>NW_017729019.1:1669485-1689198 GCF_001723915.1 Gavialis gangeticus | reverse complement strand
ACTTTGATTTTTAAATAGCTGTAACAAAGAGCAATGAGAAACGATCAAAAACCCCTAAAATGTATTGTGATATACTACTTCAAGACTCAATTTTATACACGACAATGCTTTGGAGAGTTGCTCAAAAGGCAATCTCAGTGCTACGAGAATTTTTGGTACCAGTTATGATAAGATTTTTAAAACTGATGGGTTGGACAAAACTCTGCTATATTAACTGACTAAAAGTTATTTGACCACTGCTCAAAATTTGTGCTGAAATTGCATTTTACTTGCATTTGATAATTTTCTTTGGGATGCTATCAAACATTTTAGGTTAGCTTCTCATTTTAATTTGTGATGACACCAAATTACTATGGCTGGAGAGCAGTCGCATCAAATAGGTAGGGGCCTAAAATTACAAAACAAAAGGTTTTCTGTGCTCTGCTCAAGGTGCGCAGAGCCTATTTTGTGGACATTTCATGGTGGCCCTGATTGGCAGAGAGGCCCTGGCAGGGGCAGGAGAGACAAGCTGCCATGCTGCCTGCTGTCCTTTGTGCCGCCCTGCCAGCCGGCACCTTCCCCTCCCCCAGCAGCGAGGATCACTGGCTTCTGCTGGGGAGCCAGCATTTTATTTTTAGAAAGTTTTTGTTATTGTTGATTTCATGGACAATCCTGAATTTTATGGTTTCTGTGAAATCCATGAAACTGTGAATTAATTAGGTCCCTAAAACTAGGTAGAAATGAATTAAGATACCCAAGTTCTATCAAAGGAAAAATTGTATTTACAGCTTTCTAGACTAATCTGAGAACTGTTAAGTTTACCTAGGGTGACCATATGTCCTGGTTTGGCCCAGACAGTTCTGGATTTTATAGGCTACGCTGGCATCCCAGCCACCTGAAGATGGAAACAAAAGGCCCTGACTGGCACCACTCTGCCCACACCACCTGCTCCTGAGCAACATCTGGAGGCAGGGGCTGAGCTGGGCTGGGCACCACTCTTCCTGGCTGGTGTGGGGATTGGCCGGGAGGGTGGGGGCAGTGTTTGACGTTTCATTAATAATAATATGGTCACCCTAAGTTTATCCTATTTTTCTCAGAGCCTTGGTGGCAGAGTCAGGCACTTTCCAGGATTTCCTGGAACTCACTGGCAACACGACAGGCAGACATGGGGGGCCATGTGACCTCCCAGATTTCTGCACTGACAGTGGGGTGCAGGGCATGGGGCTGCAGCTTGGCCAGAGCCAGGGCCTGGCAGCAGTGGAGGTGGCAGCAGCAGTGTGACTGCTATGCCAATGGCAGGGTGTGGGGCTGCAGCCTGGCCAGACTCAATGCTAGGCAGCACCAGGGGGTGGCAGTGGCGGCACGGAGTTGTGCCCCCCCACTGGCAGCACTTACACATCGCCTATACTGGAACTTTTAATCAGTCTGGTATATTCCAAATGCTTCAGCATTGTACCAACTGAAGACAGCCTCACATAATATCAGGAACATAAGGGAAAAGCTACCCCAGACTGTGGAACATCTCCAGCAACTTATTTCAGGTGACTCTATGGATGGGTTAAAATTTCCATTAACCAGATTTTGGTTATGGCAGAGAATCTGACCGTAAACTTAACTACTTCCTCTCACACACAATCTGTAATTTTAGTTCTCCTTCAAGTGAAGGATTTCTGATCTAGCTTCCAGCTTCCATATATTCCTGATTTTTTCATATCACATGCTAATTCTATTTTATGGGCAATATAGCCAAATACTTAAGATTTTTAAAAGGTCACAGTGAAGATTAGCAGCACAGTGAAGATTAGCAGCTGAGACTGGGCCTGTCATACAAGAGCCCAGGAGAATGGGGCTTTGTTTGCTAATAAAGATGAAGAATTATTAACACCAGTTGGCTGTATAAAAAACTGACCTTATGATCAGGTAGGGCAAAAAAAAAAAAATCAGAAAGTTCTATTAATATCTCCAATAAATGAATATTAGGTACCCGGCCCCGCGAAGCGATTTGAGGCACCTAACACTTTTCCTCAAGCTATGTAGTCAATGAGAAGAGTTACACAGAGCCACTTCGGAATGTGCAGCCACCAAGCAGACATTTTCTGGATCCCTTTTTAAAATTTTTTTGGCTTTTTGCACCTAGAAACTGCCTACAAAAAGGCAGGTAAAGCACATCTCTGGATACTGTCCTAGGTTCCCAAGATAAACACACCTTGCCAAAGATATTTAGATGGGAGCATTCAATATAGGAGTTTAACAGTCAGCAAAATCAATCTTTTTTGCTCTTGTCCTCTGAAGAGGGGTGGGTAGGTGGCTGCGTGTGGCATTTTGCAGTAAGACTTGGGGGTGGTATATGCACAGCACTGATATAAGTTTGACAGGTCTCAGGATCCAATCTCTAAGCAAGTTCTGAGGAAGATGCATTAGAAATATCAATCTTTGGCAACTAACCTAGCTGCACCTAAACATATATTCCTTGAAATTGCAAAAGGCACTCCTTGATCCCCAGACTATACCCTTTGCCAAATTTCATATTCCCTTCTGTAAACTATGGAGGTATGAAGTTGAAGATGTGATCCGAAGATTTATTTATTTTTTTATAACAAAAAGTGCCACACATCATAAATATAGGGACTACTGACATTTCCCCCACAACGTACTGACACTATTTCTGGGCACTTTACTCATATTCCTTTTTTTAACTAGAAGGTTATATACCAATAGTAAAATTGCATCTCCTGGGCTGGAAATCTCATGGCAGTATTAATTGTTGCAGTTTCCAGAGCCCCACCAGCTGCCACACATTTTGCCACCAAATTTCCAAACCCTGGGCAACTCTATGGGCTAGATGATATAGCTCCATGATCCAGACCCACCCCATAGGCATGCCACAGGCTGGAAAGCTGGCGATGGTACAAGTAGCAGCAGTATTCATTGCCACAGTTCTGAGCTGTGGTAATCACCACTCATCTTACAACCAAATTTCTGATCAGCACGCCAGATGGCATGGCTCCATGATATAAATCTGGCCTATAGGGCTGCCACAGATCATAAATTTGACAGCAAGATGAGTGATGGCTGCCACAGCTCCAGGACCTGCAGACAGTATCAGTGTCACCTGTTGCCATGCCACCAAATTTCTGGCCCCATGGTCCAGGGGGCATGGCTCCATGGGCTGGATCTTTGACATCCCTGGTCTACACCTTTCCCTGCCCAAATTGTGGTTTATTCAGATAACAAGGGTAGCTTTTCTTGGTTTTTCACCACCATACCAAATTAGGTAGTTTTCAAAAAATTCCTATCATGGCCACTACTCCAACCAGCTCAAGTTCCTTTGGTTTGTTTTTAGAGAATTAGTCAACTAAAAGTTGTTGCTACTTCCAGTCCTAGTCTAAATATTTACTATTTTGCTTCCTTTCTTTTAATGTTTAATAGTGTGTGTTATTCAGAACTTGGGTTGTGGTTATATCCAGAGTGGGGCTGTCTATTTGGCAACCTGGGGGGTTAAGTTGTGGCCCCCAGGCTCCTGCCCAGCTGACTCCCCCACTGCTCTGGCTTTAGCAGCAGCTGGAGTCTCCTCTGGCTTCTGTATTCTTCACCTGCCCCAGGAGGCAGCACAGCGTGGCATGGCAGGAGCACTCGGGATAAGGTTAGGGCTGTGATACACAGCACAACAGTGTGTGTGGAGAAAGTATCCACATGGGGTCATTACTTCGGCGTAGAGGGTGCCGCGATAGAAGACGGAAAACAATGAGGCATGTGGACCATGGTCCCACAACCTGCACTTGTGCAGACTCTGGCTGCTTACAGGATGGACAGCCCTAATCTTCATTAGCATCTAGTCTTTTATAACCACATTGTCTGTTATTTGGAAGTATCTACTTAAGTGTCCCTAGAAACAGATTCTCAGCGTAGGTGCTTCTCTACCTACTTCTTCAGTTACCATTATTTATATATTTATCCCGTTTCATTGTTAAGGGACACAAATTAATTTATTCTAATATGTTTAATTTTTTTCTGAAATTTGCAATTTTTCTCCTCATTTCTGATTCATGAGACAAAGCAGGTAATAGCAAAATTCTTTGCAATTTCTCCTTTTACGCCTATAATACTCTTTACCTTCCACTTTACCCACTGAAGTTCTTGCTGCCTTGTGAACTGTTGATTTTGCAATAATTAGTTTTGATTGTAAGCTCCTAGAAACCTCCTGCTTTCTTGATTTGGATCCTTATGCAATACTGACCTCTAGCTATTTCTATCAGATTTTTTAATATTCTTTCACAGTTTACGTTTCTAAAATTCAGGGTTAAAAAGGGAGGGAAGGGCCTGCATCGCTTCTTAAGATCTAATTAGGAACAAAAACCCAGAAACAAAAACACTAATCTGCACAGCTACTTCATTTAAAGATAATAGGCTCATGGGTGCCCGATATATTCCAGCTGAAGCAGGAAAGGCTCACAGGGGACCAGCATAATTAAAAAAGCAGTCAGAACTAACCAAGGAGGGTGCAAGAGCAAGACAGTGGGAAGATACCTGCATTCGTGTGCACCTCTTCTGTTAAGCTCTGGATAACAAGCTAACTCCTCTGTTTCATGGGTAACAAAATGCCCAGAGGAGGCACCAATGCCAATTTTATTTGTTTCTCCCCAGACTAAATAGCCACACTGGACACAAAGTTTGATTTACACTGTTTGACTATATCTTATTTTTAGCTTGAACAAACTTTAAGTTTGCAATTTTATTGCAAACATTATGAGTTTTAAACCGATAAAGATTTTTTCATGTGAACTGTAAATGGTCCTGCTGACATCAAAAGGACTAATCACTACGTCAATTTAAACATATAATTAAGTCTTTAGATGATCAACCTCTTTATTTTTCACACACATGAGAATCTTTATTAGCATCTGAAACAGTTTTTATTGCTCTTCTCTAAATTCCTTCCAAATTAAACCTCTTTCTGGAACTGGGTGTATTATTCTAGATGTGGCCTCACGAAAATTACACAGTAAGCAACCAGTTCCAAGCTTTTGATGCTTCTTTGTATGTAAATTGACTATAATATGCAAAGGTAGCTTTTAATTTGCTGTCAAACATCTTCTGACATTACTGGTTTCCAGTAACATTGTCCAAGGCTTATGTTTTTCTCACAAACTAGATGATTTTTTCAGAGTGACTCACTTATTATTTCCTTCTGATATTCCTAACCTTAGTATATCCCTTTTATATTATCTTTCTTTACCAGCTTAAAAAATTCCAAGTTTATTTTAGTTACCATTCTGTTTACTTCTCCTAATCTCATCTTGAATGAAGATGAGAAACTAGGGGTATCGACACACATTCATTTATACAAAAACGGAATATAATGGCAGCATACAGATGTTCTAACCCCTGGTTAGAGAGCTACAAAAGTCACCTTGAAAGGTACAATCTTGAGCCAGAGCAGGAGGAGAAACAGGGGGCTGCTATTTTTGCCTCCCTTCAACCCCAGGGGAGCCTGTCAGCAAGCTTTATCACTGACAGCCTGTTCTCTCGAGCAGACTGTCAGTGATTAGCTACTTGTCCCAGTGTTCATAAGGTTTCAGTGGCAGCTCCTCCATGTTCTTTCAGCAGCTTCAGTCCACAAGACTATCCCCTGCTGCTGCAGTATTAATAGCAGTAGGAAGAGCTGCCACCACTACTGTAGGAACACTGGCAAGAGTCTAGATAGGGCATGGGCAGATGCAATGTTTGTAATGCTTCAAGTACTCTAAAAGTGCTGTGAGAAGTGAAGGGCCAGTTAAGTCATGGTATGATACTGCTACAAATTGGCCTGAATCATATCAAAATGACCCTGGGTAAAAAAGAAACTTTTTTTCCCCAACTATTTAGTTGGTCTAATAAAAGATATCACATCTACCTTCCCTGCCAAAGAGACTATGAAGCACCTCAAGTTACGCTTGTTCTCTCCACCAGAGTGTGATAAGGAGTTGATCAGCCCACCAGCACCCCATAATGCTGTGCTCTCCCCCTTCCCATCTGCATTACTGTCAGTTTTACTGCCCTTGGGTCACTGGCCCTATCCCATATCACCTCAACCTTTTAAAGCTAGGCCTGAAAGCATGCTACAGGCATGATTTTCTGGACCACCATCCTAGTGACTGTTTCTCAGATGCAGTGCATATATTTTCAAACACGCACTCATCTATCCCACTGTGACCTCCCCCAGAGAATGCCAACATCTGCAAAACAGTCCACCAATTGGTTATGGATGAGGATAGGGAAAAACAATGAAGGCTGCCTGAAACTTCTCTTGACGTGTAAGAAAACTGTTCTGGGGTTTTGCTCTTCCAATCCCCTGATCTCAGCCATCCCTCCTATCACCTGCCACTCCATAGACCTGGCTGTGGGAACAGAATTGCTTCATCCTCCTCTACTCCAGTCACCAGCTGCAGGACCATAGCAGTCCCCAGGCTTCCTCCCACCCCATCACCCACTCACATTCACCGTCTTCCCTCTACCTTGCCTATGAAAGTGTGCTGCCCGTGCCTTTTTCCACCCATCTACTCCTACTCCCCACATTTTATTCCAAGAGCCCCAGGAAATGCCCAAATCTGTCTGGGAAAGGAGGTTAAAGGCAAAAAAGGGCTTTAGCCAAAGTAGTGTTTGTATCTGGGAGAGCAGACAAGTTCAAGGAAATCAGCTAGACAAGAAGCAGAAAGTTCTGTTACAAAAGTTAGTGCTGGATCTCATCCCACTTTACACCCATCAGTTACTTGTTCCTACTGCTTAACTTTTTCCAAAAATTTTGGAAAAAGATTTTGAAGCACTTTACATGTATGGCTGTCTTTAGGCACAGATCTATTTCCACCATCAGTAGTAACACTGTTAGCCTCTCGATGAGAGATTACCAGCAGTGTTTTAAGCACTTAAACCTGTTCTAACTGCACTGTAGGCACTTTTACATGTGCTCTGGGGATGAGTGTGAGGGGTGGCACTTTAATTAGCGTGGCTCTGAGAGCCCACCCTGTTGGCTTTTATTCTAGACATCCCAAGTCATCCAAAACTTTATTCCACTTTAACATTAACTTCCTAGACATCTGCTGGAACAAACAGACAGCCAGGTCTGCCCATTCACAAAAGTTTCTAACCTCCTTACAGGACCTTCACCTATTGCAGGAGGTCTATATTCCCATTAGGGAAAATGTCTTACTACACTTGGTACTGGCCACAGGGGATGACTTGGTGGGGGATCTGCAGGTGTCAGGTAACCTAGGGGATAGTGACCACCTACTGATAAGGTTTACTATCTGGAGAAAGGTGGGGAAGATAAACTAGGAGGGTCAAAGTGCTAGACTTCAGGAAGGCCAACTTCAACAAGCTCAGGACATTAGTTAGGGAGGGACTGACTGGTAAAAGCCTTGGAGAGATGGGAGTCCAGGAAGGGTGGGCATTTCTCAAGGGACTAATCCTGCAGGCACAGAAAAGGACCATCCCAGTACACATAAAAGGGGGCAAAAAAGCAAAGAAGCCCTCTTGGTGGAGCAGGGAAATCCAGGAGAGCCTGGAGGGGGGAAAAAAAAAAAAGAGGCCTACAGGCTGTGGAAGCAGGAGGCTGCCACCAAGGAGGAATATACCTGCTTGGCTTGAGCTTGCTGGGAAACAGCAAGGAGAGCCATAGCAGAAATGGAGCTTAGGCTGGCAGCAAAAGTTAAGGATAACAAAAAGTCATTCTTTAAGTACATAGGAAGCAAAAAGAAAGTGAAGGGTAACTTAGGACCCCCTTTAGGATGAACCAGGGCAATTGGTAATAGATAGGATGGCCAAAGCGGAGCTTCTAAATGTTTTCTTTGCATCTGTGCTCCTGGACATGAATACAAATACACATCCCATTGGGATGTTAGGTAAGTCCAGTACAGATACCAACCCACCAACAATACGAGCTGACCTAGTAAAGGGGTACCTGGAGGGGTTGAATGTATTTAAGTCAACAGGTCCTCATGATCTTCATCCTAGGGTACTTAGGGAATTAGCTGGAGTCATAGCAGAGACACTGGCACAACTGTTTGAGCACTCATGGTGCTCCGGACAGGTCCCAGAGGACTGGAAAAGGGCCAATGTGGTCCTTATTTTCAAGGAGGAGAAGAAGGAAGAACCAGGTAACTATAGGCTGGTTAGTCTCATCTCTATCCTTGGCAAGACCTTTGAGAAAATTAAGGATCACATTTGTGGCAGACCAGCAGGTAAAATGATGCTAAGGGGCAATCAGCATGGGTTCATAGCAGGCAGATCCTGCCTCACTAACTTGGTTTCATTTTACGGCCGGGTCACAAAATGCTTGGATGAAGGAACAGAGGTAGATGTTATTTACTTAGATTTTAAAAAGGCCTTTGACACAGTGTCACACCCAATTCTTATAAATAAAATAAACAGTTGCAATGTAGATTATTACACAGTCGGGTGTGTAAAAAGTTGGCTTATGGGACGCACCCAGAGAGTGGTGGTAGATGGGTCAGTTTCTACCTGGAGAAATGCAGGCAGCGGTGTCCCCCAAGGCTCTGTCCTGGGACTGGTACTATTCAATATCTTCATTAGTGACTTGGATGAGGGAGTAGAAAGCACCCTGTCCAAGTTTGCTGACGACACCAAACTATGGGGGGAGATACACAAACTACACGGCAGGGAGCGAATCCAGGCTGATTTGAACAGGCTGGGGAACGGGACGAACAGAATAGGATGCAGTTTAACAAGAGTAAATGTCATGTGTTGCACCTGGGAAGGAGGAATTATCAACACTCCTAACGCTTGGGAGGTACCACTCTAAGTAACACAACTGCGGAAAGGGATCTCGAAGTCCTAGTCGACTCCAAAATGAACATGAGTCACCAGTGTGATGAGATAATACGTAAAGCTAACCACACCCTTTCTTGCATAAGTAGGTGCACCACAAACAGGTCTAGGGAGGTGATACTTCCCCTCTATGCAGCTTTGCTTAGGCTGCAGCTGGAGTACTGCGTCCAGTTTGGGGCGCCACCCTTCGGGAGGGATGTGGATGGCCTGGAGTGGGCTCAGAGGAGGGCCAGTTGTTTGGTTAAAGACCTACAGAAAAGAGCCTATGTGGACTGATTGGGAGACATGAACCTCTTCAGCCTCTGCAAAAGGAGGCTGAGAGGTGATCTCGTGGTCTCCTACAAACTCACTGGGGGGGGGAGGGAAGCAAGAAATAGGGGATACAATGTTTACCAGGGCGCCTGTTGGGGTAATTAGAAATAATGGCCACAAACTGGAAGACAGCAAATTGAGACTGGACATCAGGAAAAAAATTCTTTACAGTGAGGGTTTCCAAAATGTGGAATAAGCTTCCAAGGGAGGTGGTGCTGTCCCCCTTCCTTGAAGGTGTTTAAAAGAAGACTGGACAGACACTTGGCTGGTGTCATCTGACCCCAGTACTCATTGCTGCCCAGGGCAGGGGGTCGGACTCGATGATCTTATAGGTCCCTTCCAACCCTAACATTTAACATCTATGAAAACAACGTACTTGCCACTGCTAATTAGTGTTACCAACCACTATTTGGAATGCATAGGTATCCATAACTGGACTTCCTTAGGCCTCAAAGAGGTAGGCAGATGAAGTCTTGCAATACAAAGATAGGCAACAAGAAAGCAGCAGAAAAACTAATATTCAATGTTACCTATTGTCCTTTTACTCAGTATTCACTCTGAGGCTTCTGCTGTTAAATTAATGAGTTTGTTGCAGGCTATTAACCTTGTGACAATGGGATCAGTTAAATGTATGAGTTCGTTATACAAATGCTGATCTGATATATGTACCAATACTGGGTACAAATGTAGTTGTATGGCTTACAGTAAATCAATTTTTACTTTATAAATGAATGTATAAAATACTTAAATGGAAAAAAGTGAACGATTAAGTTCTTGTAGAAGCATGGTATTCAATTTTAGACAGCTTTCAGTGTCAATGGCACTGTCACCTTAGAATTAACGATGGAAACAAGTGATAGTTTCTTATTGGCTCCCTAATTGCACATGCAGTCATCATTTGGATCTGTAATAATAACCTACTGCTGAAGCCTTATATGTATAAAATAAGCTCTTTAAAAGTGATCCTGCAGGGTGCTAATTGTTCTCATAGCTTACTAACTTCAGTGGGTGCCAAGTGTGTTTTGTACTTCTTGCGAGAAGAACCTTACTGGATCCTTAAAAGAAAGATTGACGTTATGGACATAAATAGTGATAACAAGGAACTGAGGAAAACTGATCTCAATTACAATAAATTTACAAAAAAAAACCCTGAGTGAGGTTACTCTGGATTTACTTTATTTTAATCAAAATTAGAATCTAACCCTTGATATTTTATGGACCACTGAATATTCACTGTTTTGGTGCGCTACTGCTTTATCTGGTACTTCAGGAATCTACTCAGTAAGCTAACCCATGAGACAAGATCAAACAATATTAGGATTCTCCCCACCACAGATGGTTTCAACCAAGAGGTCCAGAAATTTATTTTAGTATTTTTTTTTTTTTAAGAATTAGCAACACCAGGATATGTGTTGACAGACCATTAGATTAATACTGTTGTGTACTGTGCATAGCGTAAAATTCAGAAGACAGGAAAAATTACAAGAGTCAAACTTGCACATTTCTAGATGCAGTCGAAACTTATAATTCTTCTTCCCCAGAGAGGACAGGCTCTGCTGTACTTCCATTTTATTAGCTTAACTTTATTTAAGATACACTTATCAGACTGCCCTTTCTGCTTGTGTAGACTCCACAAATACTGCATTTCGAGGACTTTAGAGACATGGTTTAAGAAGTTACTTTTGCTCGGGAACCACTAACCTAGTGTTATTGTGATGAAATCCTGAGTCCACTGAAGTCAGAGACTTTTGTCACCAACTTCAATGGGACCACAATTTCAACCCCAAAGTCAGTGAAACGCCTCACAAGCACTGGGGTCTGCATTCACAGATCCTAATTCAGGTTCATAGCTTTAGAATCCAGGCAAAAAATGGCATTTTGTATTATTGTGCCACCTAAAAAATATCACTGAATTCTATTAATAGTAAAGCAAACAATATTTAAGATCAAATTCACAGAAAAGAAACATACACGTCTTGTAAAATCAGCCACAGCATTTGCACAGCAGTTGATTTTGCAAGGTAACGGTAACCAATATTGGGCTGTCATCTGTCTGAAAAAAGGGGTTCAGATCTTGGGAGAGAGACACGTATGCTATTTTTATTCATTCAAATATCACATCAGAAACTGTCTAGCAAAAATGAGATTTTTCTCTTGCAGCTTAAAAAATTTCAACATTTGTGTTCAGTGACTCCAACACAGAATAATCCAAATTATAAATGTGTGAACATATGTGTAACTGCATGGATTAGTAAACCTCCTATGCTTCTATAAAGGACCTTAGCAATTTTATATTTAAAAAAAAATCCCATAAATTAGACAGAAAACTGATCAGATCACACTCAGTTTTACTTTCAGCTGTTACTTACATTCCAAAGCGCAATGTTCCAGAGACGTATGTCTGCCAGTGTGCACAATAGAACATGAATGTCCCAGCAAAACAACAAAAGAACATCCAGTCAGGGTTTGTCCCCAGCTGCACAGCAATACAAGTTCCCAAAACCACAAAGACTGTAGAAGAAAATCAATCACACAGTAAAAATAAACATGCGTATACACAGAAATCCTTACCAAAACCAAACAGGAGACAGAATCTAACAAAAGATCCACCAAAGATACACAATCTGAATACTTTAAATTACTACAATATATTTTATACTGTTAATAAAAAGATGCTTTGCAAATATGACAGGTCACATACTAAATAAAAGTACAGCTCAGGAAATGAAAACGTACAATTCATTACTGCTGATGAATTTATTTCTACACCTCTATAATACAGAGATGAAATTCTCTTATCTGATGCTTAGAGGAGGTATTTTTAGATTATCATATGTTTCAATACCTATTCAAACTGTGTATTTAAAAGCATCTCAGCAGTTATAGGGCTTGATCTTGTTAAAAATGGACAGTTTTTGGCACTCGCAGCAATTACGGGAGTTCAGGGAACACTCAGACTGTCATAAGATATTGTTACCAACTTTTGCTTTGATCCTTAATATGATTTCCTGCTAAAGCTTGCTGAACAGATTTCCTGTTTTCTTTTACTGCATCTTCTACTTAGAAAAAATATTAAGATGTATGTGTGTGCGTGTGTGAGAAAAAGCAACTATGCATTCTATACATTTAAAGCTAGTCACAATAGCACATTTTAGTAAACAATGTAATGCTAGAAGAACTAGCTGAGACCTAAGACCTCAAAATGAATCTCCATTTATTAAAGATCACAGGGCTAAACTGGATCTTGTTGTAAATTGGTTCCACACAACAGACTTCAAGAGAATTAACCCACTAGTACCAGGCCTGACTCTGGACTCCAGTGCTTAGGCTCAAAAAATGATACTAAATGGTTCTAACTAAATGGATTCAAAATAATTTATACATAGATTTAAAAGTACACTTCTAACTTAGATGAAGTTTCAGCACTAAGGCCTTATTTTAGAAGGCATACATGCAGACTCAATGAAGTCCATACAGAACTACTCGCATGCTCTAAGTACCTTGACTGAATCACAGCCCCAGTTCTCTCTGTGTAACACCAAAATAGTTAATTTTAGTTGTTTATAAAAAGTAAACTACAAACAAAATAAGATTAATTCTGAAAAATACCAATAGCACCAAAACGTTCATTCCTTTAACAGAAACCTTCTGTAAAGGTTTATTGTTCCAGTTCAGTAGTGTGAAAGCCCA
Organism: Gavialis gangeticus; assembly: GCF_001723915.1. Classification (NCBI taxonomy): domain Eukaryota; kingdom Metazoa; phylum Chordata; order Crocodylia; family Gavialidae; genus Gavialis; species Gavialis gangeticus. The sequence continues at coordinate 1,676,394 of NW_017729019.1, read as the reverse complement.
AAAATTTGTTTAACCACTATATTTCAGTTAAAAATGACAATACCTGTGGACAGTGAATCACAGCCGTGGTCAAAAAGTTCTCCCAGAGGAGTACTGCTATTTGTTCTTCTTGCTTGTTTGCCATCTATAGCATCCAAAGATTGGTAAATGAAAAGGCCACATGCACAAGCAATATATGTCCACGGAGGTGCCTAAGAAGGATACAATGTGAATGGTGGTAAAAGTTTTTTTTTTAGCAACAAATTAAGAGTCTTACCTGTCCCTTATTCCTACATTAAGGACACGTTTCACTTGCAGGTACTTCAGCCCTTTCTGAAAAAGTTCATGAACATTCACACTTTTAGTGATACCTTGTCCCTCTGGGGGTGCCTGGGGGTGAGGAGCAACAAACAAACAAAAAAATCCACACATGCCTAAAAAAGTTTCGGTTAGCAAGATACAAGGAACACACAGTATCCCATTAAAAAATTTTAAAAAGCTACTTTAAGAAATCAGGCCATACACATCAGTCTAAGAGAGGGTGAAAAACTACTCAATAATACATTACATTATTTGAAAGACAGTATTGGAAAAACTGCATAGTAACACATGCAAAATGGGGTGCGATTAAAACTCTGCCATGCTACTTTTACTTGTCCTGGATGAGATCTTCAGAAACAAAGTAATTTAAGAGCCTGAACCCAAATGAAAGCCAGTAAGGTTCCTAAGTCACATGGACATATTATATAAACTTTACCCAGCAAAATAGCTGACTATCTCACAACAACCATACGAAGTAGAAGGTACTACAAATATTTTGCAGGTAAGTAATCTGTGTGTCAATTAATATGGGAACTTCTAAAAGTCCTGCTTTGGCTCCCTAGAGATAATTTGGGCACCTGCTTCTGGACACTTAAAACAATACTAGGAAAATTCAAAGCAAGCTACAGATGGTATTTATGTGAAGATTTTGCCTCAACACAGGGTGTTTAATCTTTCTGGACACAAAGGTTAAGCTAGTCTCCTAGACATGAAGATTTTTAGAATGGCACTGTGTTCTCTAGCCACTACAAAAATCACCAATTTCTAAATGCCACCATTTTCCCCAAAATGCAGTTATTAAGACACTACGAATATTACTCTTAACAGTCACCTCCTGAATCTGAGATGCATCAAACAATATTAAATTCCACGTTACACATGACAAAACAAGCAATCAATCAGGGATCAAAGAACCAAATCCAAATGCTTTGGTTTGCTGCCATTTTTGGCTCAATTTTCACATCTGGAAATTGGGAAAAAAACTACCCAGCAATTTTTAATTGGTAGATCTTAAAATGCTTTAACAAGGCAGGTATGCACAAGGAGTTCCATTTCAGAATAGTTCAATGAAGGACAGCAGGACTAAGGCCCCAACACACATTAAAATAATTGTGCAATTGGGAAATGAGGAATTATTCTTGATTCTCTCCCTGCAAAAAATCACATCACATTTCCTGCCATGCCACATGTGCGTGGCAGGATACACAATTTTTGGGAACAGATAAAATTCCTCAGATTCCAATCATGCACCAACACTGGTGGTGCAGCCTACCATCAAGGAACCAGTTCTTCAATGTCAGGCTGCATTCATGAGCTTAATGCGCTGGGAGCAGCTCTGGGATTGGGCAGGGGAAAGCCCCAGTTCCTAGCTCCCATTGGAAGTATGCAGATGTAGAAGCTCCCTGATGCCCAGATACATGCATGCTTACCCCAAAACTTCTGTACTGTGGTGTGCACAGCTGAGCATTGGAGAGCCCAGGTGCTTAACTGCCCTTGCTGCAGACCCAGCATCAGGCTGCAGAGCATGGTTTTAAATATCTCCGCATATTTCAAGGGGGGCACTTAAGTTGCAGCCCAGGCTCCTGCTCCCTCATTACTCTGGCTGCAACAACAGCGGGAGTCTCTGGGCTTCCTTTCCCTCCTCCAGCTGCCAATTCCTGCCTCCATCCCTGGGGTGGAGCAGTGCAACAAGTAGCATGGGGAGCTGAAGGTGAGTACAGGGCCATGCACGGAGGGTGACCTGTGCTTGCACAGCACAGGAAGGGGGGTGCCAGCCTGGACATGTGGTGCAACAGTAGGGAGTGTTTGTGTCGTCTGGTGGCTTGTGGCTCAATGGGTATGACCCCCAGGGCACGTGGCCCCTTGGGGCTTATAATTTCTACAATAAAATGTGGAACATCTTTGTGGCTTGTTTGCCATTTTATCATGTCATAAATTCACCATACATCTGGTATGTTGTAATTTATGGTGCGATTAACACACAAACTGCACCATAAACATAATGTTTACCAGGGGCCTAAGTGGTTTATTCAAGCTGAAATTTGCATCTCAAAAAAAAACAAAAACAAAGAAAAGGACTCCTAATGCTCCATGACTATGACTAGTTCCATATGCTTATTATGTTACCGAATTAACCCTGATTGTACATACAGGAAAGACTTTCCCTTGAGCACTGGTACATACCAAATAAAACCCCAATCCTGCACTGAACTCCATACAGGAAGGATCATGACCTATATATGATATCCCAACCTACAGCCATTTCAGCTGAAGTACAAATTATCCTAATACAGTAAAAGCTTTGTTATCCAGCACAAGTGGGGTAAGCGGGGTGCTGGTTACCTAAAAATTCCGGTTATCTGAGAATTATTCCGGCCCCTGCCCTGTGCAGATCCCTTTCCCCTTCCCCTGCAGACTCCCAGCAGCTCCTCTATCAGCAGCATCACTAAGTAAACAACAGAAATACTTGATGCGCATGCCAGATAGACTCAGCAAAGGTTCTAGTTGCTAAAGTGAGGATGTGTATATATATATTTTTTTTTACACAGCTCCTTCACCTACCACTCCTAAAGCTTGAGATTGTTTGCAGTGTAAAAATACAAGTGTTACCCATTTTGTATAACATATAAGATATGGACTGGGTATTTTTCTTTTGTTGGAAGTCATTGTGGTTAACTAAATAAAACTCTGAAAATTCAAAGATGCTGTTTCTACTACTACTGCATACTAATTACAAGCATCTTATTACGCTTGTATATGATTTCTCAATGTCATGCAATGTACTTTTACAATGTTAGAGAGAAGAGTAACACTCTGCATTTTTTTCCTTAAATATCTGTACCATTTTCATTGTTAATTTAGAGAGTCATTTAGGTTTCTAAGACCCCACTGACTAAAGATAAAACACTTTTGGGGGTTAGCAGCCAAAGTCACATGTATGCTTTTGAAAAACTTTACTCAGGACTCGCGTACAGATTTATCCCATTTTATTTATTCATTTTATTTTTATTTGTGGTGTATCCTCACATTGTCTTAAGCCTTAAGATAAGGAAGGATGATTTTGTATTTAATTCACTGGACCAAAATGTACAGAAACTGGGATTAGTGTGCAGCTCCTACAGATTCTTTGTATGATGCTGGCTCAATCTCTCTAGTGCTGATCCTACTATGAGGTCTTCGTAGAAACAGATCTCCAAAGAAGTCAAAGGAGCTCTGCAGACTCATGAGGGGCTGCCCCTGCAAAGTTTATTATGAAATCAGGGTTTCAATCTCTCCATGCCACAGTCATACTTATGGGACAAGGATAGTATTTCCTTACTACAAAGAGGTAGAGAGATGATAAATTAATAACACCAACAGGCTCTCAGATACTATGCCAGCTTTTAAAGTTTATTGCAAACTAACAGTAAAATATGTTTAGACAAGCAGTGTTAGACATAGGGGGCCCTGGATTCCCCACAGGAAACAGCGGTTTTCCCCTTGCAGGCAGGCAACATTCCAGCCTGAGAGGGGCTGCTGGGAACCAGACGCAGGGGGCACCGCCTGCACGCTCGTGGCCAGGAAAACAGCTGGGCAGCATAAGGAGCAGCTCCCTGCAGGTAACTGTATGAGATTGGGGGGTGGGGAGGGCAGATCGAGGTCCCCATGGTGAGGGAGGGAGTGGGGCAAGGGCTAGGGGTGCTGCCCAGCCAGGACAATGCATAGGATCTGGGGCTGGGAGCAAGACAGAGCCATGGGTGGCTCGTCCAGGGGGCGCTGGGGGGGGACAGGTCCCTGCCACTACTCACACCCACAAGGGGAAGCATGGGGGGGGTATGTGCCCCCCCCAGATTTGCATGTGGAGTAGATGCAGGCTGCCCATTGTGGGCTTGGGGCTCTTAACCCTGCTGCCTTTGCCCTGGAGACCCCACACCGACCACACATATCCTGCCTGCCTGGCAGCACTGGGGACAACAAGCTGTGCCTCCTGCTGCCAGGCAGGCAGGGGACATGCTGCTGGCATGGGGTCCCTGGGGCAAAGGCAGCAGAGCAGAGTCCTGAGCCTGCAGTGGGCAGTTTGCATCTGCCCTTGCTCTGCTCCAGCCATTTGGAGGTGGGGGAGTGTGGCAAGGAGAGGCAGGCATATGCACCCCACCCCCATCCTGGCCAGGCTCACCCAGCCTCCTCCATGGGCAGGGGCAATACCAACTTCTTCCTGGTGGTGGGGGCTGAGCAGGAAGGCTGGGGGGGGGGCTATAGTAACTCCAAAATGTGCCTTAGCCCCCCATAGCCACACCTCCCAGCACTGCCACCTGCCTGCCCCATGCAGCTAAGCCTGTCCTGTTCTCATCTGCTCTAAGCCCAGCCCTCCTCACCAGGAAGAGGCTGGCACCACCCCTGCCAGAAGCACCACACCTATGTGGGCTCAGCTGCATGGAGTGGGCAGGCAGTGCTGGGAGGGGTGGCTATGGGGGGGGGTTAAGGTGAATTTTGGGGTGGCTATAGCTCCCCTAACCCCTTTCCCAGCATTTCCTCTACCCTTGGGGCACAGAGGCCTGCCCTGCCCTTAGCAGCAGCAGCACCAACAAGGGAAAGGGCCCGCCCACTGCTGGAGCCCAGGGCTCTAATACAGCTTAATCTGCCACTGGTGTTAGTCTTCATTTAATATAAAAACAGATGTAGGGTTTATTCCAGGTCTGATTATCCTGGGCTTTGACTTGCATCAAAACAGGCATGGACAATCTTTTATACAATTGGTGGGGAGGAGAAAGGGGGGAGGGGGAGGGAATTATCTCAGATACTTAAAGTGGGACAATGGGATTGTACCTCTGCACAATCTCAGGATAAAAAGCTTCCTCTGCTTTTAGCCTTAGGAAGAAAGGAAAACAGGGTGGCACCTTGTAGACTCCTTCAGTTATGGGAGTCTCATGCCTTATTCTTAGACAAATCACTTCCATTATAGTCCTTTATAAAATTACTTTTGTTTACCCTATTCTGGAGGGGATAGTACACCTTTAGTGATGCTGACTGCAACTAACAATACCGAACAAGTTTTAGTTGTTGTATTTTTTGAGAATTATATGGTCGTACAACTAGACTTTTGAAATATACAAGAGGAAGTTAAACATATATTCAGAAACTTAAGTATGTCCTTAACTCTGAATGTTTAATCATGGAACTGTAATAGGGGTGCACCAATAAAGATTTTTTGGGCCAATACAGACAGCCAATTATGAACCAGCCATAATCGACCAATACCGATCCAATAGCTGATACGCAGCCCGGCAGCTTGGAAAGCAGTGTCCGACTGGCAAGTCTGTTGTGAGGAAAAGGGGTGGGGAGGGAAGGAGTGTGGGGGGGCCAGATCAAGGCCCCTGTGGTGACGGAGTGGGGCAGGGGCAGGCACTGTACAGCTGGGGCCGGGTGGGGCGTGGGACAGCTGCAGCTCATCCAGGGGGCACAGGGAAGGAGGGGCAGCTCCCACTGCTGCACGCACCCCTGGGGGAGGCATGGAGGATACGTGTCCCCTGGATTTGTGCGCAAGGCGAGGACAAACTGTTGCTGTGTGCTCGGGGCTGGAGGCTGCGCCAGCCTCTTCCCAGGAGAGGAGGGGCTGGGCCTGGGTTGTGGTCGGGCTCAGTGGGGCAGGACAGGCAGCGGCAGTGCTGGGAAAGAAGCTATAGGGTGGACTATAACCACACAAAATTCGCTGCAACTATCTTGGCCACCACCTACCCTGGCCCCGCTCACCCAAAGAGCAGCCCAAAGCCAGCCCCTTCTGGGAAGAGGCTAGCACAGCCTGCCCTCACCCCACACAGATCCAGGGAACACATGCCCCCCCATGCTTCCCCCAGAGGTGCGTCCAGTGGTGGGAGCTGCTCCCCTCTTCCCTGTACCCTCTGGACAAGCCACGGCTCCATCCCATACCCTGCCCCGGCTGTGCAGTCTGCCCCTGCCCCAGCCCCACTTCCTCCCCCTCACCGTGCGGGCCTCAATCTGGCTCCACCACGCCCCTTCCCTCCAACAGACTTACCAGCTGGATGCTGCTCTCCATGTTGTTGGGCTGCATATCGGCAACCGGATCGGTATAAGTCGATATGGCTGGTCTATAATTAGCCATCTGTATCATCCCAAAAAAATCTTTATTGGTGCACACTTAACAAATATGGATGAAGAGCTTCAATCTCCTTGGCTTCTGATTTATGTTGATTTAATGTAGGAGTGACTTGTGGGCTTGCATAGCCTAGACTTTTTTCTAAGGATTGGTCTTCCACTGACATAATGGCAAATCACTAGAGTAGGATAATATGGTACCTTGGGGTACCAGGCAACATTAGCTTTGGTAGGTATGCAAACATGATTCATAAGATAAACCCAGAGATTTCAAATAGAAATCCCTACTGTCAAAAACAGTCTGACCTGTTGTGGGCTGAGTTCCCTGCAACAGAAGAATTGCTCTATTATTTTTCTGTAGTAAAAAAGGAATGAAGACTAAGAGCTGGCATTTTCTGAGGGGGGCGCTAATGACGTTGAAAACCACTGTACTAGTCCAAGCAGTCTGAAAAAAATTAGGAGTGCACCGATACAGATTTTTGGGGCTGATACCAATAGCCGATTTTTAAAGAGGCA
>NW_017729019.1:1655452-1664485 GCF_001723915.1 Gavialis gangeticus | reverse complement strand
AGATTTCAAATAGAAATCCCTACTGTCAAAAACAGTCTGACCTGTTGTGGGCTGAGTTCCCTGCAACAGAAGAATTGCTCTATTATTTTTCTGTAGTAAAAAAGGAATGAAGACTAAGAGCTGGCATTTTCTGAGGGGGGCGCTAATGACGTTGAAAACCACTGTACTAGTCCAAGCAGTCTGAAAAAAATTAGGAGTGCACCGATACAGATTTTTGTGGCCGATACCAAAAGCCGATTTTTAAGAGAGGCATATCAGCTGATACCGATCAGATTTCCCATACCAGACTGGTAGCATGGGGAGCTGCCTCCAGCTGGTAAGTCTGGTGTGGTGGGATGGGGAAGGGGAAAGGAAAGGGCGTGGGGGGAGGTGGGCAGATCAAGGCCCCTGCAGGGAGGGAGGCATGGGGCTAGGACAGGGGCTGCCCAGCTAGAGCAAGGCAGGCACGGGATGGAGCAGCAGCTCATCCAGGGGGTGTAGAGAAGGAGGGTGGGGAGCGGCTCTCACTGCTGCGTGCTGCTTGGCCGGGAGCCATTGGTCCAGCGGCTTGTCTGGTGCTCACCTGCTTCTCAGGCGGCTTCCACCGCTGCTCCCACTGCTTGTCCAGGAGGGCATGTGCTCCCAGATCTGTGTGGGGTGGGCTGGGGCCAGGGCTGCGCCAAGCTCTTCCCAGCAGGGCAGGGCTGCACTGGGGAATACAGCAGCACCTCCCCTATAACTCCCTCCCAACGCAGCCCCGTCCCATCAGGAAGAGCTTGGTGCAGCCTTGGCTTCAGCCCACACATGCCTCCCCTCACTCTCCTAGTGGAGTGGCAGGAACACTGGTGGAGCCACTGGACGAGCAGGTGAGCACCAGATGAGCCGCTGCTCCATCCTGTGCCCGCCCCAGCAGCCCCTGCCCCCATTCCACACCTCCCTCCCCGTGGGAGACTTGATCTGCACCCCCATTCCCCTTCTCTCCCCTTCCACTATACCAGACCTACCAGCTGGACACAGCTCTCCATGCTGCCGGGCTGTGCTCCTCTCCACCTGTGCTGCACACATGCACAGGCCATTTATCGGCCAACTTATCAGTCTGATATAGCCTATTTCCGATATATTCAATTTTCTTTATATTGGTGGCAATCCAATATCAGACTGATGTATCAGTGCACCTCTAAGAAAAAAAAGGCCAGTCCTTTAACCAGTATATTATTTTAGACTTGTTCTAAGCATGTAAGAGCATCAGCAGCTACCAACTCCTCATCTGAGCTAGCATTCAGAGGTTTTTAATACCAGTATTTTCCACCAAAAAATAGTACAGATAATATACATTTAGCTAGATTAGGGTTACCATATTTCCAATTCCAAAAAGATACCCGTCACCTGGGAAGGCTCAGGGAGGTATATGATTGTGGGGGGCAGTGATACACCAATGCCCTGCCCATTTTGGTGCCCCTCACTCCCAAGCTACAGCACCTCCCAGGCCTGCTGGTGCCCCACACTGCTGACCCACAGCCTCCCACCCCCCCCCAGCCTTGCTGGTGCCCCTCACTGCCAACCCACAGCCCCCCATCCAGCCCTGCAGACTCTTCCTGCTGCCCTACCCCTCTGGTGCCACCGTCCAGGCCATGCAGCTCCCTGCTGCCCCAGAAGCCCCCGACACCCCTTTCCCCCACTGGAGGGGCAGGCACCTCCCCCCTGCAACAGTCCCCAAGCCCAGGCCCTCCAACTCCCCCACAGACTTGCCTGCCTGCAGCTGTGAGGCTGCTCTCACACCCCTGCCAGGTGCATACTGGTCCTGCGTGTGCGCGCCCTGCCTCCAATTGCCTTCCCCCACTCCCCACAACCCCAAGCAGCTCCTTGCTAGGGCAAGCCAGGAAAAACTTTGGAGCTAACAAAAATCCTGGATGTTTGATCATATTTTTAAAAAAAGCCTGGACGGAGATGGGAGGATCCAAAAAGAGGGCATGCCCAGGAAAGCCTAGACATATGGTAACCCTAAGCTAGATACATCTTGAATATTACAATCCTTAAGTAAAACAGTAGTCACTCATCTTCTTTGATGGGAGTCCTCAGTTAGTAACGATTAGGGATCTGGGTTTTTCCATTTCCCATGGAAAAAATGTGGATTTTCTTCTATAAAGGAGAAAATCATGGATTTTCCCCTTAAGAAGGACAAAAACCCAGGAAAACTCAGGTTTCCCCTTGCAGGCTAGCAGAGTTCCAGCCTGCAAGGGGCTGCTTGGGGCTGGGAGGAGCAGGAGGAGGGTGATCACAGACAGGCGGCACCTAAGATTTCTGCACCCACAGTGGGGCACAGGGCCACAACCTGATCAGACCAGCACCAGGTAGGAGTTGCCTCTAAGACCCAGCAGATGGGACTCAGTGTCAGAAGGAGCGCCCCACTGCCATGACTGTTCCATAGCAAGGTGCCCCCTACCCAGTGGGCAGCAGTGAGGGGACACAACTCTGCACCTCCGCCAAGGCGGCACCTTACCTTGGCAGCCATGGTGGCACAGCTGATATGAAGCTCCTGGCGGCAGCATGGAGTTGTGCCCCCCCCCCGACGCTGCCAGGCAAGCAGAGGGCACCTCACCTTGGTGACCATGGTAATGTGTTGCTCCTTCCCATGCTGGATCCCACCCACTGAGGCCTGGGTCCAGTGGGTTGGGAGTGAGGGGCGACATCATGGGCATGGGCAGGGCACAGCACTGGCACATCACGGCTGCTCAGTGCCACAAAGCAGCAGGGGGGACAGCTGCAGCTGCACCCATGTCCTGGTGGGCAAAGAGGGCAGGGGAGCTCTGATTTTCTATGATAAAAAAAGCCAAAAATCAAACACCAAAATATATAGGTATTTAGAAGTTATTTTATTATAATGATTGAGGCACTGGTAAGCTTCCAAGTTGTTTTAAAATCATAAATATATCAAATAAAACCTTGTGTTCAACTGATACCTATATATACACACCTAAATACCTGTTTGTATGAGTGGTGTTTAATTTTAATGGTTGAAAAATGAGGATTTGGGGAGTTTTAATCAGAGAATTTTGAATTTTTTTTAAACAGAGAAAGCCATTATCCCTAGTAATGTCATCTCATTGAACTAGGTACTGAAGGACAGCCTGGCATTCCCTGCTCAGAGGGCTCACAATCCAAGAAATCATATCAAATGTAAGTACAGGACAGAGCAACTTATTTTTAACATTAACATTATATAACCATGGACTTTCCTTACAAGAAAATAGTTGACATGTTGTAAGTGGGTCCAGATCATACACATTGCTGCTGCTGTCTATTTGAGGAACTGCTTCTCTCACTGCAATATTGCTGCAGTAGTAGGTAGTACATATAGACAAGCTGGAATGCAATCAACTTGAAGAGGAAGCCTATACTGACAGCCTTCACTAAGAAATCTTCGAGTTTGAGGTTCACTTCTGAGTTTCATTTTAAAAAGTGAAATATGGCACGCTGATTTTGAGAAAAAGACATATTTTTGTTAATCTTAGCTCAGCCAGTTGACCAAATCAGAGACTCACTAATTAGGTAACATCTGCCTATTCAACCCCTGATCTCCACCCCTCCCCCCAAATTTAAATAAAATCAAACCATATGTTATTTGATTCAAAGATCCTCCTTCACCTGCTCAAAGCATGTTGCATTGTGCAGCTGAACACCTCAACAACAACTGAACACAAAAATGGGTCAGACTAGCACTTCTTATCAGTCTCACTCGGTGCATCTACATGTGTGCTTTACTGTGGAGTTGGCTAATTAGCTCCACAGTAAAGTGTCAGTCTACATGCATGTCCATATTAGGGTACAGGAAATTAATTAACTCCGCTGTAAGACAGTACTTGTCGCAGACAGTATCCTGTGGTGGAGTAATTTACGCCGCTGCAACACATATGTAGGTGGTAACTGGGGCTGGCTGGGGCACAAGGGTGCTACAGTGTGGGGGCTGCCTGCTGGCTAGCCCCTCACTATAGCACCCTCATGCACCAGCCAGGCCCTCCACCACCTGACACCATCACCTGGAGTCTGGGGCTGCTCCACCCTGGCTTGAATTGCTGCAATCCCAGAAGCACATGTAAACACTGCGCCTGGGAGCAGTGGACTCCAAACTGCACCAGAGTTTACTGTATCAGGTTAATTGCATGTGTAGATGCACCCATCAAGTTAAACAGTAAGCTTAGATGGAAAAGAAGCTAGTTTAATAAGCTTTTGAGACTTTTTAGACATTTACTGTCCTTTAATACATGAAAATGAGTTACAAGTTTCAAATGCCTTATATGGATGATTTAGTAAGGAAGAAAACTGGTAGTACTAATAACCTCAGCAAGTCCCCTCAGGCCAGGTTATGAGGTTTACTGCCCCAAAACAAAAATCTAACAAACAAACAAACCCCTTCCTCTTTCTACCCTGACTTCTTACATCATCACAGGATCTTATGTTGTAAGCTCTTTGAGGACACTATTGATTTTATGTTTGTACAGCACATAGAATTATGGGGCCCTGGTCCAGGTCTCAGGCTTTCAGAACCTAAAGTAATACAAACAGTGATCTGATGACAGCCCAGAGTAAGAGAGAAGGGCTTTTAATAAGCTTGGTTTAATTACACAGAAAATATGAAAAACTAACCAGTTCTCCTCAGCTGCCAGATCTTATACAATCAGGCATCTAATCTAGTTTTTTTTTTTTTTTTTATGTTGGAACTCGATTGGAGTTCATAAGCAACTGAGCTACCAATCAACTCAAACTACAACACGACAGGAAACACTAGACCAGATAGAAACTTGAGATGTTACCATCCCAATAATCAGTGAAAGAAAAAAAAAAAACCCAAACAAACATGTTCTAGCTTCTCTTTCCAAATAATTCCATGCAAGCCCTGAAGATTTTGTGAGAACAATTCACTCCTCACCACACTTACCGTGGCCTCTACACAGGGGATGCAAAAGCAATTTAAACTACCTTCCTGTCCTTTTCCGACTGTTCTCTCCTGCTGCCAAGCAGCCTTAACTCGAGGTTTGACACAGGACAGAACGACCCAACTATTTTATTCAGTGGGCCTCCAACCCAGAAATCCACTCATATTCTTATAAAGAAGAACAAGGGGTCGTATTCTTCTTATAAAGAGGAACAAGTGGATTCAAAGCATCTCACACAGCATTTTTGTTTTCAGAACAGTGCAAAATCAGAAATATTGGTCAGGCAGAGAGAGTACAGGCATACCCTCGGAGATATTGCGGATTCGGTTCCAGACCACTGCAATAAAGCAAGTCACACGAATTTTTTGGTTTCCCAGTGCATATAAAAGTTATGTTTACACTATACTGTAGTCTATTAAGTGTGCAATAGCATTATGTCTAAAAAACCAATGTACATACCTTAATTAAAAAATACTTTATTGCTAAAAAATGCTAGCCATCATCTGAGCCTTCAGCGAGTCGTAATCTTTTTGCTGGTGGAGGGTCTTGCCTTGATGTTGATGGCTGCTGACTGATCAGGGTGGTGGTTGCTGAAGGCTGGGGTGGCTGTGGCAATTTCTTAAAATAAGACAACAATGAAGGTTGCCACAAACCTTCAATTTGTAAAAAACGCAATATCTGCAAAGCGCAATAAAGCGAAGCGCAATAAAACGAGGTATGCCTGTATTCCTTCCTCAAATATAAAAATTTAAACCAATCAGGTCCTTGCCATTTACTCATGATAAATTAGAAATAAAAGGTTAAACGGTAATGATATTTATACCATTTACTGTTTAACATTTACCTCCCAACACAGCGCTGTTCTGTCAGGGGAGCTGCTCCAGCATGGGCTGCCCAGGAGGCAGTGTGGATCTGGGCTGCAGCATGATGACGTTGCTGCAGCAGTGAGGTAACTAGTGCTTACCTGGGGGAGCAGAGCCAGGCAAAGGTGCACAATGGGGTGTGCAGAGCTTAAATAGGAGCTAACACAGTGGCGGGGCTGCCATCGGGTGCCGCAGGGGTGCACTGCACAAACCCCCATAGCACCCACAGGGGCTCTCACCTACTGGGACTGCCATACCACAATCCCACATATCAGCCGTGGCCCCAACTCCCCATGTCACCCTGCCCCTCTGCTGCAGGACTGAGTAATTGTTTAACTAATATAATTAGAAGAGGTTAAAAGTAATTTTTAAAGCAATATTTACATCCCTACAATAAATACGATTGTTAGAAGGTCATCTCTTACCTGCTCCGTAGCTGTTGGGCAATAATACACTAATATTAGAGTTGTACATATGTTTATTAACAGTCCAACGATGGTGATCAGATTTGGGGCAATCCAGGCTGGAACTCTTCCAACTAGCCATTCCCAATAACCTTGCATTAGTGGCTCAAGCAGGGACCGTCCAGAACTCTGATATTTGTGTTCTTCTAATCGCTTGAGCTGGTGCTTTGACAATGGAGGTGTAGGCAACTGAATTAATTTGCTTAGTACACATCCTGCAGCAGGAACACGACCACAGCTTACAGGAGATTCTGAATGTGACTCTCCACATCGCTTCTTTAAGGACCGATGCCCACTCATGGATTGGTTAGCCTCAGAGTTTTTATTTGGCAGACGATAGCTGTTGCGAAGTGCCATAAGATCCTGATTTTCTGGAAAATGAGGAATTTTTTGTTAATAGCTTAGCCAGTTGACCAATGGCATATTTAAAGTGGAAAAATATACTCAGTCTGATCTTGAAAGCTAGGAAATGAAAATCATTAGCAGTCTGACATTTGTCAGTCCAGATAAGTACCAAATATAAACATTTTAAGGAAATGTTCAGGGTTTAGGAAGAGAAAAAGGACTTTGGAGTCTGAGGGCATCATCTCAGTTCAGTTACTAATGAATATACAAAACACGAATTCTAGCGACTAGTGGCAAGTTTTCACTCCTTGATACCTGTCTTGGCAAATATCCTACTGTCTGTAGTCTAATTTCCATTGGAGCTAGAAACATATACCACTGATTTGCATCAGAACCCAACAAGTATTACAAAGCTCTTCACCTCCAGCTTCAATTGCGAGGCCTGTTTCTCCCATCTTGCTTCTCACACATGCACACAAGAATAAGCATATTTAAAAACAGTACAGGGAAACTAGGTATTCAATTCTCTCTCTGAAAGGAAAGAGGCTTTACACACGACAAGTTAAACTTTACTTAAAGCATTATTTGGAGACCAGGGCCAGCGCATCCTATCCTGTGGAACCAGCGGCCACAGGGGGCCCTGGAGCCAAGAGGCCATGCCCTGCACACACCCCACCTGATGTTTAAAGGGCTCACTGGAGGCAGGGAGCCCCTTCCTGGCTGAGCAGGGGAGGAGCTCCCAGCTCTGCTCCCACTCCAGCCCCAGGGACGGTACCCAGGCATCCCCAGCACGTGCTGCCCCCCTCCCTGTGCCCTCCGCAGCACAGCCCACGTGCATGAAGCCCAGCTCCGACCATTTTATTTCAGTGAGTTTATACTGCAATTAACCACAATTTTGATTTTTTGACGGATCAGGGGCCCAAAAAAGTCGTGGGTCAGCCCTGTTGGAGACATTCAACTTGTATAATGATGGGAAAGAAAGAAGATTCTAAATTATTTTGTCAGGAATTCAAAGCTTTCATTTCAAGTCCCTGATAAGTTTCTACCTCTTCTAGTTTTACTAGAAAGTTGACTGATCTGAAGCATGGCTGCACTCGGGCAACGCAAAAGAGCAGGACAGCTGTTACCTCTAGTGACAGGATAATGCAAACATCAAAACATTTAAGTCATCAATCAAATGTTTCCAAGTCATCTGCAAAAATCTTGTTGGTCTAATAAAACATATCATTGCTACTATGAGTCCTGATCGGCTAAGTCAGCAACATGTTCACTATGTTGCAACTGCTGTTCCTAGTACAGCTTCTCTCAACCAGGTGCCAGCTCTTTTCAAGGGTGCCACGAGATGTGAGGAATTGAGGCGTTAGAAGACAAGCAGAGAAACTAAGCAGATAAGTGTGGGCTTCAACTCGACCCAGCCTGATCCCCATCCCCACTGCCAGGCCTCTCCACAAGGAAGTAGGTAATCTGCACCATCACAGATCCTCACAGGAGGAGACAGGTTTCATACCAGTTATGAACCGACTGCCCAGAGGAGTTTTCCATCTCGATTCCTCTGTGAAATCGTGTGAAATACAAACTTTCATTTTACTCGGGAGAACTTTTACAAACTTTTCTCCGATGCCCGATGAAGGGGGTTTGCGCTCAAAAGCTTGCTATTAAAGATTGTTTTTTGCAAAAATCTTGTTGATCTAATAAAATAAATCATCTCTACTACAACTGCCTTTTCCTCTAGACCAATATGGCTACAACCTGGATGCCCGACACATGGAAGATATTGAATTTTAGCCGATTTTTAAAAATTAAGTCTTTATATCTTCCCAAGCAGGAAGCAAGTGTGACCACCTGAAACCAGAGATCATGCTCCTGCCTTTGTTTCAAGGTAATTTGCATCATCACAGATACTCGCAGGAGGCGAGAGGCTTCATACCAGCTATGAACTGACTGCCCATGAGTTTTCCCTCTGTGAAATCCTATGAAATACAAACTTTCATTTCGACCCAGAAGAACTTTTACAACCTTGTTTCTGATGCCCAATGAAGGGGGCTTGTGCCTGAAAGGGTGCAATTAATTTTTTTTTTTTTTGTAAAAATCTTGCAATAAAAGATCACCAATTCAGTTGTCAGATAACCAGTTCAACCAGCAAAGATATTTGCCGATAAAAAAAAAATAATAAAAGAAATCATCTCTACTACGACTCCCGATTGCTGTAATCCATCAGGTTGGTTTTGAATCTGCCGCCCAGCTCACAAGAAGCGATAGAGAGGGGTCGAGCAGGGCGAGGACCGGGGACGCTCTCGAGCCCAGCCAGGGCCGCGAGTGGGTCTCGACTGCAGGGAGCTCTTAGCCCCGGGGCAAGAGGGGGGGCGTGCGGGGAGCCGCAGGCCGTGCAGCGGGGCTGCTCTCGGATCCAGGCCCGCAGACCGGGGGGGGGGGGCGATCACGGCCCGG
>NW_017729019.1:1600886-1655276 GCF_001723915.1 Gavialis gangeticus | reverse complement strand
CGATCACGGCCCGAGACAATTTGACCCGGGGGGTTAGAGGAAGTGCTGGAAAAATACTCAGGTGCCTAAAGCTGCGAGTGGGGGCTGAGGCAGGGCCCGGGGAAGCCGAGGGCAGTAACTCCCGCGGAGGCATCCTCCCGTGTGGGGGTGGGATGGGGTAGGCCCCGCGGCACCACCCCCACCCCGGCTGGCGCAGTGGCAACCCCCGGCCAGACACAGCTCCCCCCCGCCCCCCGGCACTGGCTCGAGGCCACAGGGGGTCGCAGCCCCGCTCCGCAACCCGGCGTTTACCTCAGGCTCCTCCCGCGGACGGCGCCTTTTACGGCCTTTTTGCGACTGCCGTAAAGGAGGGCGGGGAGGGGGTGGGGCGGACCGCGGCTGCAGGGGCGTAGGGCAGGCGAGGCGTGTACGCATGCGCGGGGGCGGGTTGTGCTGGGGAGCTCGCGAGGCCGAGGTAGGGGGGATGGGGTTTTTTACATTTAATTTTACAATTAATTTAAGTTTAATTACATTTAACTTTGAGAACAAGACCACATCCAGTGTAATCGTCACTTAGGGCTAATGCAGTCTCCATAAGGAAAGGGGGAGGGGGGAGACACTTCACCTTAAAATCTGACAGATACTTAAATCCATTAGAAATCGCTGTCAGGTTTCCAGGTTTGTAGCCGTACCGTTCTAGAGGAAAAGGTGATCAGTCAGGACGCGTAGTAGAGGCGATCACTTTATTCGACCCCCAAGATTTTTGCAACAAAAAAAATAAATTTGCCTTTAACTGCAAACTTTTGGGTGCAAAAGTGGCAGATTCAAAAACTAATTTATGGATTACAGCAATCGGGAGCCTTAATAGAGATGATTGCTTTTATTCGACCTGCAAGATTTTTGCAAAAAAACCTGTCTTTAATTGCAAGCTTTTTGGGCACAAGCCCCCTTCATCAGGCATTGGAGAAAAGATTGTAAAAGTTCTCCTGGGTAGAAATGGAAGAAATAGAAATAGCTGGGCTTTCTTTATGCTTGGCTAGGCCAGTCAGCAATCAAACACTGGAAAATAGTAAGGCAGGTAATTTACACTGGTCGTTACTGTCAGAGGTAATACAGGTACTTCTCGCTGGACCTCGTCCCGGTTAATGATGTATCGTTATTACGTCGCTGATCTGTTGGGGAACGTACTTGTTTAAAGTCATGCAGTGTTCAGTTATGGTGTTGTTTGGCCTCCGCCTGCTAGCAGGTAACTACTGTATTGTGACGTAATTGGATTTGCTTAATGTTGTTTCCTGTAAAGTCAAATTTTTCAAGAAGGTAATGCCGACGTTAAGCAAGGGGTAGCTGTGCTCATCCTCTGGTCTGCGCGGGTTGAGTGCAGCCCGTGGAGCCCTCCTGTCTGGCCCACGGGGGGTTGCGAAATTTGACAGCAGGAGAGCGGTAGCCATGCTCCCCCCTTGCCAAATTCCCAAACCCAGTGCAGCTGGTGGGGGCTGAGCCGTGTCCCCTTGTAGGTTCGTGTTGGGTCTGGGCCATGCCCCCTTCCTCTGTGGAGCTGGGTGGGACCAGGCTGTCCCCTGCCCCCATCTGGTGCCTGCTGCACCCACTCTGGTGCCAGATCAGGATCCCCAGTGGGATCTGACCCGTAGGTGGACCAGGTACTGTCCATCTGGTCCACGGGGGGGGAAAATGTTGAGCACCACTGCAATAGGCCATCTTGACAAAATAGTGTTGTTAATAATCGTTTATGCAATACCATAACTTTACATCACACAGCGTAAGACCTACCTACACACAGGTGTCCACCTACATACATCTGTAGCATAGAAAAGCTCTTAATTAGTTCAGAACAATTTACAAAGACAAGACAGAACAGTGGCCCGCATAAGGGAGAGTGAAAGGAGCTTACCTACATACATCTTGAATCAAAGGATGTGAGGGGCATTTCTTGCTGGACACAATATAGGGAGGCAGTTACACCACTTCCTATGCTTGAGAAATTGGAAGCAGTTGAGAAACAAGAGGAGCTCTGCAGCCTAATGCAGGTGGGTATTGGGAAGGACTGTGCTCGGCAGCAGGAGAACGAAGCAGATCTCTGCAACTAGCTTAGTTATGAAAAAAAATGAAAGGAGCTTGGATAAGTTGTGGTGGGGATGCAGGAAGGGAAGTTTTGGCTGTCCAATAAGATGGTGTATGTGTGAAGTTAAGCTCACTGTCCCCTGGTTGTAGGGAAGAATGTCGGGTGTTTTTTTTTTCCAAGCTTCTGGGCATTGCTAGTTGCCACACGGAGTCAGGAAGGAATTTTCTACCCTCCTGTTGCTACAGGTGTCAGATTTTGCCTGGGATGTGCCAGTGCACCAGCTGGGGCTGAAACCCAGAGTCTCCTGGTTAGAGGGTCTTGCCCCTCTGCTCAGGATCAGACCACTTGCCACATTTGGAATCAGGAAAGAATTTTACCCCATGGTCAGACTGGTCCGGACTGTGGGGGGTTTGAATTCCCCTAGCAGTAGGCCTGGTGCTCTGGGATCACTCGAGTGCATTTTAGCAACCCTGTAATGGCGGCACACTGGCTGCCCCTGTCCCCTTGCTTTACCTGTGGCAGATTGGGCAGCTTTTGATGTCTGGGCAATATGTCTTGTAGCTGTGCAACAAGGCTGATTGCATAGTTTTAGGAATAGGTTAAACAAGGACTTGCATGGGATAATTGGGACAGGGATGACCCTGCCTTGAGCAGGGCTTGGGCTAGACCTCCAGGGGTCCCTTCCAGCCAGACTTCTCTATGATTCTATGAAAGGGTGTGATGATTCTTTTCTATTTAGCTGCATTAATTCTAAGGGCAGAAAGCACCATTATGATAATTGCAAATAGGGCTGTCAGTGGGGTGGCCCATGGGCTGTATGCAGCCCATGAGAGGTTATATTGCACTCCACAGGACGTCTTGGCACGGCTGCCAGTGCTACTGCTGCTGAACCCAGGGGGTGAACACCACTGCCACTTGTCCTCCAATCCCCTTGCCTGCTGCTGATTTGGGGGTCTTTCATTACTTTAGATCTGCAACAGGGGGAAAGGTGGAGACAGGCGGTGGCTGTGTTCATCCACCTGGGTTCTGGAGCTGCACCAATGCAGTGGCTCTGGCAGCTGTACTCACACACTGCTGCCCTACCACCAGAGGTGAGTCATCTGGTGTGTGAGAAGCTCTGCCATCTGGTTCTGACCTGCAGGACCAAGTAAGTTGTACAGTCCTGATTTACAATGACCTTTAAATCACAGACCATAAAACCTCACCCAATAACTTCTGCATCGATCTCAGAACTTCTGTTTGAGCTATAGGATAGTTTTTAGAAAGATGCGTAGGCTTGATTTTGCATTTGCCCTGGGTGGGGTAGGGGAGACTGAAGCCAGCAGCTGGGTTGGCCCCAGCAGCCTTACCTGGGATTCTGGGGGCCTCCTGGGCCTGCAGCGGCAGCAATCCAGGTGCATGGAGCCTGGTTGGCAGCTGGAGTGTGGCTCTAGCTGGCCAGGCTCCGGTGTATGGTGACACAATGCTGCCATGTGCGCCGCCCTGCTTTTTTTTTCTCTATGCATTTTTTTTGATGCTGGGATGTCCTAGTATCTAAATTTGGCTTTGCGCTGCAAATGTGCAGCGTGGAGAACCAAATCACATGTCTTGGGTATGTTTTGCAATGCCTCAAAAGCATTTGAGGCACCACAAAGCTCTTGTGTGTATGCACCCATAGAAGCTATGGGGAAAGTATTCATCATAGACCTAAAGTAGTACTTAAGAAATGGGAGGAACCCTTCCCAGAACTGTGCAGTCGGGGGTACCTTGCATTCAATTTGTGAGACCAGTGTTTAATACAAGAATGATAATTATTGTTACTAAATATTAACCTTATGGGAGTGCCTCCAAAGGAACCAGTTTGGGGACCTGCAGCATTCAAACCAGCAAGTGCCTCATACAAATCATGCAAATCAAAACATTACAATTGGCAAAATAACCAAAGATTTTGGAACCAGCATAAAAATCTTTCAGTCTCTCATTTTTCTAGCTCTGCTGTATCTTCATGAAAGTGGAAATGTCTTTAGCATATTTCCTGAGATGTGGTAGTGCCATTTAGGGAAAAAAGCATAGAAGAAGTACTTTTGCCTTGTGCACGCAAAATTTGTCTTATTGATCTTAAATGTCATCTTAGGAGATGGTGCAGCAGTTGATTCCTTGGGATCTTATGCAATCCTGCATGTATATAGACCCGCGATTCTCAGTCAGGGTGCTGCAGTACCTTGGGGTGCCATGAGATCTTTTCGTGAGTGTCACAGTGCCATGCAATGTTAGGTGTACAAATATGATTCCCAAGATAAACCCAGAGATTTGAAATAGGAATTCATTGTATTAATACAGTCTGAGCTGTTGTGGTCTTTCTGAGTCTTTACCGAAGAAGAATTCTATTCTTTTTCTGTTGTGAAAAAAGGAGTAGAACCTATGAGCTAGCATTTTCTGAGGGGTTTCTTAATTCTAAAAATGTTGAGAACCACTGATACAGACTAGTACAAAAGGTATGACATTGCTATCAGATCCAGGCATAGACCCAGCAGGAAACCAACTGCTCCTCCCCATTTCTCCCAGACCTCAATGAAATAAAGTTGACCATGTTTCTTAAAGCTTCCTTTGCTATTCTGAACGCTAGGTGAAATGCTGACCCTATTAAAGTCAACAAGAGTTTTGTCATCAACTTCAATGAAACTGGGACCTCATCCAGTGAATAGCAATATGATGGCTATATGTCAAATCTGAACACTATAGATATTCACAAAGTCATGAATATAAGGGCTGCTACCTACATGTTTTCATGTATATCCTATTTATTCGTATTCAAGTCTGAACTTATATTACATTTTAATATAGTGATCTCCCATAATAAAATATATTAATATCCAGCTAAGGTTGCAGTTTTTACTTATGATTTTAATTTCTCATGAGAGCATGTATAGCCTTTATATTTGTTTGCCCCAGGATGAATATTAATATATATTTCTGCCTGAGCAAATACAGATCAGACTTACTGACATGGATTTGGGATTCTTTGTTTTTGCTTTCTAGTATTTGAGTCTTTAGTCTCATGTTTTCAAATTTTTTTACAACAAATGAAGTTAGAAACCTAATTAAAAAAAACAACTAAAGCTGAGACTTTGGTATATTGACATGGTGCTGCAAATAGATGTGTTAAGAAAAAACTGAAACATTGCTAAACTTTGAAATCAAATTACAACAGTTGCCAGTATGGAATTACTGAATGAAATTTGATAGGCTGGATTAAGCAAGAAATTGGATTAGATTTATTATGCTGGTTCCCTCTGTCCTTGAACTATGGGCTCATCTACGTGAATATGTTATCCCGGCATAAACCCTGCTTTTCCAAAGATAAAAGCTCTGTTCACGTGATACAGCGTTTTACATCAGTATAAATCTGAATGTTTTGTTCTTGTTTAATCTTGGAGTCTTTTTTTCGTGCAATAAGCAACTTTAGGCTGATCTTTGTGTACATGTGTCCTAACTGAATATATTTTAGTGATCTGCCAACCACCTTCCTGCTCCCTTTTGTTCACTCCTTGAACTAGCTGCTCACTCTATTTGTGTTGCCTCTGTAACTTCACAGTCATGACCACCCAAGGCCAGATTCTTCCTTGTGCATTTGATTGCACAAAGAAACATCTTGATGTACTTGAGGGAGCCAGTCATCTGGGTGGAAACAGTGATTCATGGTGAGGTGACAGGTGGCTGTTCATTTAGGTGCAGTTGCCCCAAAGCAAAGTGATATTACACTTTGGTGTCTTTTAGTGTGAAATAAATCTGTTTGGGTAGACAAGCCCTGTGAGTCTCAGCCTGAAATGCTTTTCCACCTGCATTCTAGAGAAAGCAACATCTTCTTTCTTTAGCCATGTCTGCCGCAAGGCTTTGCCAGCATGACTACACTGGCTTGTAAAATTACACAATCTAGCTGGCATAGATATACTGACCAAACCCCTAATGTAGTCACAACTATGTTGGTAGGAGAGCACTTTTGCCATCTTAGTTTTTATCATTCTGGAATCCGGTGTACTTAGGTTGGCAAAAAATCTCTTGTTAGCGTAATCTGAATCTTCACTAGAGTACTCAGACATATCTCGTCTTATGTAGCTGTAACGGCAGAAGCTCTTCTAGTGCGGACAAGCTTCTTTTCTCCTGCTGTGTTGCCATTGTTTTCTAGGAAGGATGTCCTCCAGATATTTCTTTTCATGCATTCTCTGCCTGTTTTAATATGTACTATACCAGAGGTTCCCAAACATTTTCTTATTGCCTACCCCCTTCTAGTTTTACCAGCTGCCCATGTACCCCTTCCAGCATGTGTTTTATATTTTAACCTCTTAAATGCCAAGTATTCTTATAATGAAAATTAAATCCGCCATTACACAATTTCTCCCACATATCCCCCACAGATATCTTGTGTACCCCCAGGGGTATGCATAACTGTTTGGGAACCCCCTGTACTATACTGTATTGTTGGTATAGGGGACTGCTGCTTCCACGTTCCTTTTGTTAAGTCCAGTATTCCCTAGGGTTTCTAGACCGGGGATTGTTTTGAATGGCAGTGAGGAGGGATGGATGTGCACACACTCTCTAATCATGTTTTTGAGCCTTTTTGAAGTTCTTGGGTCTGTCTGGATAACAAACTAGGGCCGTACTCAAGAAAACAAAACCTACCACGTTAACTGATATATAATTAGTCCCCTGTTCATATCCTTGCTACAGCGTACAATTCAGGAGGTTGGTAGCCATGTTTTTGACCCATGTGGAAAACAGAGAGACTGCATCCAGACCTTGTGTAGCACAACCAACATCACCTGTGCATAATGGAGTTCAGATGTGCGTTTCTCAGATGGGCTAGCTGTATCTAGACGCATGCATTTGGACTTGGTCTTCACACCAAAGAAGTTGTCCTTCCATCTAGTAATCAGTCTATAGTTTGGATAAGGAGACACAGGAATCAGGAAGCTCTCAGGAATTTTACTGTCCCTAGTTAAAAAAGGAGTGGAGAAAACCTAATAACTTCTGGATAAATTAGGGAAAGAGGCCTAAATTAAATGGTCTGGGAATGGTCTGTGTTGTTTTAGGTTAGGAGAGTTTGGTATTTTAGAGTAAGGGGAGAAAGGAAAGACTATGAGTCATAAATAAAGCCAAATTGTATGTGGAAAAGAGGGAGAAGGAAGAAAGTTTGGTGAAAGGGGATTGAAAAACCTGGAGCTTGTCAATAAAGAGTAAAGCAGAGTATAGTGCCCTAGGATAAAAGAGACTGTAGAAGCAGAGGGCACAAAGGCAGGGACATCAAACTATAGAATATATTGCTGATAATTTTTCTTTTGTATTGAAGATATTTAGGATGAAATGAGAAAAATGGAGAAATTAAAAAGGAAAGTGTAGCAGAAAGATGATTTTGGATTCTCCTTGAGACGGAATTCTTGCTGTCATCAGTATTTCCAGGTATGTGACAAATTGTCTATTCTCAGACAAAATCTATTGGAAAGAAATTGCCTTTATGAGTTGCCTTTACGAATTTTAAATTGCCTTTACGAATTTTAAGGGAATAATAAGAACATTAACATTTATCATCACCGGACTGAAACTTGAGAGGTTTGGATTATATTTCTCCTCATACAACAGGTTATGAGTGATTTTGAATAAAGAATATTACCTATGTTTTTTTCCCTATTTATAGATTGGGAAAATGTAATTTACCAGTATCACAGTTGTGGGGATTACATTAAAATATTTGAAATCATTGTAATCTTACAATGGAAGTCACTATCAAATATCAAGTGTTACTTTAATAATTTAAAATTAATCTTAAAAGTATACTTGCACTTAATGTTTACACCCAACCTTAATTTCTACTGTTGTACTCTCATTGCCTCACCACCTACATGTTGGAAACCCTCATGCGTTACCCAACAAAATATATTTGCCTTATTTGTAGCTGCATCTTTGTTGCATGATGATATAATCTGTCTGATTTCATCCAGAACAGGGTGAGGTTTTGACATGTATCAAGGGTTCCAGCGCCTGATTACTGGTGATCCCTTGTTATCGGTAGAATGCCATCTGTGGTGGAAAGGTTCCATATTTGTCAGTAAGGAGTAGACAAAAGAGTGCTGCTAGTGGTATAGCTGGTAAAACCCACAGTGAGTAGGGAGTGAAATGAGGGTATATGCATTAAGGTTTAGCTTCAGGGAAACAAGTAAGGGAAGCCACCAGCCATGTGCTGTTTGAAGAAAACCTGCCACGTCCTTCCATGGGAACTGGAGTTCTTTCTGCCTATCCCATGTGTTCCAGTATGCTACTGGAGTACATGAGATAGTCGGATCACAGGACATGAGCAGCATGGGCAAGGTGAGGGTTATATCTGGCCTGTATCAGGAGGTTGGATTGGTCCATATCAGAATGGTAATCTGGGTAGAAGAGCATCTTCAGACCGCATTGGAGTGTGGGGAGGGGTTTTCACCTCTGACCATTGTGTGATCTTGTCTCCATATCTGGCTGTCTATTTCTGTCCTTACTTTTCAATTCTTGATCTGGGCCAAGCCTTTATGCTTGCTTCTCGGACACTTCTGCCATCATCTTTTCTCCTTCTCCCTGCTTTGTTTATCTTCAGTTCATGATCTCTTTTGTCTTTCAGCTTCTCAATCTGAGATACATTTCTATTTGACTTTGCAGCTGCTCTCTCCTTTGAGAGTTTTCCTTCTCTTACTTCCTCTCCTTATGGCTGAATAATTAGGAATCTGTTCTTCTCACTTATGGATTGGGCATTGTTGTCTCTCTGATCTTTTTCTCTTCTGATTCCCTGTCCAGTCAGCACTAAACTCTCTCTCTACATTGTGCACTCTTCCTGCTTTCTTTGCCCTGTTTAGTGCTCTGTTCCATCTCCAGTCTTTCACCTCTTTGTCCCTTATCTCTACTAGGCCTAATCTGTTTCTGTATTCTTTACTTCACTAAAGTACATTTGGGAGAGTTTCACAAGGAAGAGACTGTAACCATGGTTAAGGCAAAAGACCACACATTAGCAGAACTGGATTGGAGCTAAAAGAAGGTTACTGCCCTCTACCAGCAGAGATGGGGGGAAGACACAAGTCCTTCTCTGTGCTGCAGAGGTACACACTTCTCGTGCAGGGCTAGATGTATAGGTACAGGCTTGCTTTCAAGGTGACATTTTCAAAACTAAGGTGTGGAAGTGTGGAATTACATGCATAACTAGGTGTGTAAGTGGAACTTCCTGCAGTCGCCCAACCACTACCCCAATTAGATGATGGCTGGTTCTGAAGGTGCTAGCATATGCATTTACTCATGTGGAGGTTATAATGTGTATTGAGTTAGTAAGATATCAGGTGCTAAAGAATTGAAAACGTTAGTAATATTTTCATGTTTTTGTTTTACTTCCAAAATTAGCCCGGATTCTCATTAAAGGTTCTATGATTGCCATTTCCTTTGTTAGTAAAACTGTCATTGTTGATGCATATTCTCTATTCCCTGCAGTTGCTATACCCTCTGATCCTCATTAACCTTAATGAGCTGTTACGCACACCATGAAGAGGAAGAAAATAGAATTAATAAAGTAAAGTGAGCCTCTTGACAGATCTGGCAATAGACAAATGCCAAAAAAGGCAGTAAAGTGACCTTATTCTTTCTCTGGTTTTCTGATATGAGTTTTAGTATGAAAGTTTCCAAAAGAAATTGCTGTTTTCTTCTTTGAAGTTGTGTCTATGTTGTAAAATCAGCGATTTCCTGTTAGCCTTTGCCTTGGTTTTGCAATGCAGAACTGAAAATGATACAAAATTCAAGCCACCTCAACATAGTCTTTGTGGTAAAAAGACATGTATTTTATTATGCTTATTCACAGCGTGTCTTACATAAAGATTGCATGGTAATACAGTTCATGATTCAGCTTCAGAACAAAACTATTGAGATAAAAATCCTTAAACCTACTGTGTATTTGCTTCTTCTTAGTGTCTGGATTTAGGAGAAAACACTGAAATGTGGTGGTTCCAGCAAGGGCTTTGCTTCTTGCCATCAGCTTTGGTTATTTGGTCAGCTGCATCTTTCATATTTCCATACATAACTGCAATCTTTCTACGCCATGTTGACCCACTGGTGCCCTACATCAGGTCAGTGAACACATACGATTGTACTGCTAACTATAGTTTAATCTTATTAACAGAATTAGAGTTTTCTCCTGGAAATGCTGCTTCAGTTCCAAATTTTAAACTGATTTAAAAGAAACATTTCTGAATGACTGGTTTTAACATTAACCTGAAGACTTTTTTAAAGATATAAGCATCAAACAACACATTTGTTCTTGCTTTGTAGTAGTTACAAAGTAGCTTGCCCCTCAGTAGGGTAAGTTGGATCACCTGTACTGTTGAGTAAGAGCATGCATGCAGTTACCACAGAGTAGGTAACTCGCTTTGTGTGTTGCCTTATCTTACTGCATCTTAATTCTCAGTAATTTGCTTGCAGAGCCACACCATTTAATAGGATTTAAATGGTGCGCTTGACTATCAGTAGCAACATGTTGATGTCCCGGTTCTGTCTCTCTCCTAAGTGGCTATTGTTGTTATAGGGATCACCGTCTGAATAAACGGTACAGAAAATGTAACCAGGAAAATGTTGCTAACAAGAGATTTGTTGCTCTTATTAGGTGTTCTTGCAAATAAGTATCAAGTATATTTAGGCCTCTCAGTGCTTCTCTCAACAGGGGCTAATTTCTTTCTGATTCACTAAGTGTAATAAACATAGTCTTTTTAAAGTTTTCCTTTCTAATATTTCTCTTTATTTATGCTAAAATATTTTCACTGGAGGAGTTTGAGAGAGTGGAACACGCTCAGGAAGTTTGATGTTCTAGCTTGCCTTTAAGATTACTGCTTAAGCCTTTAGCTCTGATAACACATTTACTCAAGAGTTTCACCTTGGTGTAACAGAGACGCAGAATAACATCCAGGATTCTCAGAAGTTAAAAACTAAACATTTCTCCCTCTAAATCTGCCTTGTTATTTGGTGAATGAGGCATGAATCACATATTGAAGAACCGGGTTTAAAAAATATGTAACTGTTGTCTTGTTCATAGTACAGTCTAACCCAAATGTAAGGTGAGGCAGGAATCCTGTGACCAAAGTAACAATGTAATTGATATCTATATTTGAATCTGTATGCCCAATTGGACTGAGTTGAGGTTCAAATAAGCCTGACCTCTGGCCTTTTCAGACTACAGTGTGCTTCATTTTCAAGGCTTAATATTCTTTAATATTTCTTTTCATGTAGATTTAAGGTAAGTGTACAAAGGATGACTATGATAAGCTATATAGTCTTTTTCTATTCTGAAAACATTGTGGCCCTAACAAAACATTCTTGTTGGTGTCTCCAGCTCTAGAAACTTACATGATAACTATTGGAAAATCAGATTGGTCAAAGTTGCTTGGAAGGCTTTGTGAAACTTTTCCTTCTTTTCATCCCCCCTCTCACAAAGATGCTTCGGTATATAGGAAATCGCAGTACATGATGAAAATCCTTATTTCTCTTTGTTTTTCGTCCAGTGATACAGGAATAATGCCTCCTGAAAGATGTTTGTTTGGGATTATGTTGAATATATCCACTTTCTTATGTAAGTACAGAAACCAACACATTGTAGACCGTTCTAGAAAGCACATTAAATACCAGCTCTAAATTTTTTAAATTTTCTCAACTAGGTCACTAAGCTACATACACTTCCCAGGGAAAAGCTACACTGAGAGTTAAAACAGAACACTTAGAGTAAAATGCATTACAGGGATGTACTCTGAATCCAGGAAATTCAGAGTTAAATATAAAAGAAATCCAGACATCTTAAGGTGTGGAACGCTGATCAGAACTAATTCTTAAGTGGCACTGATTGGTAACTGCACTTTTTGGCGCTTAGGCACAGGCTTCTATCAGAATAGCATTGTCCAGGTATCCATGTATTTGCCAGTACTAAAGTAGGGTAAATTAGACCGCTCCCACTAATTGAATCAGCTGTTAGAAAGAAGTGCCAAAAAGCCCTGCTGAAGCATGCAATCTATACAGATGCTGGGCAGAAAGAGGGGATTTGAACCTGCATGTCCTGTTTCCCAGCAGAGTTCTGTTTCAGGCCATGGGGTGAACATTGCTTAGTCCTCTTCTTGAAGCTGTTGGCCAGAAAGGAAAGATGCACAGTAGCAGGAAAAGGGGCAAAACGTAGAGGGCAGGTGGCTCAGTAAGACCATTGCTGCCGTGATATGGGGAGGAAGGTATGGTTCTGTCCCCTGCATTTTCCACACAATTAATTTACTATTCATTGAATAAAAAGGATAAACAACAGTGAAGTAATTTCTGTCCCAACAGTGCAGAGGCTGCAGCATCCATTTCACTGAACCTCATACTCCCTGTAGTTTGTTTTCCTTCTGGCCCCACATGTTTTCTGATGAGGGCTGCCCAGAGAGCTAGGTTCAAGAGGCTTGAGAAATGCTTTAGACAATGCTTAGCCTGGTGGTTAGAGCACTTGTGAAGAAGTGTACAATGTAGGTTTGAATATCTTCTGAATGAGGGGGACATAGCGTATAGATTCTGCACCCTATACAAGTGCCTTAACTACTAGATTTACTGGACCCAAAGATGAAGGAACATCTTCTCCTCTTTCTCCTCCTCTTCATCCAGCTTCAAATGCTGACTGGTCATGATTTTTCTATGACTAACGTTTTGGGATTTAATTGGCATAACATGTATGTCTGAACAGTTCTGTGTGCAGCCAAGATGCAGTCTTCTGAGCAGGCTCAGCAGAGAAGCCCAGGAGAAGCACAATTGCACAAGTGGAAATAGAATCAAAACGGCAAGTGCCAAAAATTGCAGTTTTGTGGCTACATAAATGCCACTTACGTGTGTAAAACTAGAATAGGATTTAGCCCTTAAGGCAACAAATCTTTGCTTTTTATCATTATCAGGGGTAGGAATTGTCTCTAAAATGTCTTAAAAAAATCAGTTTAATCGGGAATCACAAATACTAATAAACCTTAATTGTGAGGCTAACTCATGATAATTGCACAGTCGTTATTTAACTTCCCTGTTTCCTGACTTGCGAGTTCTGTACTCTGCTTAGTATGGCAATAATGTAGCTTTTGCAATTTAAACAGGAGTTAACTCTTGCTCATCACTTTTACAGTCAACAAAATCTCCATATTTACTTAAAAATGTCACTATATTTGGGTTCCTCACAGGTATTGCTACCATGTATGTTCGTTACAAACAAGTTTGTGCTCTGAATCCAGAAAAACCCAAGATCGCCAAGTTAAATAAGACTGGTTTTATACTAGGAATGATAAGTTGCTTTGGAATATGCCTTATTTCAAACTTTCAGGTTTGTGCTCTGTTTATATTTTTCTGGAAATTGTAGTAGAATGATAACCATTAAAAATAAATTTTGAGCTAAGTTACACTGTCTTTACTTCTCTGACTTTATTTAGATACTGATAAAGAGTACTAAAGCTGATCAGAAGTTTTTCACTGCAGCATTTGACAAAAAAAGTTTTGGGTTTTGGTTTTTTTTTTCTTCAATCAAATCATTTTGGAAACTATGTTGTTTTTTGGCGAATCAACATTGGACAACTTCCAGAATTTTGACATTTAATTTTGGAATTATAGATTTCTCATCTATTTTATTTTTTTCCATTAAGTGACATGTCAGTAATAGTAGTGCATAAAATTCAAAAAACATTTTTTTTTTCATTTTGTGGAAAATTTTGAAAATCTTTTTTCCACATTGGAATAAAAATAAATTTCTAAATGTTGATGTTTCTCTGAAAAAGAAATCCAACTTTCAGCCAGTTCTGGTCAGCGTGTCTGACAAGTAGACTGTGCACGCCTTCAGAACAGGATAAATTCTTGAAAAAGTCCAAGCTCTGCCTCTTCCACTTCTGGCATCTGTTTTTCTCCACAGTACTTCTGTAATCTAAGTCAATGATTCTCAGCCTTTCTGAACCTGAGGCATCCCTCACTGAACTCAAGGCACCACACCTCCATAACTCCTGTGAATTGAGTGGCACCCAATTTCAAGAACTATTTTATAGATTATAGTGCTTATTGCCAGACCTCTCTGCAAGGATGTAAGGATGGGGGATTGTCCAGACAGGGACAAGCCTAAGCCTACACTTATCTGCTTAGTTTACCTGCTTATCTCCTAACACCTTGCTTATCTCCTAACACTTTGCTTATCTCCTCGCACCTCACTACACCCTTCAAAAGGTCTGGCCCAGCATGCGGTAGCACCCTGGTTGAGAATCAAAGCATGACACATCATGTTCAGGGCTGTGGTATACTACATTGGGTTGCAAGTATTGTGTAATACATGCTTAATCATTCATTAATTCAGCTTAATTATTCATTTCTACATCTGTTAAATGTTCATATCTCCTGCTGATCAATGGGAACCCAGCCTAAGGCTGTGTGGGATCTGCAGATCATTCCTCCCTACACAGTTCCCTAAAGCAGCATTTGTCAGTTCGTAGGTTGTGACCCAAAAGTGGGTCGCAAGAATATGTGGAAGGGTTGCAAACAATCACAGAAAAACATGGAAAAGCATGACTGTCACTTGGGAGTAATGTAGGGCCACGTGTTACTATTGCTGTTAACGTTTTCCTCTTCATACTGATGGGATAGGATAGACTTGAGTGCACCCTCTATACCTCCTGCTAAAGCTGGGCCACTGGGGAGGCTCTTAGCTGGGGAGTTTGACCAGCATAGTTAGAGGCAAGGATGTGTTTGGATGATAGTGCTGTGACAGTTAAGAACAGAGAACAGAGCTGTCAGGTTGAGGGTGCGGGGCGGGCAGGAAATCGCAGAGGTAATAGGCAAACCATTAGCAGAATTAGCAGCCTCCAAACCTAACAGCTCTATTCTCAGTTCTTAACTGTCAGCTGTCGCTGTCGTTGCTTCCCTCCTCAGACCTGATGGCGAATGTTTTACATTCATAAGTTTGTCTAATTTGATTGATCTAAGTTTCTTCCAACCATTGAGTTGATCCAGTACAAGGTATCTCCAAAATCCTTGTGTTTCACATAATTCCTGGACCGTCATGACTACAGCATCACTCTAACACTACTACAGCACAGCTAGAGCAGAGTAATTATTTTGCTTTAGCCTTGCTGGTCAGTTCCCAACCAAGGAAAAGCTGCTGTTTATCCTTGGTGGTGCTTGTAACCACCTGTATTTATTTTTTTTTTGCACCGGGACCATTAGATGGCAGTATAGCAGCACAGAATTTGACCTCCTTTTTCTACAGTACAGAAGCAGAGGATATGTAGGCAGACATAACAACCCTGTTTCATTCAGAATGATAAGCAAAGCGATTTAGCTTGCCTCTATTGGGACAGGAGCAGGCCGATGTAACAGCTGATGTGAGTTTCAGACTGGCAATTCCCCCTCCCCCTTTAAAGTATTTAAAGCTACATCTGTTCTCAACCATAGTCAGCCTTTAGGATTTAATGCCATATAATCTGCACAACCCGATTTTGTAAGGGACTGATTAATTCCATAGTACTCATTCTCATTTGTAATAATGCAGTTAAGAGAGAGCCAGTCTCCTGCATCAAGTAATAAGAACCCCTTCTCAGTCCTGTAGACTATTTTAAGTTTGCCTTTCACAATTGGCAAGGTGCTGTTTCCCCATCCTTCCTTTTGAGTGTCAGGTACTGGTTACTGACTGCAAGCAGAAGGCAAGATTATATGTACCCTTCTTTTCTTTCTTAGTAAAGTATAAATTCCTTTGACAGGTATTTTAAAAAAGATCATTCCGTCTTTATCACAGTTTGCCACCATTACAGTTCATGGTTTATATTCTGCTAATTTTGCTGTGGTGGCTAAGAGGTGCTGGTGTCTTGCTATGAATCCAGAGATACAAGATTTATCTGGACTCATGCCAAAAAAATACCCCTATTTGATCCTGGTGTAAATGCCTGCTGGTGTAAATGCCTGCTTGGTCAGTCAGGCTGGGGAATCAAAGATGGCCCATTGTAATGTAGCCCTGTCACACCCTTGTGTGCTACTGGCTACAGAAACTGCTATGCTAGCTAGCTTGATGAGCACCTGGGCTTGGGCAGCTCTCTGATTCTTTTAATTAAAGTGTGGTTCTACTTTTAAATAAGTTAAAGGCACTTTTTAATTCAGCAGACCCTATTCCTTGCACATCCTAAGTTATTGTTTAGCAGTTTTAATAGCCAGGGTTTTTTGTTGTTTTTAACTACCATTAGAACAGATGATTGAATTATACCCACAGGGGAGTGAGTCGATGGCTCTTTCTTCTACATCAAAAGAATTGTGTATTAAATTCCAATCAGTTAAGCACCATGCTTGCACAAGTATCTTCAATGGTGCTACATTGGTTGTCACTTTGAGAACCTAATTTGGTCTAGCGAGCCTTTATTACTTTTGATGATGCACAGCAAAGAGAGATGTGAGCTTGGTGGAGTTTGCAGAACTGGCAGGCAGAAAAGACTTCCGTGCAATGTGAGCCAGTTAGAGCTAGAGTACTGAAGAGAGAGTTAACACTAAAGCCCACTGACTCCATTTTTATAATCACCTTTCAGAGCAGAATCACATTCTAATCCTACCTCCTCTATGTGTGATCTTGTGTTCATCAGAGTACAAATTAGGGTTGAAAAGCTTAATAGGATATCTAGCCCCATATGTCATCTCCTTACCCGCTCACTTTATAGGGATTTCTTTTTTCTAGCTTGTGTGTTGCATCCCATTTTTCTTTCAATACATCTTCATGGTTAAGTCACAGGTTATGGTCAGTGACTACAAGAGTCGAAGGCATACATTTTCTCTTTAATCTAAAACAGGGATGTGAAGCTCAAATGAGCTGGCAGACCATATTCCTTGCCAGCAGCCAGGGGTAAGCCATAGTCAAAGGGTGGGTCTTTTTGCCCACAGGACTCCTTGCAGCCTGGGTGACCCATGTCCAGATCCAGGCTTCAGGACTTCCTGCTGTGGCTGCTGGAGCTGCTGTCAGCACAATGAGCACTCAGGGGGGATAACACCTCTGTTGCTTATCCCCTTTTTCCTGTTAACAACTAATGCAGAAGTTAGTCAACAGCAATGAATGAAAACTGGAAATTTGGAAGCAGATAAGGAGTGGGAGTGAGTGGCAGTGGTGTTAACCCCTGGTCTATATTTGGGTTTTCCTTTGAGATCCCGTATCTAAGTACTGATCTTCGCCCAATACAGCTTAGCTTGAGATGTGGAAAGATCTTCATGAGAGTTGGTAAATGCACCAAGGAAAGCTTTTACAAAAATAAGTTCTGGCTGACTTGACAAGAGCTGTTGTACTGTAGTTACTAGATTCTTTTCCTTATGATTTTTATTCACGTATTTATACTTGTCTTCCTCCCTAGAAAAGTGCTCTGTATGCCGTGCACATGCTTGGAGCCTGTCTAACGTTTGGAATAGGGACCTTTTACCTTCTGATTCAGACTATCCTTTCCTATATGATGCAGCCAGATATTCACGGCAAAGAAATCTTCTGGATTCGACTAACCTTATTATTATGGTGTGTATCAAGCATTTCGAGCAGTATCCTTTGTTGTGAAATATGACTTAACACTAGTATTACTAGCTAGACTGGGGCTGTACAGTGGGGGACCTGTGGGCCACATGTGCTAACTAAGTTGCAGCCATTGGGCTCCTGCCCGGCTACCACTCCCCCCGTCGTTCTCACTGCAACAGCAGCCAGAGGCTCTAGGTTCCCACTCCTTCTGGCTGCCATTTTCTGCCTCTATCCCAAGGGGAGCTAAGGGTGAGTCTGGGGCCACGCATGGGAGGGGAGTGTCCATATAGCTTGTGGCTTGACTGATGCTGCCTGTGTGGGTTGAGGCCCCTAGGGCTTTAGACGTTGGGCAGCTCTGAGCTAGACCATAAAATACATCACTTTTTTTACTCAAACAAATAATGGATTGAATATCTGCTAAAAAGGGGTGGTGACTTACAGCCCACGAGTCAAGTCCGGCCCGTGGAACCTTTGAAACTGACCTGTGGAGCCATGGCTTTGGCAGCATTTGGCAGTGGAGGAGGACTCCTGTGCTGCTCTGCAGTTAGCCACGTGGGGCTCCAGTGGAGGAGCAGCTCATCCTGTGCCACACCACAGTTTGGCAGAATAGGCTCTGGAAGAGGGGGGCAACTGAGTAGTAGGCTGAGACAGCAGCAGCAATCGGATCCTAATGCCTTCATGCTTCTAGCCCACGTTCAGTTCTTTTGGCTCATCTGTCAGAAAGCGTTGCCAGGCTCAGTTCTAAATAACTGTCTGTGCTATAATATATCGTGGACCCTGTCAAACATCAAAAAAAAGGTGCTAACCCTGCTAGTGGTTCCCTGACTAGTTAAAGGGAGACAGGACAGTTCCCTGCACACTGAAATTGCAGTTCTTCATTCCATGAGAGCCAGGAGATGGCAAAGGAAGCATTTCTAGCAAAGAAACAAGGTATGAAAGTACCAAGGACAGAAATCATTTAAGAAATAAAAATCCAGAGTTTATGTCATTTTGAGATTAGAGTGCTACAGAGTGATGTGTGTTAGGATACAACTGAAGTCAGTTTGGAAAACTGTAGCTAGTCAACACAACAGTCTGCTTTTGCCGTGAGTACAATAGACTAGTGTGGCATGATCTGTATTGTCTGCTTGGTTTCCAAGTGAAGTTGGAAGTGGTGGCATTGGCTGGTCAGTTCTTAAATGCCTTGGAATATGCTACTTAAAAACTGCCCTGGGCCCATCCTACAATAGCTACCATCAGCATTTGAGCTGGACTCAAGAAGGAAGGGAACTTCTGTCAGGAATTTGTTTTGATGTTTCTTCAATTCAACAGGGAAGAATTGGTGGTGATGTAGAAGTGGATGGCAAGTTGGGCAGCAGTGACACAAGATGATCGAGTTCAGGACCCTGACAAAAGGAACAAAGGAGGGTTAGGGCTAGGATTCAGTGACGTAAACAAATTGGAGGATTGGGCCAAAAGAAATCTCATGAGGTTCAATAAGGACAAGTGCAAAGTCCTGCACTTAGGACAAAAGAATCCCATGCACTGCTACAGCCTGGGGGCTGACTGGCTAAGCAGCAGCTCTACAGACAAGGACCTGTGGGTTACAGTGGACAATAAAACAGATATGAGTCAGCAGCGTGCCCTTGTTGCCAAGAAGGCTAACGGCATACCGGGCTGCATTGGTTTTTGCACTGCCAGCAGATCGGGGGAAGTAATTATTCCACTTTATTCTGCACTGGTGAGGCCACATCTGGAGTTCTATGTCCAGTTTTGGGCCCCCCACTACAGAAAGGATGTGGATAAATTGGAGAGAGTCCAGCGGAGGGCAACAAAAATGTTTAGAGGGCTGGGGGCACGTGACTTCTGAAGAGAGGCTGAGGGAACTGGGTTTATTTAGTCTGCACAAGAGAAGACGGAGGAGATTTGACAGCAGCCTTTAATTACCTGAAGGGTGGTTGCAAAGAGGATGGAGCTGGACTGTACTCTGTGGGGACAGATGACAGAACAAGGAGCAACAGTCTCAAGTTGCAGCACGGGAAGTTGAGGTTGGATATTAGGAAAATTTTCTCCCTAGGAGGGTGGTGAAGCGCACAGGAACAGGTTACCTAGCGAGGTGGTGGAAGCTCCATCCTTGGAGGTTTTTAAGGCTTGGCTCAACAAAGCCCTGGCTGGGATGATCTAGTTGGGGATGGTCCTGCTTTGAGCAGGGGGTTGGACTAGATGTGACCTCCTGAGGTCCCTTCCAATCCTAATTTTCTATGATTCTATGAATTCATCAAACTCATTATCATCCCCATGGCCAAAATAGCCTAATAGTTGTCCTTTGTGGCACATTGCAAGTCCCATCCATTTCTCACATTTAAGGAAGTTTGGGAAGCACTCAGGCTGGGCTCTTGAGTAAGAGAGTTAATTTTCCAGGAATTTTTAGAGTTTAAGGGCAGACAGAGCAATTAGTTTGACTTCCTAAAATTTTACCCCATCATCTCTGTTTTGAGCCTCACAGCTTTCTGACATTTCATTAAATCTGGTTATCTGGTTTCACTAAGTGTGATGATCTACAGAGCCCTGTAATACTACATTAACAATAGCAATTGTTTTAGACTTACTATGTGTGTTTGTGGGGGTAGTTAACTTGGTCACTGGAGTGATCATTTCATTACAAAGACTCTCAAAAAAAGATAATATTGCTGTGTTACCAGCTGGTTATTTGATTTCTCTCACCGACTCATGCCTCTAGAGCTTAAACAGCATCCTTGGCCTGTTTCTGCAGTGTGATGCTATCAGAACTGTGTCAGACAAGTTCTCCTTTCCCATGTTTGAAGCAGTATACACTGAATTAGCTGCTAGATCAGATGTCAAATTGATGAGTTCAGTGCTAAAACCCCTGTTTCACTGATACATCCCCACTATCCTGAGATTATTTTTGCCACCTACAATAGGCTGCACAGTGACATACCTCATAGAAGAAAGAACAGTTCCCTCCCTTCCAGTAACTGTGGTTCATAGCCCTAGAACAGATTTTGCATTTAGCCTTGGATAAAGTGCCTGCGTTTGTCCCAGGACAAAAATGTCCTTGGATTTGCATGTACACGTCATGCTTCTAATCAGGGTTTAATGAGCAGCTGAATGCACTGCTGCTTTTCTGCCATTATTTCAATGTTGTAGTTCTGGAATAAGTATACAGATGTACCTTGCAATACACCATTATAAACTGTTACTGCATTGCATCAAAATTTATTCTGGGATAAATGTATCACCTGTTGGCAGCCTTAAAGATACAGAGTCAGTATGAATCCCAAGAACTCTCCTTCTTCCCATCCCTGCTTTCAGCCCTCAGTTGTCATGGACTCTGTTTTTTAAGGGAACTGAGGATGTATACACAGTCCTGTGGCTGTGTGCAGGAGCACAGTGAAGCACGAGATACATACATAGCCCTGGGTATTGATATGCAAAAGATTCTGCAGTGTGCCTTCGCTTTCTTCGCACAAACTACAGGTTGAAATAGAATGTACAACTGAATTTGAAGGTTCTGTGTTTTTTGTTTAGTGCCTCAGATATTCCTTAACCTATTTCCTTATAGTGGCTGTTTCAACAATACTTTTGTTCAGCGGCCATTATGGAACTGGTCTAGAGCAAAAGCTACATTGGAATCCAGAGGAGAAGGTAGGCCTGGTTTTAACAGAAAGAAAAAGAAAAAAAAACCCATAAAGGATGTTGGGTGTACACAGTTTATATATAAAATAAATAAAAACACAGGTTTATTTACACACACACAGTTAAGAGTATAAAAGCTATTCCATGCCTTTCCTGTCTGCTGAGCACTCAGGCTACTGGAGTACCCTGGATAATGGAGGAAGATTTGGTTTTCTTGCCCTGGTGTTTCAGACATGGATGTTTCAATAATGATTGTAGATTCATGGAGTAAATTAGATTAAATGTTTCATGGAGTAGTGATGTGTTAGGCTGGGTTTTGCAGTGAAAAAAACCAGCCGCTATAATTGGATACTCGCAGGTTCACTCAGGACTAGCTGATATGATGCTTAATAAGACTTGGCCTTATCTCTCCTAACCCCAGAATTGTCATCAGCATTAAGTTAATTCAGTTGTATTTTACATGGTAACGTTAGAATCAAAATTAGGTCTATGTGTTCATTATTGCTGTTTAGTGGATAAATGAACTAAGTAAGAATTGGAAGAATGAAGACAAAGAGGAGATGAAGAGGGGAGAAAAGAGAGGAGAAGAATGGTAAATCAGCTGCATGCATGTGATGTTGCTACAGTTTAAGTAACTGTTGTTATACAGTGCAACTTACAGAAACCTGCTGGGAACAAAAGTCATCCAGATTGTTTTGTTTGATGTTTTTATCTTCTCTGCCTGATGAGGGTAGAGAAAGTCTCTGATTCCATTCATATACAAGGGAGGAGCTTGATTCTTCCCAGCAGTATAGAAATACTTTTCTAGAGAAGGTTTTTGTCCATTGCCATCTACATTCTGAATTAAACCACATTCTTCCTTTATCCCATAAAGCTTGAATCAAAGCCTAAAGTGAGACTTCAGTCAGTTTCTTCAGAGACTTTAGTCTCAAATAGCATCATTACAGATGCAGGGTTGGAGTCAAGGTAATGTTTGTGATAAAACTTCCCTCCCTGCTATGATGGAACTGAGTGTGTTGGCATGAAAGGAACTGCATACCGCTGTATACTTTCTTGGAGTTGCAGAGCAGCTGCTGCACCACATGCTCCCTAGAAAGCCCAGGAAATAATCTTCCCACCAGAGTTTTATCCTGTGTGGTTTATCTAGGCTGATGGTGAAAGCTACAGTCCAGTAAGACAATTACATAGGGCCTTGTTCAACTGTCCTCTCAGGAGTTAAATTTTTCAGGCATTTGCTCCCAGACTCCAGATGAAATCAGCATACCTCTTTCTCATAGGAGTGATGTTAAATGTGGAACAGTATGTGAAAGCATTTTTTTTTAATGCAGAAATAAAGGCTTTCCACTATTGGGAACTGAAAGACCAGGCTCATGACACAGCTCCTTTTTCTTTTATATAGGGCTACACAGTTCACATCACCAGCACAATGTCAGAATGGTCTCTGGCTTTTTCCTTTCTCTCCTTTTTCCTCACCTATATCCGTGATTTTCAGGTAAAGTGAAGTTTATATTAAATGATCTGTAGTATGATATTTTAAAATAAATAAAATACATTTCAACTATGAGAGGCACAGCTACTAAACTCAGTCACAGTGGTCTTTGCCGAATTAAAATAACAAAATGGGTTGCTACCATCAATATCATTACAATAAAAATTGTTCCTTCTTGGTCACTGGATTTACTCCTTGTACTGTAGCTATGAATTATATCAATCAGCAATGACTAGAATAGTTATTAACTATTTACATTTCCTTTAAGTACTGCAGAAACACCACAGTTCTGGGAATAACTTGGGGAACAATAGCAGAAGAGAGTAATGTTTATGAACATTTGCAGCAGCTGAAAACTGGGTGCTAGTTTGCTATCCTATGAAAGCTGATTTGCCACCCTATTTGCATCTGCTGTCATTTCAGTGTTGTGACCAATAGATACCAGACAGTTATCTACTTCCTGATCTACGGAGTCTTTACACCACAGGCATGAGGGAAATTTGGACAATACTATATTATCTCCTCAGTGAGTCTCAGAGCTACTTTCTACGTTATTCCGTAGTTTGCTTTCTTAGCAGAAAAGATGGCTTTTGAATGGTATGCATTTCGAGATGTTGCACTTGCCTATAAATGTTACTTTGTGGAAAGAACAGAATGAATAGTGGAGCTCTGATAATTTATATTTGTTTTTCTCATTTTTGATTACAGAAAATTTCCTTGCGTGCAGCTGTCAATTTAGATGGACAAACCCTTTATGATACGCCCCACAGCTTGATGACTGATGAAAATCCACTGCTGATTTCAGGGAGCATATAACTAAGTGACAGAGGGGGAACACAGGTTAAAAACAGACATTGTTTTTGTTATGGGATGTGTTCTGGCGGTTCACCTCATTTTGTAACATTAACATCACATTTGTCCGCCCAATTGGGCCCCTGCCTCTCTCAAGGCTTTGGGGACCCAGTCCTATGGAGCAGCTGCAAACGGGGGAACCCTGCATGTATCCTGAGTTGGGGTGCATTAGCAGAATATGTATGCCCAGGGAATCCTCTGCAAGGGGATTCCTGGGGCATGCATCTGCAAATGAGGAACATGGGGTTCCACCATTTTCAGAGTTGAGTCCTGAGTCAAAGCACAGTACCCATTCCTGGGGAATTCCCTGCCAGAGGATTTCTGTGGTTTGCCTCTACAAACGGGAACCCATGCAGTTGCCCTCAGGTCTGCGCAGGCAGTGTGGAGCTGCCCCTGCTCTCCTACCAAAAAGCAAACAGATGTTTTGACACAAGTGATGCCAATTTATACCACCTACTGTTGCAGCCACAATTGTGGGCATTTATGGCACAGCAGGGGGCATGCACATCTGTTTGCTTGGCCTTTGTGCCACCATAAAATTTTTTATGGTGGTACCAAGGTGATGTCTGTTTCCAGCCATACTTTCTCAGCTTCTACAACTCAGGAATTTAGATGAACAATTACATTGCTAATTTTCTAAGTGTTTATTTTGCATTAAAAATATCATCTAATCGATCACATAAGGTGCCTTAATTCATCTTGACACATAAAGGGCTTTTCTATTAATCCACTCAGCAATGCAAATGTTTTTATCAGCACTGTTAATAAACGTGGTGTTTTTACTGAGCATTTATGTCTCCTTACTTATTTGGGCTGTGTATTCTACATCAAACAAGGCCTTGTTGAACAGGATAGCAATCTTTCCATACACAGTGGGCGTGTCTATATGTGCCTCTTTTAAGTGGGCTTAGCTTAAAATCGTCATTTTTAAGGCACATTAACGGCACATGTCTACATGTATGCACCCTTAATGTGCCTTGAAAATGGAAATTTAAGGCTATGTAAGCCTAAATTTGATACCTGTATAAAGCAGGTATCAAATTTTGGTGCAAATAGTTAAGTTGCATTAATGCACGTGTAGACGTGCTGATACACATTAACATGGTGTGTGTCAATGGGTATGCACCACGTTAATGCGCATTAGCACCTCTGCACATGCGCTAATGTATTAACTTTAGTTAATACATCTTAATGCACATTAGCATGTCCACATGTAGACACATGCCTAAATTGCCTTAAAGTGCCTTAAGTAAAGGTGCGTGTAAATACACGTGTAGGCACACGCAGTGTCTGCCTGATACAACTCCCATGAAAGTCTTTTGTAATGGATGGGGAAATGTATGAATTGTCCCAAGAGAAGTCCTGCCAGAGTATACAGATTAAAATGTGCCATCACTTTCTCCCAGGACATGGCAGAGTCCTTTGTGGTTATCCTAGGCCAGCATCCCAGGATGAGTTAGCCATGCTGTCCTTCAAGTTTCACATAATGCACTGCTTCCAGCTCAACCCCAGCTGCTCTTGGATGTGGGCTGACTACTCTAGCAAGGGGAGCAGAACTCGAATGTCCCAAGCTGACTGGCTTTATTTACCATTTTAATGGCCTGAATGACTACCTGGCATCCACTTTATGCTCACACCAAGGTCAGCACCAGAACCTGGTCTTGAACATCACCCATTCCAAGGACATCCTGATCTCATTGTGAGGCATGGCTCCAACAAATAGTACTAGCATTGTCTGCAAGCACAGCAACAACTGGAACTGGGGCGAGGTAGTGGACCTGGTCAGCACCTGGAGAGAGGTGGGGAGCCAGTGAATGTTCTGCTCCAGCCACCTCAACTAGGCAGTCTTCAAAAAGATCACTGCGAAAATGGAAGCCTGTGGACACAGCTACACTTGGCAACAGTGCCATATGAAGCACAAGGTCCTCCAGCAATGGTTCATAAAGACCCATGACACCAACTGTGTCCAATGCGTGCAGTGCACCTACTACAAGGAGCTGTCGCATATCCTCCCAGTGAATGACTGTCAAATGTCAGAATATCATGGACATAGCCCTCATTTCCTGTGATTCAGATGGTGACTCAGATGAGACTGTGGCTGTGGGCTTTATTTGGTTGCACAGGTCCATGGCAACCCAGGGCATGACTGTGGAGCTGAGCCAGATCAAGGGCTCACCACCTCTTCAAGACACTAGTACAGACATGGAGATGGACCCTAAGTCCGACAGTGACCAGACCCAGTTCTTCTCCCATTACTGGACCACTGGTTGCAAATTGGTTCTCCACCCTTCTGTGCCCATGCAGGCTCCCCACCAATGCCCACATTACTCCCAGCAAAGCTGCTCTCCTCCCAGCCTCAGGGACCCAGCCAGCATAAGGCGATGCACAGAAGCCTGTCTTTACCTGAACATGGTAGGTTCGCTTGTGCCATGGTGTGATGCCCAACCCATGGTATCATGTCTCAGTTTAGTACCACATCGTGAGGTTGCAGGGTGGGGGGATGATTGGCAAGGGCCCAACAAAGACACCAGGCTTTGTTCCTGGGGGAGGAAGCCCATATGTGGCTTTTTGGCAAACCCCCACCCTCTGTGCAGCTTTGGCGTTGGTGTGCGCAGAGTACCCTGACTTAATTTGGTGATTAAGAGCCATTAAATGCTTTATGAAGACGCATCTGCAATGGAGATAGCTTTGTCTTTGTATGCAATGGATACCTTTCGTGGG
The DNA here is from genome assembly GCF_001723915.1 of Gavialis gangeticus. Classification (NCBI taxonomy): domain Eukaryota; kingdom Metazoa; phylum Chordata; order Crocodylia; family Gavialidae; genus Gavialis; species Gavialis gangeticus. The sequence continues at coordinate 1,628,984 of NW_017729019.1, read as the reverse complement.
ACTGGGCGAAAGCCGTGGGGTGGGGTGGGGTGGGGAGGCGGGAGAAGATCTAGGCCCCCATGGTGAGGGACAGAGGGAGCAGGGCAGAGGCAGGGGCTGGGGTGACTGGGGCCTTGGCCAGGCCAGGTGGTGGGACAATCAGAGCCTAGGCATTTCGTTCATGGGGGTGGGGGCAGACTCCTGCTGGCGTGTGCACCCTGGTGAAGACCTGGGGGGCATGGAGCAGAGGCAGTTGTTGCGCTTTGTGCCCCACTGCAGCTGTTTCTAGTGTCACACAATGCCTTGTGTGTCCCACTGCCAGGTGGGCAGGGGGCGCAGCACAGCCCAGCAATGGCAGGCACGTGGCATTGCACCACTGCAGCGGGGAGCAAAACGCAGTGCGCAACAGCAGCTGCCTCCATCCCGCACACAGACCCAGGGGGCATGTGCTCCCCAGGCCTCCACTGGGATGCACACAGTGGCGGCAGCCCCCTCCCCCCCATGCACCTAGATGCGCCTTGTTGGCTCCAATTGTTTCACCACCCAGCCCAGCTGGGCCCCATTTACCCCAGCACCTGCCCCTGCCTCACTCCCTCACAGCAGGGGCCTCGATCTGCCCCTTCCCCTTCACAGAATCAACTGGTACTTGCCTGCCATGCTGGGCAGCCAGTCATCCACATGCTGGGTTGCAATCCTGGCTGTGTGTGCGCCCCTTCCCAGCCTGCGGCCAGGCTGCCTTGTAGCCCTACCCGCTGCCCTGTGTTTGTGGGGGCTAAGCCCCATTAGCCCCAGCCTTTCACAGCCCATGTCCTCAAATGAGGGCATATGAAGAGAGGCTGAGAGCCATGGGACTCTTCAGCCTGGAAATGCGCAGGCTCAGAGGGGACCTGGTGGCTGCTTATAAGTACATAAGGGGTGTACACCAGGACCTGGGAGAACTTCTGTTCACCAGAGCACTCCAAGGGAAAACAAGGACCAATGGTTATAAACTCCTCCAAGACCGTTTTAGGCTGGACGTAAGGAAAAAATTCTTAACTGTCCTGGAATAGACTCCCTCCAGAAGTGGTGCAGGCACCAGCCCTGGATTCATTCAAGAAATGTTTGGATGCTTATCTTGCTGGGATGCTTTGACCCCCGCTGACTTCCTGCCCCTTGGGTAGGGGGCTGGCCTTGCTGATCTTCAAGGTCCCTTCCAGCCCTAACATCTAGGAAATCTAGGAAATACACATGGTGGAGCCACTACAATGTAATCTTCAGCAGTGCGGACTTGCCAAGCAGGAAACCTTGATTTAAATAGCTGGTTTTATTTTTGATTTGTGTCTATGCGCAGAACGTTCCACTTCACTCTTAGCGCCTTGATGGTGGACTGTGCATTGGGAAAGCTGGAAGCAAGACGGCACCGCCTCCAAAATTAATTTGAAACCAGCGTTCCAAAACCTGTGTGCAGTTTTTTGGGGTTTTTTTGTACCTAATAGACCCTGAGTATCATGTCCATGTTTGCATGGAGTAGATCCAGGACACGGATAGGTTTCATGGACTGTTCCCACATCCAGAAAGGGATCCTGGCCATATGTTTACTTCTGTAACACAATGGTCTTAGTAAATAACTGGCTAATAACTCACAAGCATGCTCCAAGGCCCTGATTTGTAATCAGGCTTCAAATTGCTCATCATAATCATTCTTGAAACCTTGACTGAAATGACTGCTAATGTGCCTATGGCATTTTGTCCCTGATGAGTTGTTTTAATTGTGGAGGTTGATAAAGCCTCAGTTTATCTATTGAATTATGTGCTGACTTACGTGTGCCTTTCTGTATGAGCTATTTTGGATTAACAGAGTAGCAGGTCACATAGCTCTTGTAAAGTGCTTCTGTTAAGCAGAAGGTAGGGCAGAATAGAGCCTTAGGACCCTATACCCATGCAGTGAGGCTGCTCCAATGTACTGTAATTATAGTGCGTCAGAGCAGACTCAATTAATCATTTGGGGGGATGGGGAGGGTGGCTTCTGCTGCTGTGTGCACTCCTGGGCAAGCATGGTAGGGGGGGTGACCCCCAGATCCATGCGTGGGGTGAGGGCTGGCTGCCACTGTGGGCTTTGCCCTGGATGCCAAACTGCCTCGCCACGGCACTGCATGGGATTGTTCCATCGTAAGTGCAGGACTTCACACTTGACCTTATTGAACCTCATGTGGTTTCTTTTGGTTCAATCCTCCAATTTGTCTAGGTCTCTCTGAATCCTAATTCTACCTTCCAGTACATCTACTACTCCCCCCAACTTGGTGTCATTTGCAAACTTGTTGAGGCTGCATTCTATGCCAATCTCCAGGTCATTGATGAATATATTGAACAAAACCGGCCCCAGAAACAACCCTGTGGAGCACTCCACTGGGCAAAATATCATCTGATTGTCCAGTGGAGTGCCCCAGGGCTGCCAGCTAGACATCTACCCATTGACTACTACCCTCTGAGCCTGATGATCCAGACAGTTTTCCATCCACCTTACAATACATCCAACCTGTATTTCCTTAGCTTGCCTGCAAAAATGTTGTGGGAGACTGTATCAAAAGCCTTGCTAAAGTTAAGGTATATAGAACACCCACCAGTCTCCCCGCATCCACAGAGCCAGTCATCTTGTCATAGAAGGCAATCAGATTGGTCAGGCACGACTTGCCCTTGGTGAATCCATGCCGACTGTTCCTAATCACTTTCTTCTCCTCCAAGTGCTGAGAAATGGATTCCTTTAAGTGGCAGATTGGGCAGCTTTTAATGTCTGGCCAAAATGTTTTGTAGCTGTGCGACAAGGATGATGGCATAGTTTTAGGAATAGGTTAAACAAGCATTTGCATGGGATGGTTTGGATAGGGATGACCCTGCCTTGAGCAGGGGGTTGGACTAGATGACCTCCAGGGGTCCCTTTCAGCCATACTTTTCTATGACTCTATAAAAGACCTGCTCCATGACTTTTCCAGGGACTAGGGGTGAGGTTGATCAGTCTGTAGTTCCCTAGATCCTCTATTTTCCCTTTCTTTAAATATGGGCACTATTATTTGCCCTTTTCCAATTGTCTGGGACCTCTCCCAATTGCCCTGAGTTATTGTGGCTAGCAGTTCTGCTTTCACATCAGCCAAATCCCATAGCATTCTTGGGTGCATCCCATCCAGCCCTATGGACCTGTATATATCCAGTTTTTCTTAATAGTCCCTAACCTGTTCTTTTGCTGCAGTTGACTGCTGACCTCCTCCCCAAACTGTGCTGCCAGGTGCCATAGTCTGGGAGCTGACCTTGCTTGTGAAGACTGAGATGAAAAAGGCACTGAGCACTTCAGCCTTTTCTGCATCCTCTGCCATGAGGTTGCCTCCCCCATTCAGTAAGGGACACACACTTTCCCTGTTCCTCCTCTTGTCACTGACATACTTGTAGGAACCCTTCTTGTTACCCTTCATGTCCCTTGCTAGCTGCAACTCCAAATGCACTTTGGCCTTCCTGATGTCTTCCCTGCATGCTTGAGCAATGCTTTTATACTCCTCCCTGGTTTCTGCTTCTTATAAGCTTCTTTTTTGTGATTTAGCTTATCGAAGTGTCCCCTGCTAAGCCATGCTGGTCCTCTGCCATACTTGCTAGTCTTCCTGCACATTGGAATGATTTGTTCCATAGGCGATGTGTAGAGGGGACATGGCGGGGGTCACGTGCCCCCCAAACAGGGCCACCACCGCCAGTGGTGCCTGCAGCTCACCAGCTCCGGCCCTGCTGCCAACACTGGTGGCAGCGCCTGCAGGTGTCCCCCAGACTCAGGAGGCCCCAGTCGCCCATGGTTTATTCCTGCACTCTCAATAAGGCTTCTTTAAAGTACAGACACCTCTCCTGGACTCCTTCCCCTCAGACTGGCTTCCCAGGGGATCCTGCCCATGAGTTCCCTGAGCGAATCAAAGTCTGCTTTTCTGAAGTCCATGGTCCTTACTCTGCTGCTCTCCTTCCTTTCCTCAGGATACCAAGCCCAATCATCTTGTGGTCTCTGCTGCCCAAGTTGCCATCCACTACTACATTCTCCACCAATACTTCCCTGTTTGGGAGTAGCAGGTCAGGAGCACAACCCCTAGTTGGCCTCTCCAACACTTGCACCAGGATGTGTCCCCAGCACTCTCCAAAAACTCCCTAGATTGCCTGTGCACTGCTGTATTGGCCTCCCAGCAGATGTCAGAGTGATTGAGAAACTTCTGCTAGCTTTTTGAAGAAAGTCACGTCTTCCTGGCCTGATGGTCTGCAGAAGACCCCCACCACGACATCAGCCCTTGGTGCTCTCCCCTCTGACCTTAAGCCAAAGACTTTCAACAGGCCTATCTCCAATTTCATACTGGAGCTGAGCAATCATATTGCTCTTTATTTACATAAAGTGCAACTCCCTTTTCCTCTTCTCTTCTGCCTGTACTTTCTGAGCAGTTTGTACCCATCAATGACAGTGCTCCAGTATTGAGAACTTTTGCACCAAATCTGTTATTCCAATCACATCATAGTCCTGTGACACTACAAGGACTTCCAGTTCTTTCTGCATGTTTGCCAGAAGCTTGTTTCTCTCCTGCATCCCCATGCCCAGAGCCCTGTAATCACTTTTGATCTCCGCAGGATTACCCTTGCAGTATCATTAGTGTCCACACAGATAAGTCAGGTGTCCAAGTTGTAGTCGTATTAGCTTAGAGGAAAAAGCCATCGGGGCTCATGGTAGAGGTGGTATCTTTTATTAGACCAACAAGATTTTTGCAACTAAATTTTGTTGCAAAAATCTTTTGGGCTTAATAAAAGGTATCACCACTACCATGCACCCTGATTGTTTTTTTTACACAGATAAGTGGCATTGAGTAGTAGGGGATCAGATATTTCTAAGCAACCTTTCCATTATAAACAGGATTTGGGTTCCTAGCAAGCACCAAGCATCCTCAGATGATAACTTTGGTCAGCAGATAGATACCTCCATGTTCTTAACAGGAAGTCGCCAATCACCACCCTCACCAAGCAGTGGTAGTGCATCCCCTGGCCGACTCTTTGGGAAGTTTCCAAGCTCCCTAGCCCAATGCTGTCCCTTGTGCTTTATGACCCTGTCTAATGTTCATGACAAACCCAGCCTTTTTAGTGTCTGCAAAATTTACCTTGTGTTTGAAAACTTAGTAGACCCCAACATTGTACTTAATATTGAAGATCCCACGCCTTGAAATGGGACACAATCCCAACTTTTCACTTGGATGGTACCCTGTGCCTCCTCATGATGGCTCTCTTCAATGTGCTTCAGTAAGAGAAATGCTTATTTTTAATTTCCTAGCTAGAAAGAGGCATAGAGTCCTAATACCATCGGGTGCCTATACATGAGCTGGGAAGCTGCTCTGGCATGTTGCAATTACAGTGCGTTGGAACAGACTCAATTAATCGAGTCTGCTAAAACGTGGTAATTGTTGTGCTCCAGCCAGCCATTCAACAAGCTTTAGATGAAGTGCCCCTGCTGCCATTTTGAAGCGTGGGGATGCCGATACACGAGATGCTCCGAGTGTCTTAATTACAGCGGCTCTTGGAGCCGCTCTGATTAAAGTGCCACTCCCTCCCCCCACTCCTGGAGCATGTGTAAAATGCCCATTGACCATAACACCCTGGAAGATGCTCAAATTCCATTTATAAGCAGATGTGGCAATAGCATGCTTTTAATTTGGATGGGGGAAAAGTGTAATTGGGCTGGAACAGAAACATACACCCTGCCCATCCACTGCTTTGGTTTCTCTTAATAAACCAGACTTGAAGAAGTGTGTTGTTAAGACAACTATGCCCAGCCTTTCTGCCTCACTCTCAACCTCCAGATTTCCTCTACAATTCCCCAGAGTGCATCCTTTCCAGCTAAAACCTGTCCTATCTAGCTCCAGGCAGGGGGTTGCCATACAACAGTCCCACGGGAATCTCTGGCATATGGACTCTAATACTTTTGCATACACTGAAATCAGTTACTTGATTTTTCCTCAACATTTCAAATAGATGCAAAATTCTCATTTTTAGTCTAAGAAATTAGTAGCTCAACAAACCTCTGACGTTGCAGTGAGTGCCCTCTTTGTGACTTACCAACACTTAACACTTGACTACTTTCACAAGCTAATAGATGATTGATTCATCTTTCGTAATAGCAACAAAATCTCTGCTATCACCAGCCAACTAGTTAGCTCTGGACCTCTGTGCGAGCTAGATTCTAGCTAGCAGTAAGGATCTTCTGCACTAGAACGTGCTCTCTGTTGTGTACTCTGGCTGGATGGAAACTCGTTGCATGGGTCTATGAAGGTTTGCTTCCCCATGCAAACTTCTGGGGCCCCTGCTGGTCATGCAGTGTTGGCAAACCGTAAGATCCCACAGTTCCATCTAGTTATCCTGTCCAGAAATGCCACTGTACAGATGTGGTTAGGTCAACCATGGCAGCTTACAGAAGGTCAGTCACGTCTGCTTATATATGCCTCTGAATCTTACTGCTGTAAAGTAGGAGCCTGCAGGTCCTGGTGGCTGCCTCTCCCACTGATATATGGTGGGGGAGGGCCCAGGTGGTGCCTGTGCAGCCTGCAAGGGAAGTGGGCTGCGTGCCACCAGTGGAAGGGGGATTGTGTATTGCCAGTTCGCAAGCTAAAAGGGACCAAATGCTGCTGGCAGGACATCTAAAAGACAGCCTGGGCTAAAAGGCACCCCTCCCCCACTGTGTAATTGAGTGGTCCTATTTTGCTTTAGGTTGAAATAGAATCCAAACCATATTGAACGGACACTTACGTGCTTAAAAGTGAAACAGGATTTGGCTTATGGTTTTCAAAATAGTAGGAACTCCTGATACTACATACACATACATGTACATTCACATACTTAACCGGAGACTTGCCTGTAGTTTAAATTATGCTTTTTCAAATAGAAGAGTACACTTTGCAGTGTAATCCCACACTGGAATACCAAAAAGTGACAAATTCCTCATAAATGCTTGTGAAAATAAAGCTCTAAAAGTCTCTCTATATATATTAGCCCCAGTAGCAGACAACAGCATAAGCTGGTATGCAACTGATCCCTGGCTGTCTCCACCCATTCAGGATGGTTTCTGTAAAATGCAATTCCCAGATCATTCAAATCATCTTTATTTAAATATTGACCACTAAAATATTAAGACAATTTAAAGTTCATTTCTGTGGACATCACATGAACATGCAATAACAAAAGATATCTACAGTTAATGTCTGTAATTCACATTCCATTTCTAAAAAAAACAGGCTTTGAAATCCCAAACATTTATTTTCTAACACTAAATAAAGAAAGCTTTCACTCTAAAGGCTAGAGAATACACTGTTAAAGTAGCATATTATCTGCACAATAGGTTCTTTGTTATAAACAGACTCTCCAAAAGCAGAATCTTGGAAAACGCAATTCTTTTATTCCTGATCTTTGGGGTTTATTTCTCATTTATATACACTTAAACTGTAAGAGAATCTATCTATCTATTAGGAAAGGAGATTTATTTTATGTTCATTTTAAACTTTCAGAGGCAGTAAAACAAATTCCCTTCTTCATGAAGTCACTGAAGTTAACTGAGTTTATGTAAATATGGACCAGATGACAAGTCTGTTTTTTCATGTCTGCTGCCTCTTTTTACGCAGTTCTTCTAGAGCAGCCTCTCGCTCTCGTAACAGCTGTTTGAGCCGTTTTATTTTTTCATCTCTGATCGTTTCATCTAAGTCTGGTGGAGGCAAAGGGAAAGCATCTTCTCTGAAAGAACCTCTGATAACTGAATCATCATCGTTGTCCTCATCACCTGAAGAAACTAAAACTGGACTGCATGAGCGCATAACTTGGTTATTTTGAGGACGTGGATCTTGCTCAGAGTCTTTCCCTAAAGAGGATTTGCTAGAGGTAGGGAATTTTTTCTGCTGTGAAGTAATTCTGCTGAGTATAATGGAACTGGTGCTGTCATCTTCAAGACTTGGATTTGTCAGTGAATTGATGGCTGTCTTCTTTTTCTTTGCATTGTCTGGCACTGGGAAGGGCTTTGCTTTTCTTTTTTTAGTCCAATCTTGTTCCAGGTCTACAATTATCTATATAATAAATAAAAAAAATACTTCCATTCAAAATGATATCAAATTTAAGTTACTGATAGATATCCGCCTCTGAAATTCAACTCCACACCAGAGAAAAGGGAAATTTTTATGCTGTCTTTCTTCTCTTCCTCAAAAGGGGGAATTAAAAAAAGGCAGTGGGGAAGCTGATCCATGATCAGCCAGGCCAGGACTGAATTGTTGGACAGAGAAGCAATTTCGTAGTTTCATAGTTAGTAGGGTCAGAAGGGACCTGAGCAGATCATTTAATGCCTTCAAGTTCTAAACCTGGAGAAGTTCCTCCCAATTACTGTTACTAAACAAGTGTTCAACTCTTAAAGTACTGCCCTACTATGAGAGTTAGGACAGGTATGTAGCTACCTTATTTGAAATAATTTTTAAAAGTGTTTCTATAGACAAGTGTATTCTGTGCCACCTTCCTCTGCATAGCTGCTCTAGTGTTATTTAAAATGAAATGTTATACCCACCTCCCATCCCCCACCCAGTCATTAACTGCTCACATTATTCAACGTTTGTAATGAATAAGACCCCTAATAAAGCACAGCGAACTATTCATTCTGTCTAAAGAACTTTTAGTATTGCATGTGAAGAAAGCCTTTGATTGGGTCTAATGGAAATATCTGAGGCAGCAACATGGAATTGGAGAAAGCAGTCTTGGATAAAAGCTGAGAAGTTAGATAAAATGCATCTTAATGCATTCAAGAGCAGGCAAGAAGTTACTGTATGACTAGCAACCATTTCCAGGAAGCAATTTCAAAAAGGATGTGTACCAGAAAAATGGAGGAAAAATACTTTATTTATTCACATGCCACACACATCTTCCCAAATTAGCCATCTCAAACTGAGATGTGCGTCTTAAGCGATGAATGTGCCAGGATGGGGGCAGAGGGACACTGGTCTGCTACCAGGGGGCTGTGCTTGGCACTGGCTCAGCCACAGTTAAACCATCTGGCTGCACAGAGCACAGGGAGGAGCCAGGTCACTTCTCTTCCTGCTGCTCAACCAACACAGCTACAGGTTGACCACTCATACACGCTGCTAAATTAGCAGCAACTGCTGGCCTAGCAACAGGGAGACAGGTAATGATGCTGATTATGGGACTGCATGCCTGCTCCATGCAGCTGGAGGGCTCAGCTCTGCTTTAACCAGGGCGGGGAGAATCCAGAAAAATCTTTTCTCATTCTGCCTTTCCAAAACAAAATGTGTGTCTTATTTGGTGGCATGTAGTATGCAAACAAACATGGTAATTTATCACTAGTTTTAACAAAGCCAAGCAGTATGATTCTATCAACTACCACTACAGAAGCCCAATTCCTATCCTTAATAAAATAATGGAAATATTTAAAAAATAAATCTGTACAAGGTAACTGAACTAATGACAACATACAGAATGGGTTAATCATGAACAAATCTTTCTAGATGAGCCTCACTGCTTTTTCATGTTTAAGCAGTCATGCAAAATCAGTAAATGAAGCAACAAATCACATCTAGTTTTTAGAAGAATTTTAAAATTTCATGTAAAATTAGTAAAGTTTCTAGTCCCTGCATATAATAGGGTAATAAACAGGCCCATCAAGAAGGACGAGGAAGATAATTATTAATTCTGAATATGATACAATTAAGGCAATTACTGGAATAGTGTTTCTAGTACTGGTTTTCACACATTTTATTCAAACTGAAAAGGATTTAGCATGATCATAGAGAAAGAAAATCTGTTTTACCAGGACAGACTAAAATAAGCCTCAACTACTTTACTTATTGAATGAAAGATTGAGCAACAAACTGACCATGGACCATAGTTAGCTAGGGGGAGAAAGTAGCTTATTTTAGAAGACCTGTGATCTAGCCAAGGCACACAGCAAACTTGAACTGTGGAAATTTGGTAGAACAACAGGTTGCATACTTGTCCCTACTGGATAACTACTTCTCTGAGGGTGTGAAAAGACATCAACATTTGAAGCATTTAAAGTGGCTTTGAAGTGCTTCAAAAGGAAACTGTACAGATATACATGCCCTTTGAAGCACTCCCAAAAGAGCCAAAGCACTCCAAAATAACACCTGAAGAATGATGTAGTATTTACAAATGTACAAATGTAAGCAGCAGCTAAGTGTTTCTGTCTCCAAAGCAGCGTTTCCCATCCTTTTTCACCCCATGGCACGCCTAAATTAAAAAAACACCATGGCACACCAGATGCGGAGTGTGGCTGGAGGGTGGCGCGGATGGCATTTTGGGCTGGAGCAATGCCCACCGCCTGGCTAGAGCCACGCTCCCCATCTGTCTGTGTCCACGGCAACAGCAGGTGGGGGACTTGGCTTCAGCCAGGCAGGGGGCATGGCTCCAGCCCAAAATACCGCGGCACACCAGTGTGCCACGGGCCGGAAGCACACTGGTTAGGAAATGCTGCTCCAGAGCCTGACAAGGAATCCCTGTATCCCACAGAGCTCCTAAATCACTCAGCGTTCTAGTTCAGCTGCCTTTTCCTCTGCATTACTTTCACTTGTGTTAAGAACACTTTGATTTAATCTCCAGTAAAATTTTTACTTTGAAAAATGTAAATGAAACCTATTGTAGGGCATACATTAAACTTTTGAGATACCTTTTTCTCTTCAGCATTTTCCTGTTTCCTAGTTGTTACCTCCATGTCTAGTGGTGATGCACTGCAAGAATCATTGTTCTTTAAGTTATTACTGGATACACTTGCTTTAGATCCTGTAGGAGAGATCCCAAAAGGGATTCTCTTTAGATATACTCTCTCCTCTTTAGAGAGACCGAATTTCTTTCTTAGCTCAAGGTATTGTTTCCGATATGGTTCCCTTTTGCAAATGTTTTGAACAGTCTTTTCTGATGAGCAAACCTTCTCACTCTGGATCTGAAATACATAAACAGTGACACAATCACTAATTGTTATAAGCCTCTGACCATTAAAATGCTGAAATCTGTTTTTAAAAGTGTTCATTTACCTAAAAACATTCAACTTATTTTGAGGAAAAATATTTTGCCATTTGATTTTTGTTGCTATGTTCAATGTATGAATTTGAAAAAGATGTATAAGTTAAGGTACTTGTAATTTCTGGACAACAGTATAGAATCACAAGTATACTAAAAAAGCAGAATGAGCTGCAAAGTAGCCACTTATCCCATAGCTTTGAAAATGCCAAGAAACAGAGGAATAGAAAGATAACAGGCAATATTATTTACAGCACTGATCTCCTGGATCAGAATGTGTTCAAATACCCACATTTTTATGCTGATTGAAAATTCTAGTTTGCCACTAACAGTCCTCACTACAGAATTCTGCTGCAACCCAAAGTAATTCCTAACCACTGGGGCCTCTCATGCATCAATATACTAAAACCCGTATGAGAACATGCACACTTATGTATCATACTGAAGCAGAAATGAAAGGAAGAAAAGAAGCGAGCCACACGTCTGGTGCATTATCTGGTCTTCCCAGCTGCTATAGGAATTGAAAAAAACTCACATAAGGGCAACACAAAGCAGACAGGAAAAATAAAATAAGCATTTCAGTTCCACCTAGGATAGGGAGTCATAATGAACTAAAATGACAGTCTAACCTGTTGTTGTGATTTAAACTATGTGCAAAACGCTAAGTATGCCTGACTTGCACATATGCTTGATTGCAAGTAAGGGAGACAAGAGCCAAGATAAGGCTGGGGGGAAAAAATATAAAGGGGAATGACAACTCATTCAGTGGCTGAACCTTTCTTGGCCTGCATTCCACAAAATAATTGACAGCCTGATTTGTAATTAACTTTTTAAAGCATCTTTTTAAGTATAAAGAATTGTAGAATTGAGTCATGGAATAATTTTCTGGTAGTTTTATGGGTTATGTTTCAGAAAAAATAATACATGTGCAGCATAGGTTGGGAAGGTTTACTGTTAATAAACTGACTTTTCGAGATTCCCCACTGTCCTGCTCCCAACTCATATTCCCAAGGGAATATACCTTTTATAACCCTGGACTGGGAAGGGACTAATAAGTGCCCTCTCTTCCTCCTTCATCTGGCTTACATGCATGACGGACCAAGCACTTCCTTGTTTTCCACTCAGTATTAGGTTCTTGCCTCTGATTCCACCTGCCTCCTGTTCTGGAGCTGTTTCCATGTGGGTGAGAAGGGCTCTTATCTCCACTGACCAGTCAATCCAGGGCCCTGCAATGGAGGGAAGGGCGGACAGCTACACACTACAGCTCCCCCAAACCTGAGAATGACCTCATGTCTCCTTTGCTTCCCCGTAACCCCTACACATTCTTCAGAATCACAAGCCACAGGCTGGGAAACCTAGTCAAAAATAGTTAAGAATGAAAGTACTGTACTAACCAGGAGCCCATTTCTCATGTGCAAAGGAATGATAAGCATCATCTACGTCTCTTCCCCCTGCCCAAGTCCTTGGCTGTTGTTCTTTCAAATGTGACAGCTGGTGGGACTGTGATGTCATAAGTGACTCACACTCATAAAACAAACTTGACCCTAGTTCAGTACTTAGCCTGTCTCAGAATGACATGATAATTGCTGTTATGCATCTTGTCTTTATTCCAAACTTTGGTTCTCAACCTTTTTTGCCCAGTGGTTCTCAACCTTTTTGTACCAGGACCCATTTGTAATTATCAGTGGTCAGTCCCAACCCTGTACCCTTCACCCCCAGGCCCCAGTCCCCACCACGTGTGGGGAAGGTGGGACCCCAAGCAGCCCCTCGCAGGCAGAAACTCTGCCAGTCTGCAAGAGAAAAACCACGGCTTCCCATGTTTTTCTCCTTTAGAGGAGAATCCATTTTTAAAGTTTGTTCACAACCCTTTCATATATTCTTGCGACCTACTTTTGGATCACAACCCATGGGCTGAGAAACACTGTAGCCTGTCCTTACTTAATACCTCTTTACTTTTCTCCCCATATCTGACCTTTCCCTTTCAACAGCTTCGTGTTGCATGGAGAAATTATGGACATCCTCAACTAAGGCATCAGTGTCAAGCACAGTTTAACCAAAGCTCTAACAAACAGAAGGCTCCCCTACATTTTCATTTTTAAAAACTCAAGACTCTTCCTCTTCTTTCCTGCTTTGCTCATTTGCATAGTGCGGTCTTTTTAAGTTCTGGTAAAATTTTGGTAAGAACCACAGTCTTAGACTTAAAGTTGTGGGAAGCAGTACATCTGTTTACAGGAAAATTTAAATTGCACAAGGCTGGTTTCATTCAAACAGAATCAGGATGTTAGAAGTAATTTGGCATAAACAGACATGGGCAAATTTTATGGTAGAGAATTACCTTCTGTTCTTTGCTGGAATCACAATGCTGCTTAGGCTGAGCTACAGCAGTAGTTGCCGCAGGAGAACTATCCTTCTCTTTGCTGCCACTGCTCGTATTTTCATCTGTCACCACTTTTAGAAGAGGATTTAGGTCACTTGAAATGCTTCCTGTTGTGGGCAAAGCCTCAGTCTGGTTTATAGAGGCACTAGGCTGATTAACATTTGGTGTTGCAAGAAGAGTGGTTACAGTTTCGGGGCTGTTTTTTAAGTTAGATGGTGGAACAGATTCTGTATTTATACATGTTTTGGGATCCTTTGGAGCAATTACAATTCCTTTACTTTTTGACAACACTAAATTTACCACTTTATTGGTTATTTTATCAACTGTGTTTGAGTCAATCAACTGGGTTGCCTCCTTTCTAAACTGAGCATCAGTAGAGGGGGTGACAGTATCAACTTGGGCTGACAGAACATCAGACCCTCTTTTGGTCAGCAAATAGACTTTGCCATTGTACATCACCAGAGCATTATCTTTAATAGGAGTAATTTTTGTCTGGCTTCCGCTAGAGCTATTAGAACATGTTGGTAAAATATTTGCAGAGTTAATTCCTACGTTCTTCATATTTGCCAAGGTTTTCAAGATCTTTGATGCCATGTTATTTGATGACTTTACTGGAACAAGACAAGGTGCTGCTGACTTTGGATTTTCTTGCACAACCCATTTCATTGGAGGCTGCTGGGGTGGTTGGCCATTCGAAGTTACCACTCCTGGAACAGAACTGTTTACTGTTGTTTGTGCAGTTGTGAGGATTAATGGTTTTGATACTTCTGTGACAGGTTTTGGGCAAATGGCAGGCAAACGCTTGGGCACTACAGTTTTTACTGTATTTACTGGTGATACATAAATAACAGTTGGTGTTTTTGTGGCTTCAGTAGCTCCAGAGGCATTTGTACCTGTAGCTGCCAGTATTTTCTGCTGTATTGCAGGCGGCAAAGAAGAAGCCGGAACAGATTTAACTTCTGCATCAGCTGGTATCTGTAGGTGATGTCCAGAGGGCAGTACTGGAGACTTCACTGTCACTGGAAGATTTCTTGAATTTACAAACATATATGCTGTTTTACTTTGGTTAGATGAAGCTGGTGCAGCAACATTTTGCAAAGGTACTCTATCAACCGGGACAGAATTACTCTGGTTAGACGAAGCTGGGATGGTAACATTTTGCAAAGATAGTCTATCAGTTGGAACAGAATTACTCTGGTTAGATGAAGCTGGGATGGTAATATTTTGCAAAGATAGTCTATCAGTTGGAACAGAATTACTCTGGTTAGACGAAGCTGGGATGGTAATATTTTGCAAAGATAGTCTATCAGTTGGAACAGAATTACTCTGGTTAGATGAAGCGGGGATGGTCATATTTTGCGAAGATAGTCCATCAGTTGGAACAGAATTACTCTGGTTAGATGAAGCTGGAATGGTTATATTTTGCAAAGACAGTCTATCAGTTGGAACAGAATTATTCTGATTAGATGAAGCCGGCACTGCAGTATTTTGCAAAGATAGTTTATCAACTGAAATAGAATTATTCTGGTTAGATGAAGCTGACACAGCAGTATTTTGCAAAGATAATCTATCCACCGAAACAGAAGTACTCTGGTTAGGTGAAGCTGATACAGCTATACTTTGCGAAGATGATCTATCCACCGAAACTGAATTATTCTGGTTAGGTGAAGCTGATACAGCTATATTTTGCAAAGATAGTCTATCAACCGAAACAGGATTACTTTGAATGATAGGAACAGTTTTTGTAGTTAAGCTCTCTCTCTCAGAAGTCACTTTAAGATTTTCCTGTTTATCCAATGCCCTTGTAAGAATAATCTTTCCAGGATTAGTTGTCTGAAAAACAGGTATCTTGACAGTTGAGGGTGTGGGAGTATTAGCAACCGGTCTCTTAAAAGTAACATGAAGTGGCTGTGGTATATTCGCTCTAGCAGGATCAGGTCTGACTGTAGACGGAAGAATTGGCACAAAATTCCCAGAGGATTTAGAAATTGGAAGCAACTTCAGAAGGTTTATTCCATCTGGCCCAGTCGTCTGAACTACTCGGTACATACAGCCTGCAATGCTTAATAAAAAAGAAAAGAAAAGAGAAGAAGAGTGTAATATAAATGATCAGCACACAGATACTTCAATTAATACCATATTTACTAGAATACAAGACAAGGCTTTTTTTTCCACCTGAATGGCATGAGGAAAAAAAGCCCCTTGTCTTATAATTGTATAAAACAAACTCTCACTAAATACATTGTCCATCATTAAACTGCTGTCAAAAGCAGAGTGTGCTCAGCAAAGGAAACCAACTATGAAGTTGATTAAATGCAACCAACAGTGAATGTGACTATAAAACACGTGGCCCACATTGGACAAACATGCTGATGGGAACCTACCACAAGAATAGGTTATCTCCTCCGAGTAAAACATATGGTAGTGCCCAATGAGTGCAGTCCTCCATAGTGCTGACTTTTTCTAGTCTTGGTGAGCCATAACTTTCACCCAGAATCCCTCTGTCAGCCTTTCTCTCAGCCTGGCACATAGGTTTAGTGTGGCCCTGCCCTCCACAATGAGGTGAAGCTGAACCAGGCTGCCCTGTTCCTCATCTGGATATAACTCATGACAAGAACACACAGTTCCAGTCATGAGTAGGGGATAATTAGCACATGGATCCTTCGTGGGGTGGGAATCTGTATACACTGAGCAGTGCTGACTTACAGGGTTACTGTGGCTTGATATGCTGTTGACTCTGCTGGGGCCCAGCCCAATGAATGATGTGGTAAATCACGAGCCTTTGGCTTTGGACTGATATCAGGCATAGTTTGTACTACACGTTAGTAGGTGCCAAAGTGCTGCTCAAAAGTGTGTTTATGTCGTACCTGTGCTAAAACTTGCAGCAGTTTCCAACAAAGGTAACATGCATCAGTTCTGGATGAACTAAGTGCATAGGTTATATGCAAATTGCTACACCTATGTTTGGTTTCACAGTTATTGTTTTCAAATGTGCTTCTCACTTCCATGTGTGCAGGGAGAGTGGGGTCTGACAATAAGGAGAGGGGGAAGAGGCTCCCAGGGGAAAAAGTTGGGGGGAGACAGAGAGCAAAAGGCTACCTGACCCCCTGATTTATTTTCCCTGCCATGGCAGTGGGAGGGGACAAATTCAAGGCAAACCTCCAATAATCAGATTCCATACCTGGAAATTTATAACAAATTCATACAATTTCCATATATAGAATCTAATTGTCATGGCACGCAGTCCCCAGGGATGGCTGTGATGCCCCTAGGGCTCCGTGACTGTGCCAGCTCCACCCTGATGGCACCTTCCAGTCTTGCCTGCCACATCTTGTTGGTAAAAATAATGAGTAGGGAGGCTACTGATGAGTTTCTGTGGCCATGGTCTTGTCGAACCCTACTAGACCCTTGGACCCCTTACCATGTCTCACTCCAAGTCAGTGCCTCACGCGACACCTTATGCCTTATGTGCTAACTGCGTGGCTCCAAAACCTCCCCTTTACCATGCCCCGGGCCTCGTGGGTTTTACATGAATATTGTTCCCTCTCAGCTTACTGACCCTCTGCCCCTTTTAATATAGCTAAGCCTTCTAGCCTAGACTTAGTGTGTCAAGCCTGGCTTCAAGGCACTAGCTCTAATCAGTCTCCTCTTGTCACCAGGCCCCTGGCCCTTTCCTGCCGTACCCCTCTGGCACTGGGCTATCCGGCTCCTGTAGCTGCACCCCTCTAGTGCTGGAGCTCCTTACAATCGTGTGCCCCCCTCTGGGCACTAATGAGGCCCCCACCTCCCCTTATAATCAGACCCTGGGCTATATAACACAACAATAATGATGGGGTCACACTGTGCCCCTTTAAGAAGGCAAACTTCTCCCCTAGTCTAGCGTGCTATTCAGCCCAGGGTACCTTATGAGCTCCAGGAACCTTCTGAGTCCTGCAGGCAGCGGATCAGACAACCAAACACCCCAGGGCAGCTCTTTCATGCAGGAGCTCCTTTCCCCTCTAGCCAAGTAAATATGGTACATGCATATTGTATATATACTGGTGTCTTGACTCAGAAGTCAGTCAACTATAGAAATTGCCAGTTAGTATTCAGTGACTTAACCAGTAAAACTAATGCTTATCTAGTTAATAATATTACATCACTGGATTACACATTATACAATGATGTAGTTTTAACTCCTAATAGAGATATTCTTGGAAAAAGGAATTGCACTTTTCTCAACTTAAAACAACCCCCCCCCCCAAAAACTTCAACATCCTTTTCTTTTGGCCACAACAAAGAAACCTTGCACTTTCCCTAAACACCTAGACTTTTACACCACCCTGCTGCTTTTATATTCCCTGCTTTCCTTCCCCACCAGAAAAAGCTGTGAGGGGAAAGGAACACTGCTGAACGTAGGAAGACAGACTTCTCTGCCTCCTCTTCTTTCCATGCTACCTCTCTTACTTTGTAGAGAAAATTCAATCAGGAACATTTTATTGACATTCCCAGGGAGGCTAGAACTTCTGGCTCCCTAATTGCAAAAGTCCCCAGGTGACAAGAGCTGAAAGCTAAAGGAATAAAAGAAAAACCCACATTTTCTCAGTCAATTCCAATAAATGAGCTTTCTTCTCACTAGGGACAGAATTCGAACTCATTCCCATAAAACAGCTGCCAGGTCATAACAACTGCTACATATACATGATAATCTATTTTGGCTGAGATGCACTGACTCTTGACCTTATCGTAGGGGTGCAGTGATAAAGATTTTCCTGGCTGATACCAATGGCTGATTATTAACCAGCCATATTGGCCAATACCGATCCGATAGCCAATTTAAAGGAATGCAGCTGGGCAGCGTGGGGAGCAGTATCTGGCCGATGAGTAAGGGAGGTGCGGAGGGGGGCATGAGGGAGGAAAGGGGCATGGGGGCTGCAGATCGAAGCCCACACAGTGAGAGAGGGAGCGCAGCAGGGGTTGCCCAGCCAGGGCAGTGAATGCAACCCCACAGCCATGGGGGGAAGTGAGGCATGGCTCCCCACACCCTCAGGGGAGGCATGGGGAGCATGTCCCGCCCCCCCAGATTTGT
This sequence comes from Gavialis gangeticus, assembly GCF_001723915.1. Lineage (NCBI taxonomy): Eukaryota > Metazoa > Chordata > Crocodylia > Gavialidae > Gavialis > Gavialis gangeticus. The sequence goes on along the minus strand of NW_017729019.1, from coordinate 1,610,508 downwards.
GCACGGGGCGAGGGCAGGCTGCCCACTGAGGGCTCAAGGCCAGGGGCTATGCCGGCCTCTCCCCAGCATGGGCTGGGGCTGGGCTCTGAGAGCGTGGGGGGCAGCGCTGAGAGGGGGAGTATGGGGTGGGCTACAACCACACCAAATTTCCCCATAGCCTCCCCATCCCAGCCCTGCCACCACCCACCTTTCCCCTGCCTGCCCCGAGCATAGCCCCCGGCTCAGTCCCCTGCCTGGAAGAGGTTGGCACAGCCCAAGGCACTGAGCCCACAGCGGGCAGCCTGCCCTCGCTCCACACACAAATCCAGGGGGGCACATGCCCCCCATGCCTTCCTGGGGGTTCACACAGCAGTGGGAAGCCACCCCCACCCCATGCCCTGGACAAGCTGCCCAGGCTGGGCAGCACCTGCCCTGCCCCACTCCCTCCCTCATCGTGGGGGCTTCAATCTGCCCCCCCAACGCCCCTCTCTCCCCACCAACTTACCAGGCAGACACTGCTCTCCATGCTGCCAGGCTGCACTCCTGGCTGCATGCATGCTGCAGCTGTTGAAGACACATGGTATTTATTGGTGATGTTATTGGTTGTAGTGCCCAAAAAAGCCAATTGCCAATAATGTTAATTTTCCTTTTACCAGTGCTGATCCGATATGCAACCGATGTATCAGTGTACCTCTACCTTATTGCTCAAACAACAGAAGGAAAAGGCTAAGGGAATTAGTTTATACAGATGTCTCAAAGGCCTTAAGTACAGACCCTGACTTCCCTAAGCGTGAACAAGTTTTGAGGAAAATTACAGGCAGAACAACTGCCTGACTGAGATAGAACCAAAGGCTGTTTTAGGCAGGAATTATGCAGGCCTTACATCAGGAGTGGGCAAAATCCGGCCCGCAGGCCGAATCCAGCCTGTGAGGTCATTCTATCTGGCCCGCAGGGCCCCTAAAAAAATGTGGAAAATTAATATTTCTCTGCCCTTGGTTCCTGTCAAAAATGACAGGAACCAAGGGCAGTAGGACCCAGGGGAAGCCCGGTGGGCTCCAACAACAGCGGGCCGCCTGGCCCTGCCCCTCCAGCCGGAAGCCTGGCTTCTTGCTTGGGAGCATGTGGCTGCCCCGCGCTGGAACTGCAGGTAAGGCGTCGGGGGGGGAGAAGAGTGGGGGGATCCTGGGCAGGGAAGGAGCGCACAGGGGGGTGGAATCGGCCCCTTCCCCACCCCGTGGCCAGTGCCCCATGCTGCAGCTGCTTGCAGCCTGCGTGGGGCTGCCTGTGCCTGCTCCAGACAGCCCCATGCAGGCTGCAAGTGGCTGCAGCAGGGAGCCCCAGCCATGGGGTGGGGGAGGGGCAGCTTTCCCCCTTGCGCTCAGCTGTTCCCTGGGCTCCTTCCCTGTGTGGAGAAAAGCGGCCCCTCACCCGCTCCATGGCCCACACTCCCTGCTGCAGGAGCTTGCAGCCCATGCGGGGCTGTCCAGAGTAGGCATAGGCAGCTCCAGGTGGCCTGTGAGCGGCTGCTGCGCGCGGCGCCGGGCATGGAGTGGGCAAGAGGCCACTTTCCCTTCACTCCCCCCGCGGTCAGCACCACCTTGTAACCCTGCCTCACTGCCAGGCTGGTAGCGGGGCTGGGTTACAAGCTAGTGCTGAACACAGGGAAGAGTGGCCCCTTGCTTGCCGTATGGCTGGTGCCCCACACTGGAGCCGCTCGGAGCCCGCCTGTGCCTGCTCCAGACAGCCCTACATGGGCTGCGAGTGCCTGCAGCAGGGAACACCAGCCATGGGGTGGGCAAGGGGCCGCTTTTCCCTGTGCTCAGCACCCGCTTCTTCCCTGCTGGCAAGGAGGGGGTCGGGGCTGTGTGCTGCCCCCCGCCTGTACTGCGGGGCTGGGGGGGCATTGGGTGTGAGCAGGCAGAGAGCCAGTGGGAGCACGGGGCCCGCACTGGTGCCCCGGGGTCAGTGCCAGCGGGGCCCAGAGCAGGGTGGCAGAAGCGCAGGGTCCCAGCTGGCAGGTGCTCTAAGGAGCCAGGCCAGCTCCCCACTCTCTCTGCTGGTGCAGCCCAGCCCAACTCCACAGACCCCTGCCAGCCTGTGTCCCACGTTGTGCCCCACCAGTGCTGGCCCTGGGACACTGGTCCCAAGACATTGGGACATTAGTCCCAAGATGGTGACTAGTGTGTGGGGCACCTGTCAAGGGGCAGGGGTACCCATGTGGCCCTTGACAGCCTGTCAAAACTGGGTAAGCGGCCCTCTGCCCTAAATAATTGCCTGCCCCTGCCTTACATTATGGCCTTCAGGTTTGCCCCTCACTAACTCCGTATAGGCTGGTATTATTACTATAATGAGTGCACCACCTTCAAGGAGATGACACAGAAAACAAATCTGATGAAGATGTAAAGAGAAGACCCATGCATTTTGGGAGAACAAAACAAAATACATGGAATTGCAATTTTCAAAAACTTGATTACAGAAAGCTGAATTAGACTACTGTTTTGCGCACTGGAGGGAAGAAAGTTAAGATGGTAGCCAGATGGAAATTAACTGATCTCAAAGACAGCATCAACTATTTCAAGCATAGTAGGCCGACCATGATAACAAGTGACAGCAGACGGTTTCAAGTCTACTGCCAGATGAAGAAAAAAAAAAAGTCTCTCCCCATACAACCAATACATGTGCCTAGTTTAAGGCTCTCTGCTTTCCAAAGAGACTGAATATCTTACTGAGTAGCAAACAAACTAGCTAATGCTCCTAATAATACAGATGCCAAAGTGTTAGCCCAAGAGACAAAATGATTAACACAGAAAATCTCTAATCACAAAATAAGAGATTTGATGAACCTGAACGCAGTTTTTATGGTTTTGGTATCAGCTTTGGAAATAAAACAAAGCTAAAGCTGCCAAAGTCAGACTGGGATTACCACTAGAATTTTAGCTCCATCTCATTTAATTTTTTAGATCAACAGGTTTATCAGGAACATACAGCTGAACTCCCAGCCTAAGTCCGGGTGAAAGCAATCTTAGGTCCTGCTTGCTCTCAAAAAGTTCTGGAAATATGACATTCTGGCTGATGACTGAGAGTATAATAGGATGAAACTGAGGGCCATTCTTGCTTCCCATTGTAATTGTTGCACAAGCAGTCTGCCACCGTGTTGTTTTTTCTGGCAAGGTAGAAGTCATTGGGGTGATCTGGTAATGGGTACTTCGTTCCCAAACAGGACAGCTTCCAGTCTTAGCTGGAGATGTTAGGCTCCTTTCATGTTGTTGTAATATCACGTTTACTATTTGTCTAAGACTTGGAAAACTTTTACTTGCAGAGCTTTCTTCCCTCTGGCATCTCAAAAATTCTCTCCCAGCTCCAGTACTTGGATGTGAAGCCTAATTTCCAGGCATACTTCTGGGGAAGCAGACATCATTTCTATGGATCCTGGCACATCCACTGCATGTAGTAAGAAATTCTGCAGCAAGTTAATTTAAATAACCAGTCCCCAACATTTTGCCCATGTTTTCATTTTCAATATACAACACTGCTGTACTGGCAACCCATATTTGCATTGTGAAGCATTAGTAGAGGTTTTCACAGTAGAGTAACAATAAGTTGGGGGCTTTGGCACAAAGAAGGCAAGTGAGACAAATGGAATTGTGGAAGTTATCAAAATGTTTTTCCTCAAATGATCAGCAGTGAAACAGTTAATGTGAACATTCAAATAATCAAGATTCACCTCACTGTGATGAACTGAGTTACTTTACACCTCCTAAAACTATTGCTACTGCAGAATGACTATCCAATTCCTTGGTTACACCCAGGGCTCAGGTTTGTTATACCTGCTTCCTGACTATTTCTTTCTGAAAACTTTTTGAAGCACTTATCTCTTTCATAAACAGTTTTGGTTTCCCACTACCCTTTTTTGGTTTTAGATCTAGAAAATAAGCTTCCAGAATGCCTTCTGCAGGAAGATGCAGAATTTCTAAACATTTTCTAGCTGTGGGCCTCCTTCATTTGTGAGTCCTTGCTCATTTCCTGATGAGTCCATGAGCATCCTAATCCAATCATAAAGATGTGATAATTCTTTCAGATGGGAAAGGTGGTAAGAAGAGACTCTCTGACAGACATGTGCCTCTTTCACTCAACATAGCAAGGAAATATGATTAGAGTTTCATTAAAGAAAAAAAAAAACCTGAATAGAAAAAAAGATGAAAGAAATGGCAAAATCACTCTGCTCTGGACTCAACATATCTTTGCGGGTCAGAAAAAGAATGAACTTGAAACATGTTTCTTATTCATACCCTTGAAACCATGCGCAAGAACCAAAGGCAAACAACCACATGTACACGCAGTTTTCTATAAAATTTGAAGTTTTTGCTGTAACGTAAGGCTGCAGTAAGCTTTTCCTGTGGGCAATTCTTGAACACAGGAGTGGTCAATAGCAGGGTATGTGCTTCAAGTGGCACAGGCAGCCTGTGTGTGTGGCATGCAGCAGATCAGGGAGGGCACAGCCAGCACAGAGGCAACAGAGCAAGCAGCAGAAAGCAGAGCAGTAGGTTCAGCATGTCAAGGGGATCAGAGTAACACTTGGGGAGGTACAGGGCTAATTTGTGGCACACCTGTCAAAGTTTGGTCCCTACTGCTGTAATAGGTACTAAAGGGATTCAAGGAGAACGAAGAGAAAGAATGAAAGAGAATGAAAGCTGAAGCATTCATAAGGAAAACAGTTTTCAGTAAGATGGTTTGGGAACTCTTGTTTACATGTAACTCACACACCTGTGAAACAGGAGAAAAACAGGTTTTAGTTGGAGGTTTGGAACATCATCTTCAATTAGGGACTTGGAGAGTTCATCATCCATGATTTAGGGCAAGGATTTTCACCTTCTGACCACACAGAAACCACATACTTCTTCTGCTGCTCCCCACTAAGGCCACACACTGAGGTGGACTGTGAGCACCCCTCTGTTGCACCATGCGGGCCTCACCGCTGTCACACTGGGGCCAGAAACTCCCTGGGCTGGCGGCTTCTTTGGGCCTGGAGGCCATCCTGTGTCACCTCATCCCTAAGGGCAGAGGCAGGAAATGGAAGGCAGGGGAGGAAGGGGGAGCCTGCAGACCCCAGTGGTAGAAGCAGAACAAGTCAGGGGGAGAGAGGTGGTGACTAGTGATTAGTCTGAGGTTCTGGGGGCCAGGAGTTAACTCCCCATGCAGCCCATGGACTGCCGGCTGGACAGCCCTGCTTTAGATCACTGATGAATCTTCCACCAAAACTAGGGAATGACCATACCCAACATTTCAGTTAGTCCAAAGTGAAGAAGAAAAATATAACACGGTTTCAAGTCTTCTTTGTGTAATGAAGTGGAAATAAAATGGAGAGTTGAACGCATTTTTTTCTACATTTTGTCAATTATTTACAGTATATGATTCAGAATTTTGCATACTGCCATGTCAGTCTACTCAGCAAGGGCGATTGACTATTTTATTGAAGTTTAATTATTTTAATAAGGAATTATAACTAAGTTTATTTTTCAAGTTGAGCAGAATTTAACATATCTGACACTAACAGAATGTGGGAACAGATAAGAAGTCTGGCTCCAACTACCACTTTTTGACCATAATGGTTCATGTTCTTCACTGGTACCACTAACAGAGAAATCCTCACAAGGAGTGAGGTAGTTGAGGATTTCTAAGGTTTGGCATATACCTCTTCCCCTGCTCCTCCTTCCTCTTTTTATTTTGAATAAAATTTTTTTTTAATGTAGAAACTTCTTCTGGTTCTTTAATAAGCCATCCTAATCTCTTGCTGCCATGTTATATACATTTGTATTTTCCCATATTATTATAACTCTTGAGGGTACATCTTTTTGTTCTTTAGGACTGAGGATAGTAATCCAATCAACATATTTATATCTTGTAGCATAGTGGCTTGTAGCAAGGAGTTGCTGATTGCTAAAACAAGAAAGACAGTTGTAAACCACAGCTACTAATGATAAGTTATCCTTTTATCCTTTTATCCTTTACAAAACATTCTACATTAAAAATCAAATAAACAGAGACTTTTTTTTCAAATAAATAAATTCCGTATTCTCTTGCATATAACACAAGCCTTTTCTCTAAAAGGTTTGGGCAGTTAGTTCACGTTGTGCTGTGTGCTACAGCAGCTATGCCATGAACAGTAGGCCTGTGTGAGTTGGCAGCGATCCGATCCAGCTTCGGATCTGGCCGCTTTGGATGGCCACGATCTGATCCGGAGTTCTGGACCGGGTTTCCACCTCAATCTGGCCAAAGCGGCTCCAAAGCTTTGGAGCTGCCTCAGAGATCCAGCCATAGCGTATAATGGGGAAATCAATTAAATATCTATAACTTTGTTGTTTTTTGTCCAATTTGGATGAAACTTGCAGGGATGGTAGCCTCTGTTGAGAGCATGAAACCGGCCACGTTTCAAGAAGATTGGTGCAGGGGTTTGGGAGAAACCGTACCCCAAATGCTTGCAAGCCAAACTCATGTCGCATCTATGTGTAACAACACAGGGGGACCAAAACTGCAGGGCTTGTAGCTCTTATTGAGGCCACAAAGCCTGCCAAGTTTCAAGGAGAGTGGTGCAGGGGTTTGGGGGGAACTGCCGCTCAAGCTGCGGACAAGCAAAATTTGTGCCATGGGTGACACTGTGTGTGTTAAGGTGCAGCGGGGTGACAACTGCAGGAGTTGTGGCTCCTGCTGACACGCCTGCCAGCTGGGGAGGAGATTGGTGCAGGAGGGCTCTGGGGCCCTGCACCCCTAGCTGCTGACAGGCAAAACTCCTGCCAAGACTGTCTGTTTTTGGGCAGTTGATTGTCTGTATTGATTCTTTCCTCTCCTTAGCCTGGTTTTGTAGGTGCTAATTGATGCTCATTAGGTTGTTATGTAGTAGCTAGGTCCTGTGCATTGAGCTGGTCCCTGAGTCCCTGGTCCGGGAGTGAATCATGAGTGACTGACTGGTAACTGGGAACACGGCAGTTTAGCAGCCAGGCCTGCAGCCGTGTCTCCCCTCCTGCCCCAAGACAGAGATATTCAGTCCCACAAGCACCCATGGCACAAATTTTGCTTGTCCGCAGCTTGCAAGGCAGTTCCTCCCAAACCCCTGCACCCCTGACAATTTCATCCGAATTGGATAAAAAACAAAGTTATAGATATTTTATTGTTTCCCCATTATGCCCTATGCCCAGATCTCCGAGGCGGCTCCAAACCACTTCGGGAAGCCTAACGAGGCCAACGCTTTGACCTGGATGTGCTGCTTTGGACCCCGAAGCGTCCAAAGCTTCTCTGGATCCGAAACTCTGTCTGAAGCCTCGCACAGCCCTAATGAACGGTACCCCAGATAGCCAGGTCAAGTGCATCTCCACAAACTATAGTCACGGTAGTGACTGCAGTGTAGACATTGAGGAAGCTTGGATTTCACTGACATGATTAAACCCAGATATAATCCGGGCATTATTCTGACTAATGCCTTTTCTACAGACACAAGATTTCAATATAGAAAGACCCCTGCAAATAAACCATTGCTTTTTTGGATTTTCAGAGGTTGAGAATTAGAAAATAATGTTCTCTTGGAATATTTAAAGCTTAAACACTCATCCCCAGACTACCATTTTCTAAACTAATCTGTCCAACAGATTTTTCCCATTGATAAGAGTGTCATGGGAAACTAACTGCCCTGATTTGACATCAGCAAGATCTGATTCTGAGGAATAACATTCCTCATCATTTTCAGTGGAACAGTTGATCAAAGAAGAGGCTCTTGTGTACTAATCTCCTTCGCGTTGATATAATTTTAAATTATTTGAAGTTTCCTCAATTGCTTCTTGGGGAAAAAGGAAGAAAGATGGTAGAAAATGCCACTACTTCAACTGAAGGTAAACAAGTAAATCCCACTTGGTGGAGAGGTCAGTGTATCCCTGATTTTTCAGTAACTATTATGGCAGGAAATTTATGAATGAGAACTTGCACATAGGTCATCATAATGTTGTAGAGGTCCTCTTTTAATAAATGTTCTATCCAGGAGACAAGACCAGCTCAGGGTCCCTGACTCAGTTGTTGACAACAAGGGCCCATGTCAATGACCAAATGCTTGCATTTCAGTAGATGCAATTTGCTCCCTTAAGGGGTTCTGAACCCTTTCTAAGAGAGCGACTGATTAGAAAAAGGCTCAAGTGAGAATGAGTTGCTGCCCTCTCTCATCAAAAGCAGTGATTTAATCAGACGTCCAGAAAGTCTTCTTCCTTCTTATGTTCTGAAAAGAAGTTGCCTTTGACCCAGAGAGAAAATGATCCACCCTGTAACACTTGCAGTCCCTTCCTTACTCTGACTCTGGGCAGAGCGCTGCAGAGGGCCTCCTCTGCAGAGGAAGATGCTTCCTGTTGAGAGATACCTATAAAGTATCAGAGCCCTATTCCATGTGAACCCAAGGGAATAAGAGGCAAAATGAATGCCTCTCCCTCCTCACCAGTAGCCAATCACTTCTTCCTTTGGGAACAGCCTTTTTTGTAGGTATAGTATTAGCTGACACCTAACTCCATCTTTTTGGTACACAGAAGAAACATGGGTCTATTCCCATACAGGAACAGTCATCTGTCCCCCTCTGTTGTTATAGAGGCTGACTCACGCTTTTAGGAAGATTGTTGCCTATATTTAGCCAGCGAGCACTGTCCAATGTGCCCTGCTCAGTGTCTCCCCTTGGTGCAAACCTTTGTTTTAAACCTCTTTCACTCCCATCCCCATTCTGTATTTTATTTGCCCCAAGCAATCACTGATGTAACCGTGGTGCCCCCCTCTTCCTTACTAAGGGAAGTTTTTAGCTCTACGTGGTGGCCACTGGTCCAGCTTCTGGAATGACACATTTCATCAGAAGACCTGTATTTAGTTTGCTCTGCCACATCAATAGCTCTCTGGGTGATCAGCTTAGGTCTAGGAGATCGTAATACAAGAGTTTTCTTTTGGAAAAACAAACTTTGGTGCTTAGTGACCACTAAAGCAAGCTGGTGATTGAAAAACCAAAAAAATGGGATTTTCACAGGGGGGGAAAGCACATGATTTAGTCTCACATGGAAAAAACCATGCACAGCAAGACGCCAGCAGCCCAGCCTTTCCTGGACACACGCTGCTCTCCAGGTGTCAGTGGTCCAAGTCCCTGGGTTGTGGAACCGGCAATGCAAAAAAAACCAAAACAAAAAAATGGATGCAAAAAAGGCCAAATCAGCCCCCTGTGGCAACTCCCCCTGCAGTCGGGCCTATTGGGCCCAGGTGGAGGGCGTCATCCCCCTTCCCTCAGCTTGTGCAGGAAAGCGCCTGTGCCACGCCCTCAGCTTCCATCCTTTGCAAATGACGTCACGCATGCGAGGATTCCAGACGTCACAATGGAGCCGCCCTCCCACGTGTCCAGGGGGCGGAGCGAGGCGAGGCCTGCAGTGGGCGCTCCGGCCGCCAGGGGCAGCTGCCCCTTAAATGAGGCGTCGGCCCCGAGATAAGCTGCCCAGCCCGATCCGGCCCGGCCCACGGGTACTCACCACTGCGCGGCGCTGCCGGGCGCCTCTTCCGGCCGCTTGGGAGCCTGCAGCGGCGGCCCCGACATGGCGCGGGGCGCGGCGGCGGGGGGCGCTCTCCAGGGCCCCGCGCGCCG
>NW_017729019.1:1577503-1600760 GCF_001723915.1 Gavialis gangeticus | reverse complement strand
GACTGGCGGGTCCGCGCTCCGGCGCCGGGCGGGGTCCGCAGCCAGCCCCACCCACCGCTCCTCGCCCGCTGACGTCACTTCTCCCCGCACCTTTGAAAACCAGAAGGCAGCCTCAACGCACTTCCGGCTGCGGGGACCGCTGTCGAATCCTACTGGCTCCCGCGGCATTGTCCTTCTCTCGGAGCCAATGGGATGCGGCTTCCTGCCCATCGGCTTCCGGGTCGCCTTGCGGATGGAACAGGAAGGGGAGACATTAGCCGGTTGGGTTTTTTTTTTTCTGCGCAGGCGCCAGGGGAAGTACTTCCGGTCTGTGGAAGTCACTTCCTGTTACCAAGATGAGAATTCTAAGGAAGTATTCCCGCGCCCCCGAGGGTCCACGTGGCTCTGGGGATCTCCATGGACGATGTCTCTTGGCTCCTGGACACAGAATTTCCTTTGGAGCTAGCTCACAGTTTGCCAGTTCTACAAAGGGTTAGAATGACAGCAGGCACCGCTGCCTTCAGTACAAAATGAAAAACTACCTTCTTTGACTTAACTGATTCACAACAGAACAACCTAACAATGACCTAGAAAATGGGGGAAACGTGCTTTTAATGCATTTTTTAAAAAATTGGTAAGCATGCAAGTGCCCCATTGATGAGTACAGGATATGGCAGACAGATTAGATTAGATCAGTAGTTCTCAAAATCAACATAGTTATTTTTCATACAATGACATCTTGGAACCAGCCTTAGGTAGGGTCACCACATTTTCAAAATGCAAAAGCAGAACACTGAGCCTCCCTGCTTTGCTCTGCTCTCCTGTACCGGGTCCCACCTACTGCGCCACGGAGGCCCTGGCGGAAGGACAGCAGGGCAGGGAGCCCCAAGCCCACAGTGGGCAGGCCACATCCACCCTTGCCCTGCACAGAAGTCTGGGGTGGGGCACATGCTCCCCCGTGCCCTCTTCATGGGAGTGCATGAAGCAGAGGGGAGCCAGCCCCACCACCAGCCTCTGAACAAGCCGCTTGTGGCACCATTCCACTCCCCAGCCAGGCCCCATGGCTGCACATTCCTGCCCTGGCCCCAGGCCCCATGTGGTGCCCCAGCTGGGCAGTAGCTCCTGTCCCAGCTGCCAACTCTACCTCACTTTCTCCCTCACTGTGGGGACTTCAGTCTGCCCCCCTGTTGCTCCCTGCATCACGTATGCCCCCTCCCCCCGCCATAGACTTATCTGTAGAGAGCTGGGGAAGCTCCTCTCCACTGCTGCCTGCCTGTATTGCTGGCCCATATGCATGTGTGCATGTGTACACATGCATGTGGTGCCCCATGTCCTGTTCTCCTCTACTTCAAGCAGTGAACAGAAAACCCAGATCCCTGCATGTGATACTGGGACAATAGTTTCTATGGTTTGACTGTGTCAAGGGGAATCTGGGACCAATGCTGTGCCGGAGTCATTCAGCCTGAGGACCAGGATTTGATCTTTACCCTGAGGCCTTTTCCCCACTCCTCTAGCAAGGCCACCCTCTCATTTAGCCATATTGGGAGGGTAGGATATACTTAACCTCTGACACCTGTTTGTAGCTCCTGGTTAGAAGACCCAGGTCACTGTGCACTGGAGAAACATTTGGAGTGAAGTACTTTATTTTTAAGAGGTTTAACTTCTCAGAGGAGAAATAAAGAGAATGGTTACCATTTAAGTGTTATAGAAAAATATGTTAGGATGGTCACTGCTAAAATGTTATTAAAACATGCTGGGAAGGATATATTTTAAAGGTCTTCTACATTGTATCCTAACCCTACAGCCCAAGCAATGTAAGGAAGGAGCACAGTGGAACAAGAAGGATGGGCTTCCCTGCCCCTTTGTGGAAGCTAAATAGAAGAGAATGGAACAAATTTATAACCAAAACTGCTTGAGGTGATTGATACCTAACTGCCTGCCAATAGAGAACAGTTTTGTGAAAAGGTAATTATTTAATGGATCCAAAAGCAGTATTGCCACTCTACTCAGTTAAAAGCTTTTTCTGTATTGAGAGATATCACTGAATGACATTTGGTCTCCAAATGGGTTGAAAGAACTAGATTAACAAACTCTGGATAAAATATATGCAGTGGTGTCCAGGTATAAGTTCTACTTGACCTCTGTAAATAAGTTTTAATTATGTCACAACAGATTGCTGAAATTTTGGTTAATACTTTGAACCAATATTTCAGAAGCTTGTCTATAATTTGAAGCCGTCTCTATTAAGGGTTAACTATAACTATATTCCTCCATACAAAGGGAAGGGGGTGGTTTTCAAGAAATGGTACCACAAAGTATAATACTTTGTTGGCCAAGAGACTGAACAACTTATATTTATTTATTTTTCTATAAGAAATTTGCAAAATTAAATTAGGAACTGGTCTTGGTCATCACTTTTACTCTGTGGTAAAGTTTTGTGAGCTGTTCTGATGTGCTTTACAGTTTGTTTCTGTTTCCAAGGAGATTTTATCTGTCTTGGTGTGAGAGGTATAGCCAGTAAACTTTATGTCATTGTACATGTGCACTTAAACCCTTGAGATGTTAACTGTTTGGACTGGACAGTTTGGTCTTCAGTGTGGCCCACTCATGTGGGCTGGCCCTCTCTTTGTCTGCCACGCCTTGCTCTTGAATGTCAATGGGAGGGTTCTTGGTCATTAACAGCAACCTGCACAAGCTGCCCATGAGGAAAACGTATGGGGCTCCACATCACCTCACACCCCTTCCACATGCTGAACCAGTGTTATCTTGGTGTCTAGTTTCCAATCCATGGGGTACTGTGTTCCCTGAGCCTTAATTTACTGGCCAAGCAACAAAATCAATTAGCCTCTTCAGGTTCAGCAGCTGCTCATTAGGTAAATCCTTCCATCCAATTAATTTTACCCACAAGTTCTTATATAAATGAATTAGTCCCCTAGCATCTTGGGTCATTCTCTAAGTAAATCAGTGAGTCTGATCAGTTTTCCCCACGGTCCCTTAATAAATCAATTAGGCCAATTAACTTTTCAGCAGTTAATTCAAAGAACCAGTTAAGCCAATTAATTCTTCGGCAATTCAATAAATAAATCAGTTAAGCCAACTAATTATTTGGCAGTTCAGTAAATAAATCAGATTTAATCAGTCACTCATGTTCTCCTAACTCGTTCAAAGTTCAAGTCCATTATCCTACCACGCAGTGCTGTGGCGAGTGGGGTGAATGCCAGATTGTTGCTGGAGTTGGTCATGCCAGTCCCAGATAGATTCTCTGGGGACCCTATTTTGCACATGTCAGAAGCTGTTGTTATTATAATCATAACAATCATTATTATTATTCCATTTAAAACAAAAGCATGACCTATAAATCGGGCAATGGCATAAGCTGTGTCCCCTGGACATTTTACAATTCTGCCATTTCAATAAGGTAGACATTTCCATGCATTAAATAAAAAAATCTTATAATTTTGCAGGAACTGTGATGGATGATAATGATGCTGAAGAAATTGTATTACAGCCCTGATTCAGTAAGGTACTCAGCCAGTATTAAACCAACGGGACTGTACACATGCTTATATACATGTTTGTTGAATGAAAGACTGTGAATACAAAAGCAGGTTTGGAGCAGAGGAACAGGCACAGTTTTAGAAACTTTTTGGAAAGTTTCTTAACCTAATTTGCAAGACATTTTAAGTTAAGCCCTTAAAGCTGATATGTAAACTCTTTAATATTTTAAAATATTTTTAAATATGTCATTAAAAACTGGCAAAGAAAATAACCAGTTGTACTGACTATTGTAAAACTATTTATAAAAATGAGTGAACACCAGCAAAAATCAAGCAATACCCTGGGACTGTGTCCAGTAAAAACTAATGTCCAACCAAATATTGAATGCTTGTGACAAATGACTTGAGAGGCATTTACAGACAACACAACTATTCATGGAATGACTCTAACAAAAACATTTGAGAAAAATGCGTGGTTTGCTGGGGACACTTCATGAACATAAACCAAGCACCATTTTTTGAATAAAATATTAAGTAGAAAGAATTTTCCCATTTCAATAAAAAAGCTATTTACACATGATCTCCCAGACAAGGCCCCAGAGCTCTTGTTTACCATTCTTTGGTTCCAGCTGGGTAATTCCTTGCAGAGATTATGTTAGTTCTCTAGTCCTGGTCAGTTTTCCTTTCTTCGAATTTTCTTCTGTGTGTCCATACTTTAGATTTATTTCTATAGGATCATCTACATTATCTAGTGAGAAAAGAGAGGAAAAAAGGTAAAATTCATAAAATTTCTAGAGCTCTATGAGCTGCGACATTTCGGGATGACCATTTGCAGATGAAATGATAGAGCATGTGAACAAAAAATCTTTACATTTATAGGTAAAACATGAATGATATGGAAATTAGGAACTCTAGAGGTTCAAGGTTGCCTCTGGTGTTCAGAAGTCACTTCTCCATGTGGGATGGGAGCAATAGGTCTATATCACAGGATTTGTGGAGGATTAGTTGGTGAATGTTGTTACACTTCTATCTGTAAAGTGTAAACAGATAATGTACATCCCTACTGGGGCACTGATGTGGAGGAATGGGAAAATAATTCTACCTGAACACACAAATTAATATGAAAATGCCTACGAATATCTTGTCGATTGCTGCATATTTGATAAATACAATATCTATGCTAACCATTAGAGCACAATGTTATAGTTAAAGAGCAATTGTACTTGTATTTCTGGGAGGAATTACTCCTTGTGCAGAGGGGTCACAGAGACTATACAATAAACTCTGGCAAATTTGGCATTCTAAAGAGAATGAAGATGTTAAATTATCCAGCAGTGACCAGTTATCAGGAGTTGATGGAGGGGCGATGGTGTAAGGGGGAAGGGTACTGGCAGCAAAATGGCAAAATAAACCATAGCAGCATATTATCCCATTGGTGAATTAACCAGAGTTTACTCTGCTTAAATTTAATTTAAGTCCCATTGTTAAGGCTTATGTGAAACTTAGGTGGTGCTTTAGCTGTGATTAGGTATTCTATGCAAGAGTGAATGGGACCCTCAGTAAATTCAAATACGTCAATCCATAGCCTATAAAAAAACAAGAGAACCAACAGATTTGAAAGTCAGATCTGTGTAAAAAGTTTAATGGAAAAGATCTTCAAGGAATCCATTTCTAGGCACTTGGAGGAAAATAAGGTGATTAGGACCAGTCAGCATGGATTCACCAAGGGCAAGTCATACCCGACCAACCTGATTGCCTTCTGTGATGCCATGATTGGCTCTGTGGACGTGGGGAGACTGGTGGATGTGGTGTACCTTGATTTTAGCAAGGCTTTTGATACAGTCTCCTACAACATTCTCACAGGCAAGGTAAGGAAGTACAGGCTAGGTGAGTGGACTGTAAGGTGGACTGAAAACTGGCTGGAGCATTGGGCTCGATGGGTAAAATAATCAATGGCTTGATGTCTGGTTGGCAGCAGGTATCAAGTGGAGTGCCCCAGGGGTTGGTCCTGGAGCCGGTTTTGTTCAGTATCTTCATCAACAACCTGAAAGATGGCATAGAGTGCACCCTCAGCAAGTTTGCAAATGACACCAAGCTGGGGGGAGTAGTAGATACACTGGAGGGTAGGGCTAGGATTCAGAGACCTGGACAAAGTGAAGTATTGGGCCAAAGGAAATCCCATGAGGTTCAACAAGGCCAAGTGCCAAGTCCTGTACTTGGGGCAGAACAATCCCATACATCAGTACAGGCTGGGGGCTGGCTGGCTGGGCAGCAGCTCTACAGAAAAGGACCTGGGGGTTACAATGGACAATGAGCCAACAGTGTGCCCTCATTATCAAGAAGGCTAAAGGCACAGTGGGCTGCATTAGAAGGAGTGTTGCCAGTAGGTCAAGGGAAGTGATCATTACCCTCAATTCAGCACTGGTGAGGCCACATCTGGAGTACTGAGTCTAGTTTTCTGCCCCCTACTACAGAAAGGATGTGGACAAATTGGAGAGAGTCCAGCGGAGGGCAACAAAAATGGTTTGGGGGCTGGGCATGTGACTTCTGAGGAGATACTGAGGGAACTGACCTTACTTAGTCTGCAGAAGAGAAGACCGAGAGGGGATTTAATAGCACCTTTCAACTACCTGAAGTGGGGTTTGTAAGAGGATAGAGCTAGACTGTTCTCAATGGTGACAGATGATAGAACAAGGAGCAATAGTCTCAAGTTGCAGCAAGGAAAGTTTCGGTTAAACATTAGAAAGAATTTTCTCACTAGCAGGGTAGTAAACACTGGAACAGTTTTTTTCAGGGAGGTTGTGGGATATCCATCCTTGAAGGTTTCTCAAGACCCAGCTAGACAAAGCCTTGGCTGGGATGATCTAGTTGGGGATGGTCCTGCTTTGAGCAAGAGGTTGGACTAAATGATCTCCTAAGGTCACCTTCCAACCCTAATTTTCTACGATTCTATAAAGTCTATGCTGGTATGCACAGCCTTTTCCTCTTCCCTATCTAATAATGGCATCAGAGAGACAGCTTCTTTCATTTTATTTCTCATGGGTTCTACCTTGCTGCCCATATTTAGACCAGGTCTGCACTACAGATTTCTGTCAACATTTGCTTGATGAGGTATGGTCCTTGACAGGCAAAGCTGACAGGCAGAAACCCCTTGTATAGATACAATTATACTGGTAAAATTGTGCCCCTATTAGTTCAGCTGGTTTTACTCAAGAGGGACAGAGTTATTATGCCAGTACAAAGCACTACAGCTATGTCTACAAGACAGGGGCTAATGCTATTGTAACTATGATGGCACTGCTAGGGCAGCCAGGCTGTCTTGGGTGGTCTTTTCTACCACCATAGCTTTGCAAACCAACAACAGAAATTGCCTTCTGGCAACATTGCTGCATCCACTGTGGGGGTTCTGCTAGCAGACCCAATCAGTTTCAGGTCCAACTATTGGTCAGTCCACTTTAGACAAGAATGACAAACACAAATTTATTTCATGTTACTAGAAGAAAACTCCACTCTACCCTGTCAAAAGCTTTTCCCCAGCAATCTTTGTCTTGTAACTTTCTTAAAAGAATTCCCCCTTAACTAACCTCCTCAGATACAAGGATACACATAAGGAGCAGATTAGCTAAAACAGGGATTTTCAACCTTTTAAAATAAGTGTACCCCTGGCAGCCCCCTTTTTAATAAGTGTAGCCCTGGGGTGGGGATCAGGGGGTGTGGCAAGCAGCCGGACGCAGACTGGGCAGCGGGTGGTGAGCAGCCAGACATGGAGCAGGGGCATGGCGGAGTGGTGGAAACACAGCATCTGTGCGGTCCTGCTCTCACCCTGTCCTGGCCCTGCTTCTGTGAGGCAGCAATGCAGGATGGCAGCGCTCCATCCCCACCTGCCCCCATGTACCCCCTGGGACCTTTCAAAATTCCCCTTAGGGGTATGCGTACCACCAGTTGACAAGCCCTGAGCTAAGGAATATTTTATTTTTGCTGGAATCTTTCAGAACAGATCAAAGATATCTTTTGGTGTCTCATATTAAATATCCCTGCATTTAAGATTATTTTTTAACTTCTTAGTTGCAAATAAAGTAAATATGTGGATAAATTCTGATTCTTTAATTTGCCAACCAAAAACAAAGGACTATGTCCTTTGGTTAAATCTTGAAGGGACAGGTTGTATCAAACGTGGGACAAACATGAATGTAAACAAAGGAGATTGTGGATTTCTATAAGAGTAGAAAACTAACTCCGTGGTAAATATTGCAGGTTGGAAAACACACTAAGGCACATACATTTGGAATAGGCACAGGTTCTAGGAGCCGAGTTAGTTACTGTTTCAGACAAACTCGGGCTATTTGGCAGAGGTTTTTCATTCTCAGAGACTGCAATACATTTTACAGGATGACAACATATTTATACAAAAAGCATCTAACATCTTAGCTTCCCTCTTTTTTCATTCTCTATGGTGACTTCCAAAGCCCATGATATTTGGGAAGGAAGTTGCTTAGTGGCACTTCAGCTGTTTCAGTCCACAATCTTTTATGAACACCTACTGGGCATCTAAGTCGACTTTGATGCCAAAACACAACTCTGTTCTCCCTTCTTGAGTCTCTGAAAAAGTGTTGATACAAAAAGGCAGGTAGACCCTTCTTCCCCTTGCTATTTTTTGTCTTTCAATCTTCAAGGTAAGATGATGGTGTTTTAAATGAATAGAGTAATTATTGGATTTAAAGGGATTTGAACCTTGGAAAAAAGTTGCACTTAGGGATGTGAGATGCCCTTTAGATGCCCAATAGATGGAGCAGAATCTGACCCAAGGTCTCTTTACTATGGGATAATACAAATAATTTAACCATTAAAGGTACTTCACGCTCCTTTGTTCTTCCTAATATAAAAAGGATAATAGTTGGATTCAGTGCTATGTCAAGGGACTGGATTGTATTGATAAAGACCAAAGAAGTCATTGTTTATGTTAACCAACAATTTCATTCTTACATTCTCCAATGGGTGTAACACTTTGTGTGTGTGTACAGACATCACTTTCTTCCATTTTCAATGAGTCTGTAGCAGGGCACTGAGGTGCCTGCTACTTGTGGGATAGTAAGTAAGGAGCCCAGCTGCTGGTCGCTAGGGCAACCGGCGGGAGTCAGCTAACCGGAAGGGGCAGGGCCTGGCTTCTATATGACTCCCAGGCTGAGACCAGGCAGGAAGTACCTTGCCTGCGACCAAAGGAGAAGCAGCTCTGCCCTGAGTGAAAAAAGGGAAAAGCCTGAATGTGAGTGCAGCTGGTGATACGGATGAGAGGTGGGGGTGTGGCTCAGAGGATGTTTTAGCTGTGAGGCCTGAATTTAAGTTATAACTCAGGGGTTTGTGTTTTGTTGTGTTGTTAGACCGGAGGACCGGGTGAGGCTATAAGGGGATGGAGGAGGCCTCACAGGGGAACCATGATAGTGTGGGAGCCCCAGCCCCAGAGAGTGGGCAGCAAGAAGCCCCAGAGAGTGGGCAGCAAGAAGCCCCAGAGGGAGAGCGGGCAAGAGGGACAGACAAATGTCCAGTCCATCAGCAAGGCTTGGGGCATGGTACAGGGATGGTAGGAGCCATGCATAGCCCATGAGGCGGGGGTGTACCTGAACACCCATACCGAACACCGGTCTGGCATGCAGCAGGAACCGTAGCCAAGAGGACAAAGGGCAGCCTCCCTATGATCAAATTCTAAGATCAAAGATGTGGTGGGCGAGATTCTGAGGGTGCTTGGAGCACGCTTGGCATGGTACAAAGAGGGGACCTAGGGGCAGCATGGCGACCCTGGGATGCCATCCTGCTGCAGAGTCCATGAAATAGTAACTCTTTCAGTGACAGAGTAAATGGACGCATTATCCACTTTGTTCCCATTTCTTTGAAAAATGCACGAGAAAGAAACGAGAAGTTAGCATTATTTGTGAAACAGATTATTTATGCAAAAGGTAATGGCTGTGTTCCTCCAAGCAGGTGTATAGGGATGTAACAGGCTGCAGGCACGCACCCTGGATCAATTAGCCAGCTGGCAACAAGCCACCCAGACAAGGGGCCTCAGCTGGCAGGTAATTAGCATGAGGGGACGTGACTGGCTGACCAGAAATAAAAGAACAGGAAGAGGAAGTAAGGAGAGGAGCTAGGGGTGGGGAAATGTTTGAATGGAGAGGGAGACATCTTTGAAGGAAGACTATAGGGTGAGAACTAACCCATGCTGGGTGTGTTTGTTTTGGATTCTTTGATAGTTGCAACTGAACCCCGTGGTGCAGATCAACCCCCGGGCTTTGAAGCCTGCATTACTGGGACCAGGCTAATGGAAAGTTCTTTGCATTGTTTTGCTTTTGGCTGAGTCCTGGGAAGCAGAAGAACCCAGGGCATTACAGCCTGTGGTTTTGAGCCCAGAGAAAGTCTGTTAGTGGGACCAGACTGAAGGGCTCAAGGTCTGATTTCAGCTGGGTTGAGCCGGGTGAGCCAGCCACCCACTACGAGGGACATTTGCAAATGTTCCTTGCTTGGTTATTTGATGATTCACATGTACTTTTAAACTTAGCAAACCACATGCTACTCACTCAGAATTGTACACATCCACTTTTCAAGTTAACTGCTCAGTTGGTTTGGGGTTTTATTCACAGAAGAGTGCCAAAAGAATTGTTTGGGTTTTTTTTTAAACCACATGCAAGGGGCACTCCTTCCCTTTTTCATTATCTTTCTTACAACTTAGAATTCACGAAAGAGACTTTGTTCAAATATTGCAGTATCTAAATGGCTGAGGCCATTCGCCTCAACAATTTCAGCTCAGGAGTTGACTGCACTTCAAGAAGGGCATGGATAAGCTTGAGAAGGTACAAAGAAGGGCCACTCACATGGTCAAGGGCATGGAGGACTGACTCTGTGCGGAGAGACTCCAGGAATTGGGTCTGTTTGGTCTGAGTAAGAGAAGGCTGAGGGGTGACTTGATAGCCACCTACAAGTACATCAGGGCGAACACTGGGATATAGGTGAGCAACTCTTCAGGAAGGCACTTCAAGGGAGGACAAGGACCAATGCTTATAGAGGGTAAATTCAGGCTAGATATAAGGAAGAACTTCTTCTCTGTAAATGTCACCAGAATCTGAAACACACTCCCAGCAGAGGTGGTGCAGTCACCAGTCTTGGAGGTGTTCAAGCACCTTGTTGAGCTTGTCTTTCCTGCCCAGAGCAGGGGGGCTGGACCCAATGATCTCATGAGGTCCCTTCCAGCCCTAAACTTCTGTGAATCTGTGAGCAAAGTATGGGAATAATACTTTGTCATTGTTCCAGGTTATGTTCTCCTTCTCTTTTATATCTATTGAAACCCATACTTTCTAGTTTGCTCAACTCTCAGCGGATTGTGTTCAGTGATTTCTCTGATATCTACCTCCATGTCCCCAGCCAGTTCTCTGGCTGCAGCTGTTTCCCTGGGGTTTTCCCCCACCAGGTCCTCAGCCAGCACTGCCAAATATACCCCCTCAAACAGTGGGGTGTAGTGCCTCTCCTTTATCATCTTGGTCAATAGTTCCTGGAATTGTGGCCAGTCCTGGGCCAGCAGCACAGGGTAAAGCAGCTTGTGAGGAACACACACCAACAAGACGTGGGTGTGTCCTGCTACAGTCATTTGCACATGCACTCGGTCATAACTTTCTGGCTTGCCATGTAGATATACCAATATGGGTTGGTCTACCACCTGTCCCACAGTCCCTTTCAACTCCTGTCTGTGAGAATTTGAAAGGTACTCACCTGGGGCTCAACCCTGACCAGGAACACAAACTTTGCCAGGTCGAGATCTCCACGCTGCAGTGGGAGCTCTCCATCTTCCCCTGCCTGCCTTTACCACCTCAGCAGGTGAAGTAGATTGGGGCCAATCTGCAACCGGGGCAATATCCGGTGGCCAGGAGCAGAGCAAGAGGAGGAAGGAAAGCCGATGAGAGAGTAGAGGAGAGAGGAACCAGGGAGCCCAGGATGGGAGAAAAATGCCCCGAGGCTGTGGCAAGCATCGGGCCAGACGCTGAAGAAGTGGCAATGACCTCGTTATGGGGTTGAAGAGGAGGGAAAAGGATTCCCTTCCCCAAACAGTCAATTCCATTTGTTTTCTGTTTTTTTCTCTCTCTCTCCATTTTTTTTCCATTTGTTTGAATGGCGGAGCCTTTGTCGCTGAGCAAGCCCAGAGCGGCTTCGGCAAGAAGAAGGCTCCAGCTGGCACCAAAAGAAAAACCATCCCAGGAAAAGGGGAAAAGCTCCACTGTACCCAAGGATCCCTACCGCCGGACCCAGGGGTAGGGGAGCTGAGTCAGCCAAGATCGAGGAGGACAGGGAGACCTTCCCTCCTACCATTCGGCTGTCATCAGGATCTCCCTACACTTGTTAAGCAGTCGCGCACTGCCAATTAAGCTTGGCATGGCGGCAATCAGCAAAGAGCACAGGGAGAGCCCGGAGCTGGGTGAAGCCTTCAGTGAGCCCTGAGGCAGTACCAGGAGCCCAGTTCCCCTTGAGATCGAACTTCCCAGCAGCCCAGAGGAAGAAAAGGAAAAAGGCAAAACATAGAAATAAAAAAAAAACAAGAAGGAAAAAAAATTGTCTCTGGTTAGTCCTTTCAGCCACTCCCTCCCCAAGGCTTCAGGAGCCAGGTGGAGCCCAGCGGTTGGTCTAGGTGGAGACAAGTAGTCACCACCTCCTTCTCATAAGTATTCCTTAAACATCAAAGTCATGGCAGGCAAGAAGAGAGCACACAGGACCCCACCTAAACCGACTAGAAGCGGGCTGCAACCTCCCTGAGGGGTCAGTGGATGTCATCAGGATGTAAAAGCATAAGTCTGTACCTGGTGGCTACCCGACATTGTCTCACCAGAATCTGCTTGGACTGGAGCCTATGGGGGCTGGGACTCGCTTCCCTTCCACCCATGCTTTGGCTACATACTTCACCCCCCCTTGCTCTCAGAGGAATAGCCCCATAACCACATTCCATCTCCTGTACTGTAGGGGATTCTATCTTACCTCCTGCGTTTCCTGCTGGATTTGTGGATCCAAACTTCTGCTGCCCACCCTAGGGGCAGCTCTGGGTGAAATGTCCTACAGGGCTACACTAGAAACATGCCTGTCTAGGGCTACCCGGCATGGGCAACTTTTTATGCATGACCCCTTTCTGCTGTGGTTGAGGTCTCCCCCTAGCCTGGCTAACTTTGCTTCCCTGTTCCTGACCCAATTCTTTTTCTGCCACTACAAAATCCTCTGCAAACCTAGGGACTTCCTCTAGGGTCTGTGGTTGATGCCCCCTTACCCAGTCCTTGACCTCACCTTTTAGATCCCAAATAAAATGTTCCAAGACTACCTTTTCCAGCACCTTTTCTGGCAACCTTTCCTTGGGACAGAGTAATTTGGTAGGCAGCTTGGGCTTCTCCTACTAGTAACATTACTAGACATGGCGCCCATGCCTGCTTTTCCCATTGGGAGGCTATGGTGATCCTCTCAAATGCCTCAAGAAATGCCTCAGGGTCATCTTCCTTCGTCACTGGCACTGCAGCAAATGCAGGGGCCTGATTTCCAGATCCCCTGTGTTACAGGGAAATGCCTTCACTATCACTTTCTGATTTTCCTGCACTAGTGTTTGCAGGGTTTCAGCCTGGCAAAACCTCAAATGTATTATATCTTCTATCTTGCCCTCCCACTGCTGGTTGTAGCTTGTGCTGGGCTAACAACTGTAATAACTGTTCCATTTCCATGTTTTACCCTGTCGAGCCCAAGGGCTTGAGCTTGTCCCAAGGGCTCTCTATAATTGGTACAGGACACTGAGTCACCTGCTAACTGCTCATTCCTGGCAAATGCACCACTTGTAATGCACCCAGCAGCCAATTGGCAAGGATTCCTCTCCTGGCTGCAATCTGGACCCTACTTTGTTCACCCCCTCTGTTATTTCAACTGCCATGCCTTGATGTTATGATTTTATGGGGCAGAGGGGCTGCCCCTAGGAGGCATGAATGGGTTTTGGGATGGTAGGTTCTTATCTGGGCTGAGGCCTCACCAGCCTTGGGCTACTTTAATCTATCTGAATTTCTCTGCTCAAGGTCAACTGTACCAGTAACCCCAGGCGTCTGGCCTCAGCTTTCCCCTCATAGGCTCTGGGCCCCTCAGGCCCCTGGTCTTGTCCTCGTGGGCTCTAGGCTTGCACCCCCAGTCTTTGCTGCCAGGTACTCAGTCCTCTGAGAAGCAACATTCCTCCTTCTGGAGTGCTTGGGTTTCTGCTTTCGTGCTGCCCACTAGGTTTCAGGCCCTAAAAGTTTTCTGTGTTGGGTGCCCCTGTAATGACCCTGTGGCCTCCAGTCCTCCCCTTACAGTCACACTTGGTCCTTCAATTTAAACACAAACCAAAACATGAGTTTCTGCTCCAACAAAATAAAAGGTTCCCCTCCCACAGATAATTTCGCCCTGTGATAGCAATCCCACAAAGACTCGAGGCACTTACCTGTTGCTGCTTGTGGTGCAAGGTCTCTTCCAGCTCTTCTGCAGCCTAGAGTCCTTCCTCTGGGAGCATTCTGGACTGGTTCGTTCCTAAAACTCTGCCTTCTGCAGCTCCTACAGCCAGACTCCCCTCTCTGGGTCAGGCCCTGGGCTTATGAGCCTCTCTCTGAGTTACCTGACCCTCTAGTCCTGCCCCAGGTCTCTCAATCACTGCCTGCATCTGGGATGGACAGCCGTTTTATTTAAGGCACCTTTGCCATTGCAATTCTGTTCTAGGGGCTGGGGTTGGCCAGCGGGCTCTGGGCTCCCTCTTCCCCTCAGTAATGGGGCAGGGACCCTGTTACAGTTCCATTAAAGAAAATGGCATTTTACACCACCTGAGGGTGTGTCTACTGACCAACTGCACTTCAAGAAAGCAGAAGACAAAAAGAGAAAAGGAAGAACCCTGTGTCTGAGGGATCTCTGTCTTGTCTGGTGCACAAAGTGGATGCTCAGATGGGAAGGCTCTGCAGGACCATGCCTCTGTGACAACCTGGTACAACTTCTGTTGGACTCAACAGAATGATTTCTATTGACTTCAGTTGAGTTACATCAGTTAATATTAGCTGAGGACCCAGTCAACTGTCTGTGAGTGAATATAACTACTTCAACAGGACAGCCTTGCCTACTCAGCGTGCAGACTGGGTAATGAACATTGAATGACAGAAGGATCCTGAGCCAAGCTTTGGGGTGGCCAATTCTAGGATCTGGAATTGTTTAATAGAGTGTTTTCTCCTCTGGAAGATATGAAGACCTATTTCAGGGATTGAGATGATAATGATAAGAGTGCATGAAATGCATGAACTCTGAGAAAGCCTGAAGCTTTTACGAGTTTCCTGTTTACCTAGATCACATGGCCTCTTGTAACAGGGTACTGGTCCTGGGCGAGAACTTACCAGGGTGATCCGGCAAGAGAACATTGGTTCCATGGTGCTGAGAGCCACCAGCAAAATGCAGTCCAGTGCCAGAAGGCTAAAGTTGGACTCTTGGCAGCCATGTGCAGCCAGAGCTGGCTCTCATA
Source organism: Gavialis gangeticus (assembly GCF_001723915.1). Taxonomy (NCBI): domain Eukaryota; kingdom Metazoa; phylum Chordata; order Crocodylia; family Gavialidae; genus Gavialis; species Gavialis gangeticus. The sequence continues at coordinate 1,585,754 of NW_017729019.1, read as the reverse complement.
GGGTTCCGGGAATTCTGACACTCCTTAAGACAGCCACAGGCTCATTTGAAATTCCTTAGAAAGGCAGAAGCGAGGGAGACAAGGTACCTTGCATATCCATGTGGAAACCTGGAACTTGAGCAGAGATCAGAGAAGAAGCTGGGACTAAAGTGGATGCATCACACAGCCCTGCAGCAGACCGAGAAAAGCACAGCACCCAAGAGTGGTGCGTGAAAGCTGGGGTGGGCAAATGAGAGTGAAAGTTAAATAAGAAAAGAAGGACTTTAAAGAGGGGGAAGATTTAAATTTACCTGCGCTGATCACCAGATGGATGATTCTGAGAATGAGGTAATTGATGATTATGTTATGTGGGAGTAAATAACAAGAAGGACTTAATTGATTATTAAGTTATGCAGGAACAAGTAAGAAGAATGAATTAATTAAGTTACATAAGAGCAAATAAAAAGAATGAATTAATTGCTACAAAAGGACTATGCCAGGTGATTGCAGGATTCAGAGTTCGTGTTGATGGCTGAATACCTGGGAAAGTCACATTAGTTAACACAGGAAGTAACTGGTGATCTTGTTTAACTGAATAGTTGAAGAACAGAATACCCAAGCCAATTGATGAAGGAAGGGAGGAGGACACATGGATAAACAGATGAACAGGGAGGTTGTGCCAACATCATATAATTGTGGTCTACAGAATCTAAGACAATGGTGCTTAAGTAAGGAAGTGAGTAGCCAACGCGGCATTGTCTAACCGATGAATGGTGCTTAGTTAAGAAATGAGAAGCTTCAGCAGCAAGACTTAATTGAAGAATACTGAATCTGAGCTAGTTGAACATAACTAATAAACTGAGGAGCACTGAACCATGACAGCATAAACAGTTGGACCAGTATGGGAAAATCTGTGAGAGTAGGAATGTGTAGCCAACACATGGGGAACAAGTAAACCTAGGGAAGCCCAGTGAATGTGATTCACAATGGGACCGACACATCTAGAGGCTGACAAGTCAATTCCAAGTGGATATGTGATGGAACAGGGTGTAGGGGAGGAGGAGCCCTGTATAGACACCCCAAACTTCAACAGTTTTGTTGACTGCTGGTGACATCTGCCTCTGTATCTTTAATTAAATCACAGCATGGCAGATGAAAGCGGGGAGAGCTGATGGCGGAGTAGATGAGATACATTGATGAGCGTCTGTTTACACCCCCTTATTATTTGATATCTTCAGTGATACCAGAGGCAGCCTTGTGCCTTGGGACGCATAGAAAGTAAATGAGAAAACTATGGAGAAACTCCTCAGGGGCAGGAAGTGAGAGAAGTGATTTCCCTTTGCCCTGCTTGATTTCCTCCCCACAATCCCTCCCAGTTATAATCAGACCAGGTAGCTTGGTATGACTAGAGGACTTGGAAGCTGGATAGTTCACCGTGTGGCCACGTACTGTCACTTCAGCTGTGTTTGCACATTATTGTGCACCAAACTTTTGTGGCAGATCCACTGTTCAGGTGTGTTCAGTGCACCTGCCAAAATGCAATCAGTAATGGGCGGGGGCCTCTGGCATGAAGCAGCTCTGAATGGACCTGCAGAAGCTGTGCCCATCCCAGAGAAAGGTAAAAAGGGGATGATTCTCCTGTCCCCCAGTGGCAGGGAGGTATATTCTACTGGGGAGTTAACAAGAGCAAACCAAACCATTCACTTCCAGTCTCTGCCTAAGAGGAGGGAGAGGAACTGCCTAGGAAAGAAGCTGCCATTCTGTTGGTGTATCGTAGGGAGACACTGATACCAATATAGATATATGGTTTTAAATAGTCACCCAGTTGAACTTCTCTGTATATACAAGCCTTAAAAAGGAAACTTTATAATTGGCTCTGAGGCTGTGTTCTGACAGCGGATCTTGATTTGCTGTCAGTATTGAGTGACTTAATTGGATTTTAATTACAGATGTGATTGAGTTTGGTAACACTCCTGAGTTGGGAGAGATCCAGACAGACATCCACCTTCTTAGAGTGTACCGTTGATACTCATTTGATGACTTAATCTCTGCCCATTACTGAGTGAACTGAGACTCCATTTATTTTGATTTGCTACTAGGTCAGAGCATGGTGCTAATAACGCCAAGGTCACAGGTTTGATTCCTGATGGGACATAACACCTTTCCTGCCTCAGGCAGGAAGATGGACTCTTGAAGTCCCTTCCACCCCTATTTCTTTATAATTTCTATGATAGTGCTGTTATGTAGTTAGCAGTATTATTAGTATTGGTAGCTTTATTCTGGGGATGAAATAACATTATTCTTAATTTTTTAAAATTATTTTTATAACATAGAAACAGAGATTGTGCCATATTTCTTTCAATAAATTATATGATTCTAGAAACCCTGCATGGAAGGGGTGGTACCTGCCTGATAACTTAAAAGCATGACCAGCTGCCCTTAAATAGTGTATGGTTCTTACAGTCTAAGGCAGGGATAGGCAACCCCTCCTGGCACGCATGCCAATTAGTGGTGCGTGGAGACATTTTCCCCAGCATGCCAGGAGCAGGGTCATGCCAGGGCTCTCTGGAGCAGCCACAGGTCCCAGCACCATGGCAGGCACTGGGGGTGGAATCAGGAGAACACAGGCAGAAACACAGCCTGCGTTCTGCTGACCCCATCCCCTGTCCCTGGGCTGCAACTTCCAGCCTGGCCAGGGCTCAGGCAAGCACTGTGCAGGGCTGCTGTGCTGGAGGCTCCCAGTGGATGGGCAAGCCCTGGGCCCAGCCAGATGAATGCCCTGTCCCACCCAGGTGGGAGCATCAGCATCAGGGTGCAGAGGACTGGGGCTGGGCATTCGGGGGTGCCCAGTAGCACTCCAGGTGGGGCCTGGCCCAGCCTGCACAGCTCCTGGCTCTGGGATTGGCCTCCCTGCATGCCAGGCACAGCACAAGCGGGGCAGAGCCATCTCTGGTGTGGGGGCCCAGCTGCAGGAGCTCCCCAGACCCCAGGAACAGCTGTGGCTGCCCCGGCCTGCCCAGGCCCCAGTCTTGCCCACCCACAGTTCTCCTCCAGGGGCCCAGGCAGGGACCAGGGCCAATGCCAGGGCAGGCGCTGTGCAGGGCCACTGCACTGCAGGCTCCCAGACAGCTCAGCCCCGAGCACTGCCTGCCGCAGCTCTTCCTGGGAGCTGGGGGGGATCCTGCAGAACCCCACACCAGGGGTGGCTTGTCCCTGCTCGTGCTGTGCCCAGTGTGCAGGGAGGCTGAGCTGGGAACCTCCCAAGCCCGGCGTCCTGCCCCAGCCAGGCAGCATCCTCTCGCCGGAAGGGTGGATGCAGCCCTTCCCTGTGGAGCTGCATGGGCCAGGCCAGGCTGGGCCCCACCTTGAGTGCCACTAGGCGCCCCCACCTGCCTATTGCAGCCCGAGTCTGCAGAGCCCTGGGGGCAGCCCCCACTTCCCACCCAGCCCCTGCTGTCTTTCAGCTGCCGCCTTCCCAAGGGGCTGGCTGGGCCAGACTGCCTGCAGTGCCTCCCCCTGTGCCTTCTTCTCCCTGAGCCACCCAGACCCTGCCTCAAGCACCTGGCTCCAATGCTCAGCACCCTGGTGCTGCCCCTGCTTGGGTGTGATTGGGTGTCTGTCTGTCCGAGCCCCGACTGGGCCCTCCCTCCCAGCCCTTGGCCCAGGCTTCCCCCACTCCAGGACCATCCGGGAGGCCTGACAGCTGCAGCTGGAGTGTTGCTGCCTCCTTCCACTGGACACTGCCCTGGACCACAGCAGGCTCAAGCTGCAGCCAGTAGCAGTGGGAGAAGTTGGCAGCGAGGGACAAATCCTTTTTCACTTATTCCTTTTTTTCTATCTTTTTCTTTCCCTCTCTCTTTTCTCTCTTTCTCTATTTTTTCTTTTTTTCCTTCTCTTCCTCCCTTTTTCTTTTTTATCCTTTTTTCTTTCTCTCTTCCCCCTTGTCTCCTTTTTTTCTTTCTCTTCTTTTTTTCCTTCTTTTTCTCTTCTCTCCTCTCTTCTCTTCTTTTTTCTCTCCTCTTTTTTCTAGTTCTCCAATTTACTGTTGTGCAAGGAATAAGGAAGCAGGTGCCACACAAGACCCAGGGCTCAGACAGCAACAGTGGCTTAAGGATTCCCAAGAAAGAACAGAGGCTGATCATACCAAACAGTGTGAAGTTTTCCAGGAAGGAGCCAAAAGCCGACTCTGGTAACAGCATGAGGAACACAGAGAAGGAGGTAAGTGGGCAATGAGTCAGGAGTGAGGCTGACTGGGCTGGGGGAGCTGGGGTTTAGGAGGGAGGGGCAAGGGCAAGGCACCAGCATATCAGGGCTGTTCACTGACACAAAGCAGGGAGGGTAGGGGGATGACAGCTGCAGCTGGACCTATGTCCTGGTGAGTAAGGGAACACAGAGGGCTCTGATTTTTTATGATAAAAACATGAAATGCCAAAATATATAGGTATTTAAAATGTATTTTATTATAACAATTGAGGTACTTGTAGGCTTCCAAACTGCTTTAAAATTGTAAATATATCAATAAAACATTGTGTTCGACTGATACCTATTTATTTCATTTTAATTATGGAAAATGCAGGTTTTGGGGGTTTTAATCAGAGCATTTGGGATTTTTAAACAGAGAAAACCAAGATCCCTGCTAATGAATCTGTTTGTGGCTTAGAAGCCCAATTTGAGAGCAACACAGCTTGATACAGTTTTCACAGACAGTGTGTGCTGTCTGAATTGGAGCCCAAATTAATAGCATGCTGCTTTCTTCTTTCTCACTTTGCTTCCATCCTTTGGATCAAAGTTACTTCAAGTTGAGTTCCACCCAGTGCCAGACATTCGCTCCAGATGGGATGGGATTCTGCACACTCTCCGCAGCTTCCTACACTGATATTGAACAACTTCATATCATTTTTGCAAACATCATGGTACCACCATAGAGGGCAACCCTGCTTTTTAGAGCCATCTTGAATCTCACTATACAAAATATTCTTGGGGATACAGTCTTTTCCCATTCTCCTGATATGGTTGATCCACTGGAACTGTTTTTTCTTGACAATGGTGCTGTGGCAGGGCACTGGCTGTGCCTGTCACTTTAAGGGCCTGGAGCTGGCAGCTGCCAGGTACCTAATGATGGCAGCCATTTTAGATTCAGAGCTGCCCATATAAACACAGCAGTTGTCCTGCCGGGGGCCAGGCAACAATGTTGCCTGGCCGGATGGCTGCTGATATCATGTGGAGGTAAGGGAGGAGCTGTAGGGGATGGTAGGAGGCTCCTGGTCCCGGGCATGATCTAAAACTGCTCCCTGCTGGGAGTGGGTGGCCTGGTGGGGCTCCCAGTGGCATGGGAGCCCCAGGAAATACCAGGCCAGTTACTACCCTGGTGAAAGGCGGGTCAGGGCGCCTGAACCCCTAGCCCCCACAACCAGGTTGGTTACCCCTTTGTTGGAGGGTCGGGAAGGTGGACCCCATGGCAAAAGAGTAAGGGCCATAGACTCAGGCCTGTCTGAATTTCCCCTTACTGGCCCATGCTGGGGCCAGGACCAGAAGGGTTGAAGGGCCGGGGGCCCACCACAAGGAATGCCCAAGAGCTGAGGGCCTGGGGTTCCAACTGGCCTGCAGGTGGGCCAGGGCTAGTAAGCTGAAGGTCCTGGTGCGGGGATCACACCCAAAGGGGGATCAGTTCAGGGAGCTATGTTGCCCGGTATGATGGCAGAAGAGACCGCCTGAGGGGAAGAATCCAGGTGGGGGTTCAACAGTAGGATTCTGGGGCCCAGTGTGGGGGCCGGTGATTATGAGATTGATAGATGCCATCTGCGAGGCTTGGGCTGCAGTGTAAGGGAGGAAAGGAGCTGCAGATAGCGCCCCCTGGCATCGGGGCAGAAAATGGGTAGCCTCCCGCTTGACTGACATCTATTAACTAATTGACATCAAGGCATGCCAGGAGAGAACGCAGGCGGTTAGCCCAGGAACAGGTGAGCAGGCCACGGTTGGATTGGCCCCGAGTAGGCCCCCTGTTACAGTGTCTAAGTGTGTCAGTCCTGTGCATTTCATAGTTTCATAGTTGGTAGGGTCGGAAGGGACCTGAGCAGATCATCTAGTCTGACCCCCTGCCATAGCAGGAAAAAGTACTGGGGTCAAAGGACCCCAGCAAGGTGTTCGCTTAGCCTCCTCTTAAAGACCCCCAGGGTAGGAGCCAGCACTTCAGTAACTCTGGTATTCTGTCTTCCCACTTTATTTTCAGGAACTTACACAGACAATTCACGTGGAAGCTGTTCAGTCACTTGGTATGCCTAGCATATGTAGTCCATGTTTCTGAACCATAAAACGGGATGACAGCATACGAGTCTTGTAGATTCATATCTTCACCTTAGCTGGTAGTTTGGTGTTATTCCATGCATGTTTTTGTAATAGCCTGAAATTCTTAGCTGATTTTCTAATTCTGTCAGTCAGTTCCGTCTGAAGGGCAAGATTCCTGCTGACTGTAGAACCCAAGTATCAAAAACTGTCAATGATGCCACGAGATTTATTTTCCACAGTGATCTCAGGTATTGGTTCTTTCACTTCTTGGTACATGATCAGAGTTTTCTGGAGACTAATTGCCAACCTGAAGCTTTTGCATGATTCAGAAAATCTACCTGTAGGAGGGTATGCTAAGGACCGACTCTTTGTCCAGTTCTCCACCTCCCCTCCCCTTCATTGTCACCTGCCACTCCTTGTTAAGAAATAAAAGGGAGGTTAGTTGATCAGAGAAGAGCAGAGATCCACCTGAGGGCTGTCCTCTTCACAGGGCTCCTCTCAACCCTACACCCTGCTCCTTACTATTCCTGGCCAGGTGTTCCAAAGCTGTGGCCTTAACTTGGGATCACTGTGCCCCTCAGTTAGTCACTCCCAATAAGCCCCTTATGATCTAGCTGTCATCCATGTGCCCAGAGACACTCCTTATAGGCTCACTACCTAATGGATCTTTTGGATCTCTCCTGGTGTGACACAATCAGTTCTTGGTCCAGTCAAGAATACCAGCTCCTGACTAGTTTGTTTCAATGTCATAAAAGTTCAATTACTTATCAATGAATGTAATAGTCCCTCCTGATTCATGGGAGAGCGTTCCGTTATCAATGAATTCTGGAGTCTCTCTTAATTCTGAAACGAGTAATCAACTATCAATGAATTACACTGTCTTAATCCATGAAAGAGTGATCCATTGCCAATTAATTCCATGGTTTCCCTTAATTAATTGAAGATTTATTGCTGGTCATGAGCCTCCACCATCTCACTGGCTTGGTAGAACAATTCATTATCTATGCTTCTGACAGCCTCTCTTGAATCCTAGCATCCTAATTAACCATTAATGCATCCTGTGGATTCCCTTTAACTTCCTGAACATCAGTTAGCCATCCCTGAGCCTCTCCATCTCTATCCTGTATACAAATTCAGTTGATTACCCCCTTTTCTAATCAGGGGTGAGGCTCATAACACTGCACTAGCACCTTACCAGCAGTCTGGGGACATGCTTAATCCATTACCCCCAGAAAAACCCTGCTTCCTTTTTCCAACAGTTGAGTTTCTCTTCACTCCACTTCACAGTGAGCCTGATACTGCTTACTGACTGTCTGCTTTTGAGTCTTCCCAGGCTTACTGGATAGCACCACTGTGTCCCTGTGCCACAGCTGAAGTGATCCCAGCTCTGTGTCTCCACATGGTTTGCATGGCCTTCTCTGTTTGCCATGCATTCCTATCTCCAGCGGTCTGAGTGTGCTAGCACCTTCTTTCCAGGAGCTCCCACAGACCAATGAGGGCTCACTTCATCAGCACATGACCACGTGTGGCCAACACATGGACCTTTCCTCTGGCTGCTCTGACAACCGTTCAACCCCATGGAACTTTTTGGGGTAAGCTTATCCCCTGACCCCGTCCCAACAGCGTTCCTCAGCCAGAACAGGGACTGGAGCTGGTTTCCTGTTACACTGCCCATGAGATTTTGCCGGAAAGATTCATTGTGGGCAACCAAGTAGTCATCCATAAACAGGAAATCTCTCAGAACCAGCTTTCACCTTGGTTTCTGCTTTAAACCTTACAATGGACAAGCCTCCATCTAGTCTGGTTTGAAGATAAGTGCCATCATCGCTGCCCTTGGTTGCACAAGGAAGCAGGAATAAAAAGTAGACGTTAAAAAGCATGCTGCCTGTTGTTCAGGACCCCCAAGTCTCTTTCTTCCGTAGTGCTAGCCAGCGTAGCATTGCCAAACCTATAAAGATGCTGCAGGTTTTTCTTCCCAAGGTGGAGA
>NW_017729019.1:1566117-1572503 GCF_001723915.1 Gavialis gangeticus | reverse complement strand
CACTGCATGGCCTGATGAGTTAAGCCTAACTTTTAGGAAAACATAATCTACCTACATATGTAACTTTTAAAATGGCACACTTTAAGATGGATTTTGTGCTCCTATTTTTGCTAGTCATTGCACCCCACCAGGTAAATAAGTATCCCAATGAAAAGTATCAGCACTAACTGACATTTTAAACTCTTGAGTCTCTAGGTCAGTGGGTGGCCAGGAGCATCTTAATCCATGTATTTGGTAGTTCAGAGATGATTTTCAAAAAATCAGATGATTTTACCCTAAGCGCTTGGGTTTATGTAACACAATAATCCCCAGAACACAATGCCCTTTTATGCATATAATTTGTCTCCAGCAAAAAAATGAGAGCTCCACACATGTGGATTAAAGATATTTCTTTGAGTGCATAGGCAACTGGTAAAGGGGGCATGGGGGGGCATGTGCCCCCCCCCCCCAACAGGGCTGCCCCACTGCCGATGCCACTGGTGGTGTCTGCGGGTGCTCACCAGCTCTGTCCCTGCTGCTGATGCCACCGCTGGCTTCTGTGGGTGTCCCCCCCAGACTCAGGAGGCACCAGTGGCCCATGTGTGTTTTGGTCCTTGGATTTTATACAGTAAAAGACAGCTAGTGCTCATTATGCCTGCCTGTGTCCTAGATATCAAACTGCCCTGGGGAAGCTGTGGAAGCTCCATACTTGGAGGTTTTTAAGACCCGGCTTGACAGAGCCTTGGCTGGGGTGATCTAGTTGGGGATGGTCCTGCCTTGAGCAGGGGGTTGGACTAGATCAGTGTTTCTCAACCTGTGAGTTGGCACCCAAAAGTGGGTTACAAGAATATAGGAAAGGGTTGTGAAGAAACTTGAAAAGTGGATTTTCCTTTAAAGGAGAAAAACGTGGAAAAACTCAGCTTTAGCCCTTGCAGGCTGGCAGGTTTCCAGCCTGCCAGGGGCTGCTTGGGACCCTCCTGCCCCACACACTGGGTGCAGTGGGTTGGGAGTGAAGGGCACTGGGTCAGGACTGGCCACGCATGTTTAGAGATGGGTCTCATTGGCAACTCATAGGGGGTGCACACAGGCGCATGTGCACCCCCTAAGCATGGTGGTGAACCCCTGCGAAAAGGCACCGCTGACACTGCTGGCGTTGCCTGCGGGCAGTTGCCGCTTGCTGTCCCCCTGCCCCCGTCAGCGCTGCGGCCGCCTGCCGTGCCCCCCCAGCCTCAGGGGTCACGTGGCATTCACAATGGGTACAAAAAAGGTTGAGAACCACTGGGATAGATGCAACCTCCTGAGGCCCCTCCCAGCCCTCATTTTCTGTTCTATATAAGTTAAAAAAAAGCAGCATGGCCACATGGCAGGCCAAGGCCCACGGGGATCTCCATCCATCACACACCTCTGTGTCTTGCGCAGCGCAAACATCCCCCGCTCATTGCACTGCAGTTATTGAAACAGTCATTTCAAATGGCCTCAAGTTTTTGCAGGAGGGAGAAAACCTGTCCGGGCTTTGTATCGACTGTCAAAATACGCGATGGCGAGCACGGCTTCTGACAGAGGTTCATCCCCAGGACTCCCCGCCCCGGGCTCTCTGCAGGCAGAACGCAGGTGCGAGGCGGAGCCGGCAGGGGGCGCGCCGCACGCGACGGCTCTCGGTGCTCCCCGCGGGCAGAGCGCCCGCTGCTTCCGGGGGCGGAGCTCTGGGACGGCTCCTCCAATCGCCGCCCAGGCCTGGGGGTTCGAACGGGCGCGCCGCAACCGTTGGCTCCTTCTGGCCAATCGGCGGGCGGGCGGGAAGAGGCGCTCGGAAGCTACGTGCGCGGCGGTGAGCGGGTGCGGGGGTCGCTCCACGGAGAGCCCGGGCGGGGCCGCGGGCTGGGACTCGACCCGGAGACCCCTTCCTTCCCTTGGGGCTGCTTTGGGGAACGTGGGGGTTCTCCGCCCCTCGCACGCTTGTCCGTTGCTGTCGGAGGGCAGCGCGGGCGGGGAAGGGCCCAGCTTGTAAGCGCTACGTTGCAGCACCATGCAGAGGGCCTCGCGGCTGAAGAGGGAGCTTATTTTGCTGACCACGGAGCCACCCCCGGGCATCACGTGTTGGCAGAACGAAAGCCGGGCGGACGATCTGCGCGCTCGTATGTATTTCTGGCGGCGTTCTGCGTAGATTTGCCCTTTCCCGCGGGAAGAGTCTAAACCGGGGATTGGCAGCGGAGCCACTGGAGGTGGATGTGGCTATGGCTATGGCTTCGCCAAGCAGACCGGACTTTTTTCCCCGTGCCCACGCTGCCGTGAGGAGAAGCAGTAATGGCTGGTCCTAGCGTCAACCCACCTCGCAGCCGGGCTGGTGAGGGTGCCGCTGGGCTCTCGAGAAGAGGTTCCCAGCCACCAGGCTGCCCGGTCATGGCGCAAGCTTTAACTACTGCTGGCAACAGTTCTGTGCCCAGGCCACGCCCATGCCCACACCATGCTGATTGGCTGGGCAAGGATCTCCTTGCTTAGCCAATGACTGCGGCTTGAGGTTTTGAAATTGGACTGTGGCTGGTCCCTTCTGTATCGAACGCAAGGGCTAAGAGATGATCAAGAAAATTTCAGTGGATTGGTTTGGGGTTTTTTTGGAAAGAGTGCTTCTGTGAAAAGGGGCAATGAAGCTCTGAACAACAGGAGGACTGCCTCTGATCCTTGCAAACCTCCCTCCCCCTTCCACGTAAAAATTAAATTTAAAGATGTAAATTAGATTGTTTCTATGCCTGGTCCGCCAAAATTATTTGTGTGAGTTTGCTGGCCCGCAGTATAAAAAAGGTTGGGAACTGCTGCTCTAGAGTCTTGGCAGAACTGATTGGCATAGCTTACTGACATGTCTAATGAGCGAGATATATAGATATGCATAGATATATATGCATAGATTATAAATAAATACAATTTGTAGATTTTTTATATGGGATGAATTTACCCAGAACTGGTTAAATATTTACTTAATTCTTATCTACTTGTGTATTTTGGAATGTCACTTCTTGATATGTTCTCATCAGTTGGATCACTGTTGCTTGTAGCTTTGGAGTGTGAACAATAGAAGGAGTAAGGGGAACAGGTACTCTGTGGTATGCTTGCTTTTAAGCTTGTAGAGACATGTGTCACTTGAATCTTTTTAAGCTCTGATTCTGGCTTTTCAATACTGCTCGGGGATTTGTGTACACAGGCATGCAGATGGGTGTTATAGATGGCATGGAGCCTTTGAGGCTTGGGAATAAAGGGCACTTATGTATGGGGAGCCTGCTCTGATGCGCTGGAAATCCAGAAAGCATGGAGCATGTAAATTGATGTGCTCTGGCAGCCTTGCGCATCATGTGCATCAGCAGTGCAGTGTGCCTCCGCACTGAGAAAATTGTGGTACACTATGAACTAAAATATGCTAAGTGTGTCAGTTCAAAGCATGCCGCTGCCATTTTCTCAGTGTGGAAGAGGTGTGGTACGCTGCTGATGCACATGATGCACAGGCACTTTTGATTAGTGTGGCTCGCTAATTAAAAGCACCTGGTGCCACTTGGGAGCATATATAAAAATGCCCACAGATTCTGGTCAAGAGGAAGGCCCTGTGAATTCTCTTTGTGTAATACAGTATAGCCTTTGTCCCTCCAAAGTCATTTCTCTTCAGGCACTGAGTCCCAGAATATACAATACATTGTAGCAGTACTGGGGTTTTAACTTTTAATTCTGAGATGCTAAACATAACATCTTATGGAAATGTTTAGGCTCTAGGGCAGTTCTTGATTCTGATTCTGAAATTGAGCATTAATTCAGTTGACTTTTACAGTTGGCTGATGGTTCATCATAGTTATTTTATCATGCTTACAGACTGGAACTTGACAGTTTTCTGGCCTTCAGAAGTTAAAATAAATGATGACTTCTTCTGAAGTTGGAGAAGCAAGCAAGTGTTGAGACAAGCCTGGAGACCAGGCATAAATCTTATGTCAGCTCAAAAAGAGATTATACAATTCTCTCTCATCCCATACTGCATAGAACATCTGTTTAGCTGAGTACAACTAGTACAGTTATTCCCTCCCCTTCCACAACTGAACAACTAAAAGAGTGTTTGGACATTTGATAAGTCTCCTGAAAGTCATGGGCCTGTGTGTACTGGTGGGATAGATAATAGACTTACTGACAAAGTGATGAAGTCTGCTTCTTTTGTCTGATTTGGGTAGTATTACAATTATGTAAGGGTGGGAAGGGGATGCAGTGACTGTAGCAAACACGTGACTTTTTGTGGAAGTGGGAGAGGGTGTGTTGAGATTTATACATTTTGAATGTTATAGATACCTAACTCCTAACTTCTTTCGTCCTTTTAAGAAATTTTAGGTGGTGAAGGCACACCATATGAAAAGGGAATTTTCAACTTGGAAATAACTGTCCCTGAAAGGTAAATAGTTGATATCATCCAGGAAAGTGGAACATGATCAGTAAGGCAAAAACTTCATGTTCACCTTCCTTTCAAACAGTTAGCCTGTGTAAAACATTAGCAGGTGGTGTGCTGTGTGCTGGAAGGACTGGAGCATTGGGGTAATGCTGCAAGTCTGGCCTTTTGCATTTAGCCCCCCTGCTTCTGACACTGAATTTTTAATTTTTTATTTGTTTAATATATTTATTTTAAACTCCTTAAGAGCATGTTAATACTGCAACAAAATTTTTTTAAAAAAGAAGTTGGCAGGCAGGATCCTTAAATTATCTTGCTGTCCTAGAACGCTTTTGAAAAGGACCTGTCTGGACATTGTATCTGTTTTTATACATTGCAGCTTACCTGTGTTACTGTAAGTAGTAGTATGAGGGTGCAGTGCAATGGCTAACCAGAGAAAAGGAGTCAGTGCTCTGAGAGCCAGAAGCAAAACTAGCAGCAGTCAAGGCAGGTGTGTTGGACTGAGTGATTAGAGATGGGATTGCTTCTTCTACAAGCTACCTGATGTAGTCAGACCCTGGGTAGGACATACGGCTGGGTAGGGCACATGGCAGTATTATTTGTTGCAGTGTGGTAAAAGAGCAGAACTATAACAAATTTTAAGTAGGTGTTATTTCAAGCAAAATATTTCTTTAATACCTCTTCCTAAAAGATACCCATTCGAACCACCAAAGATTTGCTTTTTGACACCTATTTACCATCCAAACATTGACTCTGCTGGAAGGATTTGCCTGGATGTTCTTAAATTACCACCTAAGGTAAGTCAGTGTTATGAAATAGTAGTGTTGCTACGGGATGCTCAACTCTGCTGTCTGCTTTGAAATCTTTTTAGACTATTTAATATATGTGGAAACCCATTATGAAGGCTGTCATGTAACATACACCATTGTTTGTCATTAGGAAATACTTATTTTATCTTTTGTAATACTTCAAGGGAGGGCTGTCCAGCTTTTAGTGCCCATGGCCCACCTGCTGTACAGGCCCCCTGGCACCACTCAACCTTCCCCCTGGGTCAGGGGCAGGAAGTAGAAGCTGTAGGAGGGAGGGGGAACCAGGAGATCCCCTGTCACTGCAGCAGTAGCAGGAACAGTTGGGGGTGGTACCTGTGCGCGAGCCTGTAGGCTGTTAGTTGTGGCTGCATGTGGCCTGTAGGGTCCCAGTTGAACAGTTCTGCTTAAGAGCTGGGAGTTCATTGTCCCTCTAAAATGACATCTTAATGCTGATCTAATAAAATTACAGAGGACAAGATGACATGGAGGTGTTGCATTATCTTAATACATGCTGGGCCCATCTACACGTGTGCTTTACTACACAGTAGACTAACTTGCCACGCAGTAAAGTGTCAGCATCTACACGTGTGACCAGAATGAGTGCCATGTCTCTGCAGCCACTGAGTAAATTCACTGGAGCTGTACTGAACCAGCAGAGTGACATCCAGTTCAGCCCTGGAAGGACTTTTTTCTTTGTAGGCAAGGCTACAATCTTGTGTTGAGAGCTACTTTAGTTGGGAATCGATTTTTCTTTCCCAAATGTATAAACTGAATGGTGTATCTTTTCTGATGGTATCCATTTTGCCTACTGCATTGAGGTCTTCACACCGCTGCAATAAATTATGGGTTCTCTTCATGTCAGCAAGTGTTCACTTATCTTTCCGTTTAACTTTGCTTTTATTGTTGTTTCTGTGAAGGGTGCATGGAGGCCTTCCCTGAACATCTCCACGTTGCTAACCTCCATACAGTTGCTGATGACTGAGCCAAACCCTGATGACCCTCTTATGGCAGACATAGTATGTGCTCTTTTCTAACTCCCTTGTGTGTTTGCTAGTGCATGTATTTTGGAGCGTAGATCACATGATACATTTGCTGTCTGTCCTGTATTGATTCAGAGGACTATTCATTGACCCATGATTGAGGTTTCTCTTTTTTTTTTTTTTTTTTTTTTTGTTTTTTTTTTTTTT
>NW_017729019.1:1565160-1566096 GCF_001723915.1 Gavialis gangeticus | reverse complement strand
TTTTTTTTTTTTTTTGTCTTGTGCTTTATTTTTAGTCCTCAGAATATAAATACAACAAACCACTGTTCTTGAGAAATGCCAAAGAGTGGACTGAGAAGTACGCAAGCCAGCAAAAGAGTGTAAGAAAAGACTCTTTGACTTTACTGTGGAGTTATCAGGTGTAGATTAATCTTTGCTCGTTTAGTCTTGCCAGTCCCTTCAAAATAATAGTGAATGATGCAGATTCAGGTGTCATTTTTCTGACCAGTACTTATTCTTGTCTCATTCCTACTAACCCTAATGTGTGTTTTGGGTGTTTATTTCAAGTAATTTTTTCAGGATCTCTCTAATTGGGGGTAGCTTCTTTGTCTTTCTGTAACAGCTCCTGGATTGCCAGTGCTCTGAATGTGCCATCAGCTTGAACTCGCTGAATTTAGCTTTTCCTTTCAGAAATTCTTGTCAGTTCTGGTTGGGTAAACTTACCCTTGCTCTTGAAACATACGTAAGGATACAAGGCTAAGCTAAGACCTTGCATTCCTTATATTTGGTCTGCATGGATTTATGAAAATAAACTGTATTTTAGAACTTAACTGTGGTCATCTCAATGCCCTTGCTTAAGATAGTTTCATAGTAGCTAGGGTCAGGAGGGATCTGACAGATCATCTAGCCTGACCCCCTGCCATGGGCAAGAATGAATGCTGGGATCACAAGACCCCAGACAGGTGATCATCTAACCTCTTTTTGAATTTACCCAAGGTAGGGGCAAGGACCACTTCCCTAGGAAGTTGGTTGCAGATTTTTGGTTGCCTTAACTGTAAAATATTGCCTCCTGATCTCTAACCTAAACCTATTCTCCATCAGCTTATTATCATTGTTCCTCATCACCCCAGGTGGTGCTGGGGAGAAAAGGGCTCTACCTATTTGCTGTTGATCTCCCCTGATGAGTTTGTAGGCAGC
>NW_017729019.1:1559589-1560160 GCF_001723915.1 Gavialis gangeticus | reverse complement strand
TTTGTAGGCAGCTGCCAGGTCCCCCCTCAGCCTCCTCTTGCTGAGGCTGAACAGGTTCAGGTCCCTCAGTCTCTCCTTATAGGGCCTGTCCTGCTGCTCTCTCACCAAACGGGTGGCCCTCCTCTGAACTCTCTCCAGGCTGGCCACATCCATCAAGTCCAACCCCCTGCCATGGGCAGGAAAGAATGCTGGGATCAAATGATGTCCTTTCCTGTTTGTTTTGGGCCAATATTCTGCCCTACTGTAAAATATTAAAATAACTGTATACCAGCTATATAAGTGGGACCGTGTCCTATTAACATGCTCATGATATCCCTTTGCCAGCACACTGAAAAGGTTAATTTTAATGTACTAGAAGGTGGCCCCCATGCTTTCCTTGCTCTGCAGTAGAATCTAGAGCAGGGATTTAGGATCCTTTTCTGCTAGGTGCTGTACATGTATATTCATGGATGCAATAGATAACAAGTAGAACAGGGACCATATAAGTATATAACAGTAAAAAAAAAAAAAAAAAAAAAAAAAAAAAGGGAGGGCAAAGGGAAAAACAAAAAGGGGGGGATTAAAAAAAAAA
>NW_017729019.1:1548701-1549427 GCF_001723915.1 Gavialis gangeticus | reverse complement strand
GGGCACAGCGAATAGCAAGATGAGGGAGATTAGAATAACAATCAGAGGTCACAGCATAGTAGCTACATAGCCAGAGTACAATGTTGTATGGGCCTCACAAAAATACTGACCTAATATTCACAGGCATAGGAGGTGCTAGTCATTTTTTGATGTAAGTGTGTGGGTGCTGCTCTTGAGCACTCTATCTAATGTCTAGCTCTTAAAGAGATCTGACACTGGGTTTGCCCAGATTTATACCAGGCATCATGGATTGCCTTAAGAACTACCCATGTGCCTCAGGGGTGCTCAATATGGACAAAGGAGTAGGCTGTTCACCTGAAGATTTACAGGCAGCTGAGTTTCTTGAGTACCACATTTGTTTGGGAATGTGTGCTGCAATTGTAACACTAGGGGGCATCTGGATCCTTGATAATTGTCTGATTTCTCTAAATTCACCACACTTGGCTCCTCAGCTAGCAAAAATGGTCCACTCTGCATCCTGTGCTCAATTAACCCTACTACCCTGAATGCTCCATTACTGCCTTTTGCCATCAAGAACCTCTGTGCTGCCCTCTGCATCCAGATTTGAGCTCTGAGCTATATGCTCTGCAGCCTTCTTACTATCCTCACACTGTGCTGCTTCTACTTCTGTGTCATACCTTGATCCACTCTCCTTCCCCCAGTTAACTACTTAAAAATTAATCTTACTGAAAGGTGGAACACCCCGCAAAAACTGCTTCATTATGT
>NW_017729019.1:1546928-1547514 GCF_001723915.1 Gavialis gangeticus | reverse complement strand
GGGCTCAGGCAGGGGGGTGGGGCCAGCTTCCTGTAGCCACGCACATGCTTGGGGGGCAGGGGAACCTGTGCCCCCCAGGTCTGTACATGGGACAGGGTGGGCTGCCCCCTTGGGCTCCCAGCCTGCTGCCCTTTGAGGGGCCTCTGCAGCTGGTGCTGCAGGGCACAGCAGGGCCATGCAGGAAAGCTCCTTGCTGCTGTGAGCTCCATACTGCCCTGGCGATGTCTCCTCTGCGTGCACAGGGTGGTGGCAGGGGGTTGCACACAGGGGAAGTGTTGCCAGGGCAGTGCAGAGCTCACAGCAGCAAGCAGCTTTCCTGAGTGGCGCTGCTGTGCCCTGCAGTGCCAGCTCACACCCACTGGGCTGTGGAGGCAACAGGGCAGGAGCCTGAGCCTGCAGCAGTGGGGAGCCAGCCTCTCCCCCTGGATGAGCCGCCCATGGCCCTGACCTGCTTCTTACCAGGGCCTTGCGGCCGTACACTGCACCCACATTCACCACCCAGCTGGGCAGCAGTCCCAGCCCTGCTCAACTCCCTCCCTTCCTATGGGGGCCTCAATCCCCCCCAGCACTTACATGCAGGAGCTGC
>NW_017729019.1:1541664-1541928 GCF_001723915.1 Gavialis gangeticus | reverse complement strand
TACTTCTGTGTCATACCTTGATCCACTCTCCTTCCCCCAGTTAACTACTTAAAAATTAATCTTACTGAAAGGTGGAACACCCCGCAAAAACTGCTTCATTATGTCACTTTTATATGCAGAGATCCTGGTTTTACCTGATTAAAAAAATGGCAAATTCTTTGATTTTTAACCCCTGCCCCCCAATCTGTGACTTAAAATGAACAGCCCCCTTGCTCTGCTTGTCCCCTTCCCATCCCCACATGCCCCCCCCCCCCCCCCCCCCCC
>NW_017729019.1:1528786-1540798 GCF_001723915.1 Gavialis gangeticus | reverse complement strand
CGTTTCCTCCCAGCCCCTTGCAGGCTGGAACTCTGCCGGTCTGCAGAGGGCTTATTGCAAAACTGCAAAATGTGTAGGTTTCTCTGCTAAAATGAGAAATCTGCAATTTCCTCTGGTAAAGGGGGAAATCCACGTTTTACTTCATTTTTCTGTGGGAAATGGAAAACCTGGATCCCTGCTTATATGTAAACTTTCTCCTTCTCTACCTGAACAGTGGCCATTGTTTTTTTTTTCTAAAGTCTTATCTAATATGGACTGTGAGCTTTTTGGGAAGGGCATGCTCTTTTCATTTGAAAGCTCTGTCTCCTGTGCACAGGTGTCTCACTCTTGTGCCTGATGGACATGTCATGATGTGACTGTCCTAGCAGTACTCAAGGCCAGGAGATCCCCCTCTTGGAAGGCTTCTCTCAGAGAGCCAAGACTTGCATCCATTAAACAGTGGGATGCCAGTAAAGTGAATAGAGTTGCATGATGATGCACTTGTGGTAATGTGTATTGCCAGGTAAGCAGCTTGCTATATTCTGACTCAGTGACAAACTAATGACATTAAACAAGCCTAACTGCCAGGTATGGAGAATTACAGTAGTCGAGCCTAGAGGCTATAAGCATGTGGATCACTGGCCAGGTCTGAACATAGAATACAATGTTACATAGGTATTTCTTTCCCTGCTAGCTTCACTTGAGTATTGTTAGCCGGCTACTTTCAGTTCAGTTTCTGGTTTTAGCCTCTACTCCCTACGTGCCTTCTAATCCCTCTATTATGTACTAAAAACTATGTTAAAAGAGTGTTAAGGCTTCAAGGCAAGTATTTGAAAATTAGGGAGTACTATAATTAATGTTGCCTATGTAGTCTTAATCTGGACCTCCTTTTATGTACGTGCATTATGGTAATCTTTAATTATTTGATCACATACTATTTTCCACAGGAGCCCTCCCTCTCTCATTGCACAGGATAAAATTCCGTGAATGGTTGTTCAGTTTTTACCTCTTTATTCTCTTTTAGTGAGATTTCTCTGTGCCTTGCTGTGCATAGTCCCAACCCTGTGCCGAACATAAAAATAACTTTCTTTTGAAGTTTTCTGGAGGGCTTGTTGCTAGAGGACCTGAGTGCTTCATAGGCATTATTGAATTCACCTTCAACACTCCAGTGGGTTAGGTAGGAAGGTATTGATTAGATATGGAACTGAGGCAAAGTGATGTGGCTAAAATAGTCTAAAGTCCTCAAATTTTGAGTGTCCAGTTTTAAATGCATAGAGCAGTGATTCTCAGCCAGGGTGTCATGGCACCCAGGGGTGCCTTGAAATCCTTTCAAGGGTGCCACACAGTGTTAGCACTGTTAGGTGTGCGAACAGGATTCACAAGAACAGCATAGAGATTTCAAATGGGAACCCATAGTGTTAAAAATATTCTGACCTATTTGTGGTCTTTTTTTGTCCTTTGCAACAAAATAATTGCTCTATTATTTTTCAGTAGTCAAAAACAAAAAGTGAAAACTAATGGCTGGCACTTTCCGAGAGGTATATCAAGTCTTAAAAGGTTGAGAACCGCTGACCTAGAGCCCTATATTTTCACGTCATTCAGAATTTTATAATACTTTGTGAGTTCAGGCCACAGCTCCAATTGATTTCATTTGAAGCTACAAGCATTCAGTACTTCTGCAGCTTTGGCTCTCAAATCTCAACATGGACTTCTTGAAAGTAAAGAACACAGAGTTAACTGATGCTGAAAATGGTAGTTTGACGTGACTTGCCTGTGTCACACATTTTTCAGATGGGCAGGGATGTAATTTATTTCTCCAGATTGGCATTCAGCTGTGTTAATCCCAAGAACATCCTTCTCTTTCTGCCATCAGTTGTATCACCTGCTACACACTTCCCAACTTCTGCAACAAGGAGGGGTGCAGTCTGTAGACTTCAGCCAAATTCACAATCCATATCTGACTTGTTTCTTGAGCGCTGTCTACCCAATGCAGCGAGTTTTGCTGGAGTCTTGGTATAAAAGAGTAAATTAACCTGTTATGGCTATGGAATAAGCAGTTGAGATGTGGTGCTGACTGATTTAAACCAGTCACCGTCACATCTTCATAATAGCTCTGCAGTGTGAGCTGCTCCACTCATCTGAGTCAGGGCTGTCCAGTTAGCAGTGGCTTGTTGCCATCCGCTTCCTCCCCATCTTCCTCTGGCAGCAGCTGGAGTCTCTGGACTCCACCTCCCTCTTCTACATTCCACTTCTTGTCCCCAACCAGGGGATGGGTCATAGCAATGCTGTGCTGGGAGCTGAGGCTGAGGTGTGTGTCACACAGTCATGTGGTGCATCAGGGGAATGGGGCCTGCCTTATTGGGGTATGGGGGAGAGGGCAGATGCATGAAGGGCATCTGGGTGGTCCAGGGGTTCCATAGGTCTCCCTGGTTTGGCTTGTGGACATGCAGGCCCACCAGTGCAGCCCATGGAGACTTTGATCCCCAGTTGCTTAGAAGTAGGACAGTCTTGACCTGAATGATAAATCCAGTGCCAGCAATACATTAAATGACAGTGTTAATTAGAGCTGGCCAACTTTTGTTAATAGGAAAATTCAGAACTAAACATATGCTTCCTTTTTTTAACTGAAATTTTCACTTAGGATTTTTTTTTTTTTAAAAAACATAAAATTTGAATTGTTGTTGTTTTAAACATGTTTGTTAAGGTATTGCCCGAGGAATCCCCACAAAGGGGCCCTAAAATCCTGTGCGCACACAAATTAAAAAGCATTCCCTGCCCCAACAGCTTATAGTCTAAAGACGAGATAGACACCATTTGGGAGAAGGTGTACAGTGCACCAGGTGAGTTAGCAGTGTGGTGTCAGTCAGTGTCATATTTATTCCAAAAAATTCCTACGACCAAAAATGTGGGTGGGCTTGCTTAGGAGGGGGTCAGCCAACTGGAAAGAAAAATTAAAGGAAGTGGGAAGAAGGGCAAGTGTAGAATGAAACAGGTCAAAAAACTGGGGGAAGTGAAAGGAGAGGGTTAGAACAAATAGAACATTGCAGGGAAAGTCCAGCCAAAACTGACTGCAAACACTCAACAGGAAACTTTTTGTTGTTGGTTTTCTCTCCTTTTTTACCCACTCATTGTAATACCCAATGAGCATCCAGCGTTTTGTTGTTTCACTTCATTACACTTTCAGAACTTCCTCAACATGGAAAAAGTTGGTGCCAGAGTTTCATTTCCCTTCTGCCATTCTGGAACTTTCCCAACTTTTGACTGTTTTGGAAAATTAGAAAAATGGAAAATGGATGGATGGAGGGAGGTAAATACTTCGGGAGCGATTCATTTTATTGCCTTCAGTGGGGGAAAAAAACATAGGGAGAAAACAAAAATCTGGTTCTCTTTTGATACCTTTGCAATTGTTTCTGTTTCTGGAATTATTTTTTCCAGTTGTTACCCAGCTCTGTTACTTATTTCACCTAAACAACTGCTCATTTTGGGTAGAAGGCCTTTAAGAACTGGAGCGTTGGCCTGAATGGCAAGTTCATTTTCATAAAGGCTGGGGGATGTCAGGCTCAGGTCTTAGTAATTTGGAAGTGCTGTCTCAAGCCAAGCAGGCTCAGTTCTGGTCAGTATTTGGATGGGAGACTTCCTCACATAATATCCTGCAGCAACTATGCTTTGTTGAATGCAGCAGGTAATTTTGTAGTTCAGTATTGAACCAGTACGCCATTGTAGAGATGGGTAGCATGAATGTTTTGTTGCAGGAGATGAAGCCTAAAATAATGCCCTTTCCTGTTTGTGATTTGATAAAAGCTGCCATGATCTTTTTTAATTGTAGAGAGAGAAATTATAATCTTGCTAATTTCTAATTTTATTCTGGAAGCAAGTCCCTCTGTTTCAGAAGAGAAAGCCAAATACTATATCCAACTGCAAATTCCTAGAGTGCTATGCAGCAGCATTGAATAGTTGCATTCTACCTCAGGACTGATTACATTTCTGCAATGACTCTGTATAAAATGCTTTGGGATCCTTTCATGAACCCAGTACTAGACCATGGCACTGTTTTTTCTCTGAAGGAGATGCTAGTCCTGTGGTGTCTCCCAGGAGGTGCACAGACCTGGTATGGTAAACATCATCTTCCAACTGACTGTAAATGTTAGAAAAATAACTAATTAAAAAAATTACTTTTTTCATCACTTACGCTATACAGGCTTCCAAAACTCTGAGTGAAGAAGTGAACCAAACTGAGGCCTCTACCCTGAAAGAATCTGGTATTTCCCAGAAAAGGAAAGGAAGCAATACCAGCATAAAGGAGAAAAAGTCCCGCCTTGATTCATAGAGGATTTTTGTCTTCAATATCATTTTCTTGGACTACTGTTGATGTTGTTTTCATTTTCCTTCCCTTCTCTATGCAATGTGTAATTAAATATTTTAATGAATGTGTAATACTGGCAAGTTTTACTTGCCCCCTTCCCTTTTAAGCTAATGTCTGTGATAACAGAATTTTTTGTCTTTAAAAAATATTTTATTTCACATGAATAACACTACCTGTGTATATAACGTAGTTTGGCCTGTACTTGTGTCTGCGTATTTTGAAAGACTGCAAGAGTCCATTGTTAGTGATTGTGTATGAATGACAAGTTACGTAACATTGTCCAGTGCATGGTCAGTCTAGTTTTTGTTTGTGGTTCATGATGGGCTAGAAATTGCAGTGTTTAATAAAAGGTAATGTTTGAACTTTTAATATTTTGCTTAGTTTCTGTCCATGATTTAAATGCCAGCACATCTGCCTGTAGAAAATGTCTCCTTTTTCAAAGTGATACATGGGTGTGGGGCTAAGTGAGTAATATGCACTAGAGCAGTGATGCTCACCATTTTTACAGATGGGCTGAGGGCCTCAAAGAAAAGCATTGCCCAAACTTTGCATGCACAGGGAGCTCTTTGAACTCACAAGTTGTTGGTGTAGGCTTTGGCCAGAGCCATGCAAAAGCGGTGGCTTCAGCCACAGCCTGCGCTGTCATGCTCATATGTTTGTGTAGAGCTCCAGCAGGAGCCACACTGAAATAACACAGTATTTGTTTGCTCAAATAAGGGTAAGCAGTCTGTTCATGAGGGATTCATGGACAACATTCATCCCATGAGCCAAAGGTTGAGCACCATTGCTGTGGAGCAGGGGTATCAAACATACAGCTCATGGACTGGATCTGGCCAGCAGAGCCTCTTTCTAGGCAACTAGAAGTTGCATGGAAGGTAGGGCCTTTTTGGCCACGGCAGCCAGCAGTGAGTTTAGCTTGCTGCCACTGCCCCAAGACCTGCCATCACTGCCAGCCCCCTTACTCTTGTTGGATTCACCGCTGCTGCAGTGACCATGGCCCATGTTTTTTACTGGATCTAGCCCGCAGAGAGCCCTTCAACGTGGATGCAGCCTTGGACCCCAGGTAAGTTTGCTGTACAGCAGAAATATATGTTAGTGTCCTGTCTGTTCCTTAGCCACCTTCACATCTGTACAATAACCAATTTATAAATCAAAAGAATGGCTGCTGACAGACGTGAAACCCCTCCCCCAAAAACACACTTTACCAGAAGAAGCAGTGTGTTACCTTTAACTTGGCTCCACAGTGTCTATAAATTAGGTGCTTCAGCAGGGCTTTGGTATTGTGGAGGAAAAAAGTGAACAGAGCTTGAAAAAGCTGACAATAGGGATAAGCAACTATAACTTAAAATAGCTTGTACTTTTTTTCATTTTATGACTTGTCACCAGGTCACACCATTTTTCCTTTTGCATTGGTGCATAGCTGCAAAGGAGCCAGTTTATGGAGTTAGATTTTTTTTCCGAGTGCTTAGCTGATGTGGACAGTATTTGGGAGTTGTGGGTAATGAATGGTTGTGATCAGCCTTGCCTGAAAAAGGCCAACTTGTACTGCCACTGAATTCTGCCATTAAACTTTATCTGAGCAAGCCAGACACCTTGTGGGGTGGGGGAGGTATTTGTCAATGGCTTATCTTAGAAACAAGAGCCGAGAGTTAAAAGTTACATACTTAACGGTACATCTGTGTTTGTTACATGATGCTAAGGGCAGTCATGCATAGAAACAGAAACTCATACTGCATTAAGCCTTCTAGATCAATATCTGGCCTGCGATGGTCAGTTCTAGAGGCTTAGGGAAATGTATGGATGTTGCGGATACAGGGAAATGGAGCCCTGTGTTATTGTTATACATTCATGCAACAAATGAGTCTAGCACTTCTGTGCCACAGCAGAAGCCAAGTTCCCTGTTCCACCATAGCAAAGCACAAATATATTTAGGTGGAGTGGATAGGACTTCAGGAAGAGAGCAGCATAGAGAGGGTGCATGGAAGGAGACAGGACAGTGGAAGGAGAAGAGTTGTTCTTGTAAATCTAAGGCCCTGATCCTAGAACCTTTGCTGAATAGGACCTGTGTGGAAAGAGGAGAGCCTGGAGGGTCTGAGGGTGAGGAAATGCTGACGGGAATAGGGGAAGAGAAAGTCAGGTAGGAGAAAGTGATGTGAGCAATGGGCAGCTTGGATGAGGTCTTCAAGTCCATTTCTTTGGGGTGAGATTTTGATTCTAAAGCCTAGTTGGTGCTATTAAGTTCTACTGGAAGAACTCCAGTTCTGTTACTAGATCTAAGACCATCCATACCCAAAGCTACTTGGCAGCAGAAAACACCTTTCTACCAGCAGTTGCACCACCTTTGTCAAGTGGAGTAAAGCTTCTGCCATAGTCCAACAGCTGACTGAATATATGTGGAGATGCCCCTTCCTCTTCTGCTGGCTCCCATGATTTTTTCAGTAACTACCTTTCCAAGGTGTACTTTGTGTCTGTGGTTCAGTGGCTGAAGGAAGGAGACATGCAGAACTTCTAGAAGTTCACAGATGCGGTAGCTTGATAGTAACGGTAGCTGCTGTCTTCTGCAAGGAGTTTTGGGAGCAGAGGCAGATGAATATAGAGCAATAGCATGTCTGGTCATTTCCAAACCTAATCTTGACTGTGTGAAACTCAGCAGGCTCTTTCCTTTCCATTCTTATCAGTGTAGATGACACCTGAGCATATCAAAATCTCGGGCTCTTGTTTTTCTAGAAATGGAGGAGAGTTGCTCCACCTCTCGTTGTCAAAGCATAGGCAGCTTTGGAATGAAAACCTTTGCTTTCACTGGGGGTGCACTGGTAGAGATTTTGGGGGCTGATACCAATAGCCTATTTTTTAAGGAGGCATATCAGCCAGTACCAACCCGATTTCTGATACAGCTGCCTCCAGCTGGTAAGTCTGTTGTGGTGGAAGGGGAGGGAGGGTGGCAGATCAACACCCCCTGCAATGAGGGATGGAGTGGTGCTGGGGCAGGCATTGCCCAGCCAGGGTGGGGTGGGGTGTGGGATGGAGCCATGGCTGGTCCAGGGTGCACGGGAGGAGGGGGCAGCTCTTGCCGCTGCGCACATCCAGGAAGGGCACGGTGGGGGGGGGGCTGGAACATGCCCTCCAGATGGTCCCGTGGCTTGCCCTGCCCCTGCTGGGCAGCACCTGCCCCATTCCCTCCCTCACCCTGGGGGCCTTGATCTGCGCCTTCCCCCATGCTCCTTCCCTTCCCCTGCCACCACAACAGACTTACCAGCTGGATGCAGCTTTCCAAGCTGCCAGCTGTGCTCCTTGCTGCCTGTGTGCTGCGCTGAGGCTGCGTCTATGCGCAGGCATTTATCGGCCAAATTATTGGCCACATCAGGTTGATTTCCAATGCAGACAATTTTCTTTATATCAGTGCCGATTCGATATCAGACCAATGTATCAGTGCACCTCTAGCTTTTGCTAATGTGCATTAAAATAGGCTAATGCACCTTTTTCAAGCCCATTGTATCCAGACAGAGCCCTCATTGGAATTAAGTGTAATGTTGGGCTTCCACGTGGGTACTTGATTCAACTTGGTTACAGTTCTCTTGACCGATGCACATGAAGCAACAGCCTCCATTTCACTTCCTGTAATCTGTTCTGGTTTTGCAGAGAGTAAGTCAGCGAACTTCATTGTAGTGCCTGAAGTCTGAGCTGCTGACTCTGGCACACACGTGGAACAGATCTGGTAGATCATAAAGGGAGGTGGGATTCTTTGCTTCATCTGTCAGAGCAGAGCTGCAGTTAAAACACAGTTAAAACACAGTTTTCTACATGTGTTGCGTTGGATTGTGTGGCTGCTGTGTGTGGTACTCCTAGTGACCTCAAAGGAAAGTACTCAGCTTTGGGAGGCTGACACAGTTGAGGTTACCACCTCTATAGGGGACCAAAGAATTAAGTGAGATCAATCAGTCTTCTTTTATACACACAGGACAATCCATCTGGCTTTTCTGTAGGGCAGGAGTGGCCTGCAGCACAAGTGCCACAATTGGCACAGCAGCCTCTTTGTGTGGCATGTGGCAGATCAGGGAGGGGGCAGGCAGCACAGTAGCATGGGTCAGGGAGCAGAAAGCAGAGCAGCAGATTGGGCGGGGGAAGAGGTTGGTGTGGCACTTGAGCATATGGGGTGAATTTTTGGCATACCTGCCTAAAAGGTTGGCCCCCACTGTTGTAGGGGGGATCATTCACTGGCCAGCGACAAATATCCTTTGCTCAGTATCACCTTGGTTTCTCAGAAGACATAGGTTATAAATATTGTGTGTGTGTCCACCAAGCCCATTCTATTCAAAAGTAACATTTTCTTTGACATCCTTTGGCTGTGGATTAGGTCCTAAAGAAGTGTTTGCATTGAAATAAGAAAAGCCAAGGGATGCAGAAATGTAGTAAGCCACAGTAAGCCAGCTGATTTGTCATCAGTGCTGCTTGAGTGAGCTCTTGCTTCCTTATTTTGCAAAATCCTGAGTTCTGAGATGGTGACTTTTATCTTCTCTTTAATGTTCCCTACTGCTTATTTGCCAAGATGCTAATATTACACCAATGTTTATGTGATACGAAACCAGTCGGGGGCAGCTTTTCATCCCTATCAATGGTAAACTACAGGCACAACATATTTTAAAACCACCATTTATTTTTCTTTAGTGTCTTTCATACAGGATGTTTTACAATCAGTATACAAAAAGGGAGGGGCAGCATTCAAAGTAATGGTCTGCAGGAGAGGGAAAGTGGTTATATATAAATATACACATAATAGACATCTGTCCATGCATGCTGGATATTATATATGTATAGGTCATCTCATATACATACAATAACATATACATGGTGTGTGAATGTATTATGCTCTATTCAGTTTTTCTTAGTACAGGCTTGTGAAAGATGGTAGTGTTCATTATTTATATTTGATGTAGTGGGGTACTAATGTTAAGAATAAATTACAGGAAAGACATAAATCCTGTGCCTTTAAAAACAAGCTATACCTGCTTTTACCTCCAGCCTATTGCAGGCGGTACCTGCTAACACCGCCAGTCAGGCCAATTAATATTCCAGATCATGGAGAATATATACCACTGTTAATACTATTAATATCCACTCAGGAGAAAACAATTGTCAGGCAGTTGGACTTGTAGGGCCCGGTCATTTTGAGTGATAAGATGGAACAGGAAAAATAGCTTTAGGAAGTGCGTATTCAAAACGATGCAAATTGTTCTAATTCTAGGTGAGATAGGAGCACAAGCTGGTAGTCTGACAGGGAAAAGGTGCTTACCATGCCAATTAGCCTTGCATTTCAGAGAACTAGCTTGAGGCTTCCTTGAGGAACAATGTGCATAGCCATGAAATAGATGATATCAATGAAAGTCACCGGAAGATGCATGAGAAAGCTCAACCTTGGGTTCAGCACTCCACCTTTTCAAAGGCAACCTCAATAAAAAACCCTGAGCACCGTCCTGCCTGAGAGAGAAGCTGCAGTATTGTTCACCCACTGTGGATAGTGCACCTAAGTGCACAACCTCACACTTTACAGGCTCTGCTCTTTTTACTGTTTGAGTAGCTCTCATTATAGGAAACAAATGTGGTCCAATTTCTTTGTTCTGTGGGAGCTGGCCCCACAGATGGGCCAGATGGAAACCAAGATGTGGGAAGTTCCCAGATGAGCACCTAGGGATTTCACAGAAGTGCCCAAGCCCTAACAAGCATCCCAACCTGGGCTCATTGCCTAGTGGGCCACACCTGGCTGGGGCTTTGACTGGCAGCCCTAACTCAGCTAATCACTCCAGCTGGCTGCTGTCTGGGCCACTTGGGAAAGCAGCTGCCCCATTTAGCTCCAGCTGTGACTGCAGGCTCCAGGCCAGTACACAGTTCCTGCTGAAGGTCTGCTCTGGCAAGCCTCTCTGATCTAGTAGTCCTGGTTCCCTGATCCTGCTCACTGTGTTTCTGGCTTCTGGATTTTTCCCTTGGGTTTTAGCAATTTGGTCTCTGACTCCTGAACTTTGACCTGGCTTATGCTTTGGTCCTTGCAACTGGATCTGGTAACTGGATATGTTTCCTGACCCCTGATTCGGTTTGTACTTCTCTGGTGTCCTGACCACTAGGCAAGACTGCCCATGACCTGGTCTATTATATTAACCTTCATTGAAAGTCTACAGGTGTTAGGTATAATAGTTATCCCTGGCTGTGCAATGTACTAGTTCCAGAGCTGCATCTGTATGCTTGTTATTCCACAACATAAAGATCTCTTAACCTGTTTTAGCTGATTATAATGAAACAGGGTTGAAACGTGTTGCTTTCTTGTCCAGCTGTGCTAACAATACAAGGCCGATGCACTACGTGCAAATGAACACAAGATAATTTGTGCTTTGTCATGTTGTTCAGCTACGGTCCATAAGTTCAAAAGGAAGCTAAAGTGATCTGTTGGTTTTCCTCTGAAGCTACAGGAATATTACATCACTGGTGTTTAACCTGGGGAAATAAATGGGTTGATGCAGCATTTCACAGGTTTGTTTGTTTTTTTAATTGGTTCTGAGGGAGCCAGGTTTCTTATTGCCCCCACATACAGACTCATCAGTTAACTCTTATCTCCATTTTTCACTTCTTCCTAAGCAAAAAGGAGGATGCCATAACTCCATGATAGGCTGAGTGGCTTAGCTTTCTTGGGTATTTCATACAATACTGAGCATGCGAATGACATGCTCAAAATATATGACAAGAAGAGTTTCTCTCCCCAGTAGCCTGCAGACTGGAGCTTATGCAAGAATAGCAACATTAGAATCCATTCCTTAAGTCATCTAAACTACCGTTCCCTCTGTCCACCAACTGGGCCAAACTTGTGCTCTGTGGAGACTAGTCGTGATGAACACGTTGCAACAAGTTCTGCTTCCCACTTGTTTTGGAGGGACGTGAGGCAGATGAGTTACAAAAACACCCAGAAGTGCCTACTGATTTCAGTAGGTGCTAGGTCCAAGCACTTTTGAGAATCTTACTTGATGCTTATCTGCATCTTTAGGCACTTAAACCCATTAATAGTCTGCCCTAAAAGCCTTTAAAGAAAGTTTTGGGTTAAATTTGAGCCTGATCCCTGCAACTTAGAAAGCCCCTGGCTCCAACACAGCAAAATTCTTGAGTGTGAGCTTCATGTAAAGATATGAGTGGTCCTTTTGATCTCAATGGCAGATCTCACGTAGTGTTCAGCAAACATCCAGGTGCTTCATGGGATCAGGGCCTGAAATGATGAGCAAGTAAGTGCTTGCTCTTGCAATTCCTCTCACTTGCATAGCTGTTACCCTGTTGCATTCAATGGAGTTACTCCAAAGAGAGTTATACTGCATTAAAAAGCCCCCTTGCCTCCTGGTAGTCTTTTCCTTGTTCTTTTTCTGTGGCTGTCTGGATGATGGGGGAACTGGCAGGACTATGACAATAGATGCCAAGGAAGAGCATTCATATACAGTGGGTTTTATTCAGAATTTTAAGCCTTCCCTTTTCCTGCTTATTTTAATTCCCATTTAACTTAAACATCTGATACATAGCTGGAAGTAAAAGTTAGGGAGGGGAGGAGATTCCACATACAAAAAAGTGAAAGACATGATGAAGGGAACAAAGGCAGTGATAGGTCCATGAAAGTCCCCATAGGGGAAGCAAGAAGGGGGTCA
>NW_017729019.1:1501464-1523786 GCF_001723915.1 Gavialis gangeticus | reverse complement strand
CTGGAAGGAAACATTTTGGGAGGGAGGGGACACATGCCTCCTCCTCTTTCACTGGAGGTCTAAGAAAGCAGCTAGTCCAAGATCCCTGGGGAGATCTTTAGCACCAACAAGGAAGAGCAGGTCTGATGCACCCATAGCAAACAAGAAAAAGCCTTGAAGCAAACAAGCCTTTTAGACCTTCTTTATCCATACGATGAAGGAATAAAGTGCATAGAACTATGTCTCCTACTGAACATGGCCCATCAAAGTGCAACCTCTCCCTTCTTTGTTAAATGAAGGCAAGTGGCAATTCTGGAGACCAGATAGATTTCAAATTGTTTTGAAAATCCTGAGCAACAGTCTTTTTGTTTTTTGGGTTTTTTTGTTTTGGGGGGGGGGCGGGGGGCAGAGGCCAGACTTGGTCACAAGAGTCAGTCCTACAATCATAGGAAAGCAGTGTTGGAAAGGGCCTCACAAAGTCATCTAGTGCAGTCCCATGCTCAAAATGGAACCATCCCAGACTAATCCATCCCACCCAAGTGTC
The DNA here is from genome assembly GCF_001723915.1 of Gavialis gangeticus. Taxonomy (NCBI): domain Eukaryota; kingdom Metazoa; phylum Chordata; order Crocodylia; family Gavialidae; genus Gavialis; species Gavialis gangeticus. Next base: position 1,523,263 of record NW_017729019.1, on the reverse strand, counting down.
TGTCCAACCTGCTCTTGCAGGTTTTCAGGGATGCAGATTCCACAACTCTAGGTAGCCTGTTCCAGTGCTTGAGCATCCTTGGTCAGAAAGTTCCTCCTGATCTTGAGCCCATTGCTCCTGGTCCTGTCCCTCAGCCCAGAGAAAAGCCCATCTCCAGCCTGTCTGTAATTGCCTTTCAGATATTTGAAGACTGTTATCAAATACTCCCTCAGTCTTCTCCAGACTAAATAACTAGGTCTTTCAGTCTTTACTCGTAAATCTTGCTTCCCAGGTGTGTGTGTATGCGTGTGTGTGTACACATATATATAATTTGCTTTCTTCTGGACACTTTCCAGATCTCTTTTTCAGTGGGGGAGAAGCAAAACTAGACACAGTACTCCAGGTGAGACCTTATTGACTAGAGCAGAAGAATCACTTTCCTTGATCTGCCAGTAACACTCCTGTTAATACACCCCAGTACGCTGTCGGCCTTTTTTCGCACCAAGGCCACACATATATGATATGTATATTCAGTTTATGGTTTACTGTAACCCCCAGGGCCTTCTATGCTGTACTGCAGGCTAGCCAGTCATTCCCTGATCTGTATACGTGCATGTAGTTATTCCATCCCAAGTGCAGAACTTGGCACTTGTTGAATTTCATCTGGTTGATTGCAAACAATTTCTCCAGTCTATCTAGGTCATTCTGGATCCTAGCCCTACCTTCCAGAATGTCTGCACCTCTACCTGACTTGTGTCATCTGCAAATTTGCTAAGTACGCACTTAGTCCCATCATCCATCATTAATGATGGGAACATATGCTTTCTTGATGAGGTAAAATGTATTATGCACCCAAACAAAGCACTGAAAAATGCCCATGTCTGTTGGTGACCAGCTCAAGGATCGCACTCCATCTCAGCAGCTCAGAACTTACCCTGACAACGTGCAGTCACAGCCTTCAGACTTGCCTACTGTTAGTCATTGCTTCTAGGAAGGAAAGCTGAGACCCTTGCTTGTTCAGTAGTTCAAAGCATATGAAGACATCACCAAGGGAATCCCACCACTGCACTGGCTCTGTCCAAGGCAAAGTCCAGTGCCAGGTTTCTCTGTTACCACTGAGACCTCCATGAGACTAGCCTGAACTGCCTGAGGGATCAACTCTCCATCTGCCACAGGATGGAAATGACAGATCACTTGCAGATGACAAGTAGTGCGAGACCTGAGAATGAAGCAGGTGCAGCTGTATTTGGGCTGTGGAGCCGTCTCCCACCAAAGATCTGGGACAACAGGCTTCATCACCCCAAGTGCTAGATGCCAACCTCCTCAGTGAGTTTTCCATACATATATGCACCCTACAATAATCAGGGGCTCCCTCCTACAGGCTGAAAGGGAAAAGGACAGGGGTCTGTTATTGTTACTTCCATTTTAGATCATGGGGAGGGTGAGCTGGATTAGCAGATAGTCAAGACTGTTGCGGGGTGGAGGGGGTGGGAAGTGTCAGCAGAATCTCAAACTTATCAAACATTCAGGGACAGAAAAGAGTCCGAATGAAATGTTTTTTGATACTCATAGTCTGAGACCAGCAGGCCTTGTGCTAATGAAGTGAGCTGGAAGCTTATGCTCAGCAGGCCTCCTGTTGTATGAACAGCACTCAACCAGATCTTGGGATGGATTTAGGAGGATGTGTTTTAAAAAGGCTCTGTGTTACTAGAGAGCAAGAGAGAGCTATTAATCTTTATCTGGGGACAGGCTGCTTGAGACATGTAAACACACGTGGCTATCACTGTTGCCATCCCTGACTGTTCCAAAATCATGAGTCAGGCCCCTGAGATCACAAGATTCACTTAAAAATCATAAGCTTTGAAACTTAATAAATGGATGGTGGGTTTTTTTGTTTGATTTCTGGTTTTGGAGTGGTCACAGTTTTTCCAACACTGAGAGCTGGACACTTACTTTTTTCTAAATGAAATCTGAGATCCTCAAAATTGCTTGATTCCCAGAATGAGACTTAAGAAAAACTTCAGATGTCATAAAGCTTACAACAAAATCATGAGAGTTGCTGTAAGTGCACCAAGTCCCTCAGCTCCTTGACTCCTATTCCTCTTCCCATTTCTTACTCCTCTGACCAGGGGCATACCTGGGCAGTGCTCAGGACAGTAGCAGTGGCTGGGCTGCTAATGGTGGTGACCAGGCTAGCACTCCCCCCAACCCCCAAACTTGGTGCCATGATCTGGTGCCCCCCTTAGTTATGCTACTACCAGTGACTTTCTACCCTGACCTGGCACTCAGCTCTAAAAACTTTCCCACCATCTCTATAAACGTGGGCTCCCACTTGCTGTCTTTTCTGACTTCCCCTCAGCTCCCAACCCAAACACACAATTTCAGTCTGCTCCCCGCCTTTTCACCATGATATCAGCAATAAGCACAACACTGGATTAACTCTTTGCCTGCAGTGGTCCATCCTTATGTCATAATTAAGACCGTGTCCTTTCCAGAAACCCAGAATACAACTGTGCAAAGTAAGCGTGATGTGTCAGCCAGGATAAGAGTTGCAAGTTTGTAACAGAATAGTGTGTTGCATGTGAAAATTTCCTGTTAGGTGGTGGCTTGTGACAAGGTGGAGTTTGACTATCAGGGGGAACATGTGGACAATCTTAAGACTCGGTTAAGAGGTGTCTCATAATTTGGTATTTCCTTGTTAATTAGGTTTTGAATGATGGGGATCTTATGCTTAAGCCCCTTTAAAAAAAAGTTTATTGTCATTAGAAATGGGTCCAATTTAATTCTCTCTGCCCAAGTAACCCTGGCTATAGTTTGAGCCTAGACTTGAATTCTACAATAATCTGATCTTTATAATTGGCTGGACCAAAGTCTTTGGTTTGAACCTCCATGAACTTTGAGGTTGCTTAAAACCTAGACCATCACCCAGATACTGCGGCTTGGGCTAAGTTTTGATGAAAATGTGATTGTTTTTGATTCCTGCCCAGGTTGCTTGGCAACAACTGTAGTTTTGCATGTAAGTTAGGTGGTGTCCATTGCTTTCCCTACAGCCCAAAATATTTTCAGAGTTTCGTATCTGCTCCCTACACAGCATGAGAGCCAGCCACACCGCAGACAAGGCACCAGGATTGCAGCAGAGACTGACATCGTGCCCATTAGGCCTGTGCGAAGTGGCTACTAGTTGCTTCAGATTCGGATTTGTCCAATTCAGGGGACAGTGATTTGAGTCGGTGATTCGAATCGCTGTCCAGAATCGATTCAGCTGAATCTGATTTGGAGATTTGGCTGCTGCCTCCCATGGTCCCCTCCTCAGTTCCTAGTACTTACCAGCCACCGGGGACTGCCTGAATCATTGAAGCTTTCTGAATCGTTGCCGAAGATTCAGAGAGCTTTGAATCAATTTGGACCTTTTAATTGGTCCCTGGATTCAATTTGGATTCGGCCACCGAATCAGGCCAAATCTCCTCCAAATCAAAGCACCACCTGAAGCTTCACACAGCCCTAGTGCCCATGTGAGGAAACACGCCTGTTCTCATACCTTCCCAGTCTCTGTCACATATCCCCAAAAGAGTGTTGTCCCTTCTTCACTATTTATTTACTGTTCATTTCATGTATATGTTGCCCTTCCCAGCACAGATTTTGGGCAGCTTAGTATTACTGGGTGAAAATGCCCCATGGACATGGTCCCTTTATTATCTTTCTCCTGCTTTTACTACAAGCTCTTCCTCTTCACTTATTTTTCAGGTCCACTATCAAGGATCCTCTTTGACTTGTCTCCTGACCTTCCTGCCCCGCTCCCCCCCCACTGTATCTTCCTCCCGCTTTCTACTTCATACCTTCGTTCTCCAATCCCCTATACTTGTGTAGTAACCACATATCTTTCCTTCTGCTGTAGCCAGGGGTTGTGGGGAGAGGTCACTGGAGCACAGTCATCCAGATACCAGTGTCCTTTGGGCAGTTTGACCAGCGGGGGGGGGGCAGCTGTACTGAATGGTGCTGGGATGAAGCCATGTCCTCTCACCTCTTTGCAAAGGGGGTGCGAGTTGTGCTCTGTGACCCGGCAGAAGCAAGAAGCAGGTAGTACAGGTTTCCCTACTCATGCTCCCCAGCTACCTTCCTTCTTCATCTCCAAAGAACTGAAAAACTCCCTATGCCGTTCACCTTCCCAGCTGATGGGACTGGGTTTTGGACTATGTTGTACAGCTAAATAATAATGGGCCTGATCCTGCAGGAGTTACTTGGGCAGATCCTAGCTGAAATCAATGGGAATTTAGCAAGAGCAAAGTCATAGGAAGAGACCTGATGGGAAAGTTGCTCAGGAGGGAGATTTACATGGCTGGGTCTGGATCTGGGGGGTGGGTTTGAGTTCTGACGTGTGCCATCACTATTGCCTGTCCACACCAGAGCTGTGTTCCTGAGGCAGCAGATGGTGCCTGAAGAAACACAGACGTGACTCCAACACATGTGCCTTAGGAAGGGCTTTGCCCCAGGATGAGATTCTCCCCAAAGGGGCATATCATTGGACATCAACACAGGAAATGCCCATTATCCCCTCTCTAGGGGGCCAGCTTTAGGGAGAAAAGCTTACATAAACCACAAGTCCCAGTGGATCAGGGACAGGTTTCTCCCCCTGGGCTGCATGCAAAAGATTCTTCTAGCAGCACTGACTGCAGCTACAGGCTCTATCCTTTACCTTGTATCTCCTTGTTAACTTTGAGGTGGTTATAACTGAGTGAAACAGGGAAACAAGCCTGTCCAAGGAGCTAGTAAGGTAGCTGCCTTTTGATGCAAAAGGTCACCATCAGGGCCTCACTTGTTAACTCAGAAAGGATTAAGTACTTCTGCTGCAATGTCAACAGAACCAGAACCTGTGGCCTCTGAACGGGCTGCACTGGTGGGCCAGCATGCTTAGTTTCAGGGAGGTCCTTGAGCTTCACTGAGCCGATCTGTAAATGTTCCCAGTAGCCTCCTGACTTTGTCATTCTGCTCTGTTGCTCACCACTCCCACACCCCCATTCCTTCCAGATTTGTTGCTCAGCAGGGAGGGAAGGAGAAACGCATCCTCCTGTCCTGCCATGGTACATGGAGGACAAGAAACCTAGCACTGAAAACTTCTCAGGTGGGAGGTGCTGGGGTGACAAGGGCACAGGTTGGGAGTAGTCTATTCCCTTAGTATTATTTTCTTTACACTGACCCAATACCTTGTAGCTCTCAGCAAAATCCCCATATCAAACACTGTCCGGCTCCAGAGTACGGAGGCAGCTTGGTCTGGGGTGTTACCCCAGGGGACATGGAGTCCTAAGTTCCAGTACTGGCTCCCAGGTGACTTGCTGTGGTCCTCTGAACAAGGCACACACAGCCATGTCTCTAAAGCCACATCTCTTGGATTTGTGTACCTCTGTTTTGGGGGCATTCACCACTGTTCTGACTTCCAGGTATCCCAAACTGTGCTCCCAAAATGGAGGTAATGAAGCACTGCAGCTATTTAAAAAAAAACCAAAAAACTATTTACCTGCATGATCAGTCTTGGAATTCCTGCCTGTACAATGGGGAAGGTACTGACCAGCTTCCTGGGGCACTGTGCGGTGCTGAGCACATGAATTATACAACCTGCAGTGGCCTCAGTTCCATCCCACTACTGCCAGGCAGCTACATTTTCTGTCTACTGCCGCTTCCCTCCCACTTGTTGGCTCTTCTGTACCCTCCCCCTTCCTCTCCCAGGACACTTCTACCAGGGGACTTGGCGATTAGGACAGAGTGCTGGGCTAGCTTCAGAGCTGCCCTGTCAAAGTTGGTATGGGTAGGCACTGTGTCGGAGGGCAGCAGGGCAAGCTCTGTGGCCATGGCACTGCCTCTGGTCTCTGGAGAGCTCCTACTCTACCATTCCCTTGGGGACGTGTCTGGGTTCTTTGCCACACATTTATGCTCTCCTTAGATGTTTTTTCTGCCTTGTCATGCTACGGCCATGACTGGGGCACCCCTGGGAGGAAAGTTTCTGTGACACATGCCCTTAGCTAGTGGGTTCCCCGCATGTATTTGCAAGCAAGAGAAAGGGTGATTCCTTTTACACTCATGCAGGAGTCTCAGTCTCAAGGCCCTTGAGCCTCTGGCATGGCAGCTCATGCAGGGCCCTTCTATGTGCAATGTCAGGCTTACCATGCTGGTGCTAACAACAGTTACGTGATGGTGGGGTGTATTGATACCTTATGTGAAGCAGCCTGTCTCCTGCCCTGCTGGCTGCCCCAAGCTGGGGCTCCTTCTCAGTTCTTTGGGCAGGGGGCTGCTCTGCATGGCCACTTTGTAGTTTATAAGTGAGAGGTATAGGATGGCGTGGGTGGGGAGGGGAAGAAGTCTATCCGGAGACTGCTGCTGGCTGGGTCTCTGCTCTCTGAGGCAATTAACAGCTCATCATCATTCAGGCAGGGGTGGTGGGCTGAGTAGCTTCTCTCTTTTCCTCTGGTACCCATCCTTTGCTGGCAGGGGATGAGAGTCATGGAGGGGAAACTGTATGTCTCCAGAATGGGGTGCACGCTGAGGGTGTCAGGAGCCTCAAACATATGGTCCATGTCGGAGAAGGTCACTAGAGCTTGGGTGGAGTCATATGAGCTCTTCTCCATGTCATCGGAGGCGTAGGACTGGGAGCATCTTTCCTTGCCCTGGCCTTTTTGTCTCAGCAGGCGCAGGTCATCTCTGAAGTGAGGATTGAAGAGCAGGTAAAGCAGGGGGTTTAGGCAGGCTGGCAAGGGCAGCACCACTAGCAGGACAGATTTGATGACCTCAGGAGTGATGAGGAAGAGGTTGAGCATGGAGGAGAAGGTGAGAAAGGCCACCGGGCAGTAGAGGAGGCAGTTGGTGAAGATCAACCAGGCTACGTGCTTGATCATAGCACAGTCCCAGATGGTGTCAAGCTCCCCTTTGAGTAGGTTGCAGTAGAGCCAGATGTAGGTGCCAGTGATGATCAGAAAGCAGAGTGTGTTCATCATTACCAGGGCCACCATGAAGCCTAAAGTTGAAGATTTACCATCTGGGATGGGATATGGGAGGCAGAGAGGAGATGCTCCATATTCGCCAACAGAGAAGAGAGGCAGTGCTGCAGCCATAGAAGCCAGCACCAGGCAGCACAGGGCAGCTGCCTTGACACTGCTGAAGGAGGGTGACTTTCCATACACTCGGATGCCAGAGACTGAAATGCTACACTGCACAGCAGCCAGGGTCAGCAGGAGGACGGCAGTCTCTGAGGCAAACACGGACATGAACCCTGTCACCCTGCAGCCCACGCCTGTCTCCCACCTGGCACCGTACTTGGCAAACTGCCCATATGTCAGGGCATCAACGAAGGCCAGCATACTGCAGTAAATGCCTGTCAGCATGTTAGCCCCAGCTATGGAGCCAATGACAAACTTGACTGGTGAGAGGTAACCAGGTGAGGCGAAGATGGCTAAGACAACCAGCCCATTGCACAGCACTGAGACCAGCACAATGGCCCAGACACCCAGGCGGATGACCCAGCTCTCAAACAAGTGATCGCAGGGCTTGAAGGGACCTGAAAAGAAAAAAGACTCAAAGTCAAGGTGCAGTCTAGCTAAGCTTTCCCTAGTGTCTCTGCTACCATGCAGTTGCCTGACCCCAGCTGGTGCCTGGTACAGCCAAATTTACTCCTGTTCAGTGGTAGCAAGCGGAAGTGGGACAAACCAAGTGCCTATCTGTGGGCCCCTCTTATCCAATGGAAACCCCAGATCCCTACGTTTCTGGTATCACTCCTTATCTCTGTCTCCTGACCTTCTCTCTGAGCTGTCCTGGGATTCAGGTCCAGTGCTGCCTGCAAGTAGGATAGGAGTGCAGGGCCCTTGATGCAGTCCTGTCTCACAGCAGGCATGAGGCATCACAGACAAGGTGCGGAGTATTTTATCGCAGGCTCAGTCTTTGCCCCACATACTCTCTTTTACACTCAAGACTGGACTGTCAGGGAATGGGGTGTGCAGAGGGGCAGATCCTCAGGACTTGACAGGCTCTCACGTGGGGGGCCTGCTTCCCTGGTGCTCCAAATACTGCCATAGATCCCACAAAGACTGGCAGGGTGTTCACTGAAGTTCAGGCCAGCAGGGCCCATCCTGGCCCTCCTATCTGACCTCCTGTAGAGCACAGGCTGAGGAACCTCACCCAGGGATCCCAGCTTCTGGCCTAGCCCCTGTGCTGGAGTTGGAGCACAGCTCTTAGATAGAGGCATCATATCCTCTCTTGATGGGAGCTGCTCCAGGGGCTCAGTGTCCCACGTTGGTAAAACTTGCACCTCATTTCCCATTCAAGTTTCTTTAATTTCATCTTCTAGACATTGGCTCTTGCTCTGCCTTAGCAAGATTAATGGACCCTCTATATAGGATAGGACATAGCCTGGAAAGGACCCTGGCTCATCAAGTCCAATCCTGTGTGAGAGCAGACAATTAAGCTATGTCACACTGTTCATAAACTTATCAAGCTCCATCTTGGAGCTAGCTAGGTTTATATATTCTTCATATACAGGGAAGGGGAGCATGGTCATAGTATCATGGTCTTGCAAGTACCCACCTGCATGTAAATGAAACAGGTATTTGCTATGCTTGCTGCTTCTGGTGTTCCCTGGCTGTGCACACTTACACAGGCTTTTTAAATAGGAAAATAAGGTAATATGTCATCCCTCAAACAGCCCCCTGCCTCCTCAGTGACAGGGGCATCTCTTTCCCTGCCCTCTGCAGGTAAAACATTTGCTGTGGATGCTCAGGTTTCTGTTAGTGGTGGAGTTTGCCCAGGAGACAGCTCTGGGAGTGAAACACGGGGAGAACACATCAGTGACTAAATTTTGACCCATTTCCTTCATGCTAATGGCTCTAAGGGTGGCAAGCATGGCTCTGGCATCTCTCTCTGAGAGCTTCTTCTCAGGCATGGGTAGGTGGAGAAGTGGGTGTGTTAGCTAAAAGGATTTCCCAAGGCCCCTCCTCAACACTGAGTCTGCACTCCTGTACTCAAGAACAACATTAATGCAAAGGAAAGAACCCAAGCTTCTCAGAGAGGTATTTCTGCTGGGTCCCTCCCCTTCCGTGGGTGGCACTAAACCAATTTGTCTGGAGACTTCAGCATCTTCTACAGCCTCCAGTGACAGCTTAGAAGGCAGCTTGGAGATGGTGTCTGCATGCATGTAGGTCGAATGTCACCCAGCGGCTCTCACTGAGGTGCCTTTGTGTTGGGAGGATGTTAGGGTCCATCATCAGGCCTATGACCAACTACTTTCTACTGCTAAAGGTGCCTGAGCTAATGTAACTCACACAGATGAGTTAATAATAATAATGCCCAGCTTTTATAGCATGCTTTGTCACAGAAGATCACAAGCCATTTAGGAAAGAAAGTCAGTGTCACTACCCCCACTTCACAGATTGGGTCACTGAGGCACAGAGCAGGGGAAGTGACCTCCCCCAAGTCACTCAACAGCAGAACTAGGAAGAGAACCCAGGTCTCCTGAGTCCAAGTTTATTGTTCTGGCCACTAAGGGCCAGATCCTGTTTACCCTTTCTGTGCCTTACTGGCAGGTACGTAGCTGTAGAACCACAGTTTCTGGTACTTATGCATACTCTGGGATACAGCAGTGGCCACGCTAGCCATTTGAGCCTGCCCAGTAAGGCTGTGCTCTAGGCAATCAACTGCTGAATAGAAACAGAATCACCAGGTATGTGTGTTAAAGCTGGGTGAATCCCAAAATTTGAGATGAAGGAAAACCTTGGCTAGCAGGTAGGGGGACAGTCAGCGCCTACTACCTTCTAGCTAAGTGGTTAAGGTACTTTCCAGGAAATGGGAGGCTCAGGTTCTAGTCCGGGGTGGACAAAGTTCGGCTCACAGGCCAGATCTGTCTGGCAGTGGACTCCATTTCCCAGCAGCCCCTGCCTGCATGGCTGGGACCAGTCTCCATGGAGACCCCAGCTGCTACACTGCAATAGTTCATGTCTCCTTCTCTTCTCTTAGGTCTCTCATTTTAAACTATGCAGAGGCCCTGTTCTCCAACCAGGGGGCTGTGAATGATGTTGCATTTGTCTTTGTCTTTCCCCAGAGACATCCAGCACCTCTGTATGTGGGGCTATGGGCAGGAACCCGAAACTTTCAACCTATGAGCTCACTGGCTCCCATAGACTCTGCAGCTGAATTAGTGAAGGAAAAGGCAGAAAACAAGCTGCTGTCTTTCCAGTTACCCCAGGGCTACATGAAGATGGGGGGCAGGAGAGGGGGGGAGCAACTGTTCTCAGTCTTTGGCTTCATTTGCTCAAGACGGCACAGAAAGCCTGTGGCAGGGAAAAACTGGGAGCCAATGGATGTGTCTACATGAGACATTTACTGCGCAGTTTTCCTAATTAACTGCCCAGTAAATGTCTCAGTGTCTACACATGCACCCCTATTAGGGTGCATGAAACTAAAACTCCATAGCACCTGGGGCAGAAAAGTGCTTCACTACGGGGCAGCCTGCTGGGTAGCCCCTTGCTGAAGCACCCTTGTGTCCCACCCAGCCCCTCCACAGTACATTGAGCCTGGTCGGAGCAGCCCCAGGCTGGCAGGCTGACCTTCCCCAGGCCCCTGTCAGCCAGGCTGCTGCGATCCAGCCAAATGTGCTGCACGTGTAGACACGCCTCTGGCAGCAGTAAGCTCTAGAGCTTATTGCTCTAGAACTTATTGCTGAGTGTTAATAGGGATGTGTAGACATGACCAGTCTGGTGTGTTGTTTAGGAGATTGCCCGGCACCCTGGGAGAGCTGGGCCTGACCCTATTGCCTGACCTGCTGGTGCCAATGCACCTGTCTTTCAGGATCAGAAGAGGATGGAGCTGGACTGTTCTCAGTGGTGGCAGATGACAGAATAAGGTGTAATGGTCTCAAGTTGTAGCAAGGGAAGTTTAGGTTAGATATAAGGAAGAATTTTCTCTCTAGGAGGGTAGTAAAGCACTGGAACAGGTTACCCAGAGAGGTGGTGGAAACTCCATCCTTGGAGGCTTTCAAAACCCAGCTAGACAAATCTTTGGCTGGGATGATCTAATTGGGAATGGTCCTGTTTTGAGCATAGGGTTAGATTAGATGACCTCCTGAGGTCCCTTCCAACCCTAACTATGATCCTAGCTTTCATAGGCATCTCCCACCTTGCGCTTTCATTGGCGATCAATTTAAAATGTCCCCGCACTATGCAGCACAATTTGGCTTGATCTTTAGTATCAGATCAGCCTTTGCAGAGCAACCCACACATGCAGGTGTCTTGGTGAACCCTGATTTGTGTGGTATCAGGCTAGGTAGGCTGGCATGCAGCGTCCTATGCTAGTCTGTGATAGACGAAATCCAGTTGCCCTTTGTACAAGGGTACACAGCCTTCCTGGGCATGGGAATTGATGCAGTCCTCCCCTGGGAAGGATGGAGGGCAATAGGAGGAGTAGGCTACTATGATCTTCTTTTCCATGGAGGGCAGCTGGTCCACTTCAACCATGGAGAGAGGAAACCCTTCATCCATTCCTGTCCACATTTGACCAGCACTGAGCCTGGCTTTTGATTTATGTGTATGGAGATGGGCAGGAGCCCAGTGGCTGGGGTCATGGTAGACAACTAGCTTAGCAGGGCCTGAATATTTTGTGTGTGTGTGTGTGTGTGTGTGTGTGTGTGTGTGTGTGTGTGTGTGTGTGTGTGTGTGTGTGTGTGTGTGTGTGTGTGTGTGTGTGTGTGTAGATAAGGGATTTCCCCTGGGCTCACTACTCACCAGGGCTGGGGGTGCACTGAATAGTGGGGTGCAGCTTTGACTCCTCAAGCTCCAGCTGGAAGTCATCTATGTCTAGGTCATCTAGGAAGGAAAAGAAAACAGGAATTGTGGCTCAAAACAGAGCATTTCAGGGAAGTAGTAAGAGCAGTTACTGCCAAATTAGTGCCAAGATCTTTTCTGCTTCCCATGTCTGCCAGACCAGCCTGGCTATTATACAGAGTTAAGAGAGATGTTACTGTCTTGTTTGCATCTTGTAATTGCTACTGGGCAGAAAAGGGTGTGTTGTGAAGGCTGTGGGAAATGCAGTGTGGCTCACCCTCTTGATTTTAACATGTATCTCATGATATTTGATGTTTAATTGAAGTCCCAGATTGCAGAAACACGTGGTTGCATGAAAATTCCCAGCATGGCTTTTCTTTTTAATCAAAGGATGTCCCTGGCCTTTCTGATTACACCCTCATGCCCTGGCCAGCCCCTCCACAGCATGCTGAGCCAGGCAGCAGCAGCCGTGGGCTGACAGGCTGACCCCCCGGGGCCCTCTGGCTGCCGGGGCTGTCCTGCCTCGGCTTGATGTGCTGCAGTCCTGGGTGCAAGTGTAAAATGCTGTGCCTGGAAGCAATAAATTCTGGTGTCCCCTGTGCCAGAGTTTACTATGTTGCATTAATATTGATGTGTAGACATGCCCTGTTTATATAACGCCTGGTACCACATATGGGGTTTTGTTCCATGACTGGGACCTATGCAACATCATTTTATTACTGTTATTGAGAAAGAGCTCATTTTCTCCATTTCCCAGGCTAATGTGTGTCTACATTTCCAGTAAAGAGAGAACCTCCCAGTTTACACTTCCTGCCTGGGGCTGAGTTGTGCTCACTGAAGACTGACCTGCAGTAGGCACCACCGGCTAAATACACAGTAACTTAGGAGTCTGTTTTAGCAGCATTACCTAGAAGAGAAATGCCACCCTGTGGGATCAGGCAGAGAAAGGCAAGGCCTTTGCTTGGATTTCCGGGGACCAAGGCTCTGCATGGCTGGGTCTTCAACAGAGTGGATGGAAGACTCGGTGGATTTACAAGACCACAAAGTAAAAAAAAAAGAAATATTATTCCACCCCACGGTGGGTGTTTTCTTGCCAGGCTCCAAAGCAGCAGCAATATTTCAGCCCTTACAGAGAGATGAAAATCAGCTGTTCCTGAAACCAAGGCTTCCTGAAACCAAGAAAGCCACAAACCCTGTCAGGTAGCACTGAAGGTAGCACATTATTTGTCATCATTATTTAATATTATGCTATGAACCAGATTCACAAAAATATTTTAGGCACAGATAGATGCAGAGGTTCTAGGGGGTGGAAGAGTTGGGAGGGAGATTGGACAGGGATTTGTGCCATCAGTGATGATGATGATGATAAATGTAAAGGTCTTCTGAAGGCTTGCTGCCATCTGGCACTGGCTTGGGATTCTGTAGGACATCCTTGCTGGGCAGAGGCCCTGCTCTGGAGTATCCTGTCTGAGTCCACATTTCCTGCCCTTCAAGGCATGGGAAGATTCTTCAGACAGCACCTAGGACTAGATCCCTCACTACAGAGGTGTGGCAGGCATCCTTCATCTGCTGCTGGGTGGTGGTGGGGATTGTATTTCCAGGTGGCTATCTGATGTAAGCAGCAGTGGTTGCTATGAGTATACAACCCCGGGACATCCCCAGAGGCCATGCCCTCAGGAACATTGGGCCAGACTTTCACAGCTGGAAAGATGTATCCAGATGCCAAGTGATGCCTGTGTGTATTGACCAAAGTACTTAAGAGGGTTGCATATAGCCTTATAGCAGCGGTCAGCAATGGTTTTGGACAGCGCCAAAAACACCCGCAACCTTGACTTGTAAGATGTTGGCATGCCAAGGGCAGATGGTGAGGGAACTGTAAGGGGCCCAATCCTTGTTGTGGCAGCGCAGCCTTGGCCCTTTCCCTGTCACCTGCCCCCAGGTAGGCATGCCGAGCAAAATGCCTTTGTGTGCAACACTCTGGCACCTGCACCAGGGGTTGCCTACCCATGCCTTGTAGCATATTATAGACTTACAGCATATTACTAAATAATGATGGCAAATAATGTGCTGCCTTCAGTACTGCCTGACACGGCTTGTCGTATTCCTGGTTCCAGGAACCCTTGGAAAGGAACAGCTGATTTTCATCTGTTTGTAAGGGCTGAATTATTGCTGCTGCTTTGGAGCCTGGCAAAAAAACCACACCCACCATGGGGTGGAATAATATTTCCTTCTTTTACTTTGTGGTCTTGTAAATCCACTGAGTCGTCCATCCACTGTGTAGCAGACCCAGCCATGCAAAGCCTCGGTCCCCAAATATCCAAGCAGAGGCCTTGCCTTTCTCTGCCTCATCCCACAGGGTGGCATTTCTCTTTAGGGAAGGCTGCTAAACCAGGCTCCCTGGTCACTGTATATTTAACAAATGGTCCGTATTTCAGCATGGTCCTCGGCCAGCACGACTCAGCCCCAGGCAGGAAATGTAAACTGGGAGTTCTTCTCTTCTCTGGAAACATGGACACACGTCAGCCCAGAAAGCACTGGAGAAAATGAGCTATTCCTTTTAGAGTGTGAATGTTTTAACAGTGCACAGCTCTGTTTTAGCAGGGCAGGTTGCCTTGTTTTTGTAATAGCCCATAACTTGTTTATCTAATTCTGCTAAGGCACCTACAAGCCTTTGGACCTGGGCTTTGAGAAGGTAACATTGCTATTAGTGTTTTATTCTAGGGGCTTCATGAATAGCATTGAAGTGTGATCATTAGAACAGACAGTAGGGCAAAACTGAAGACTGAACCTCTGTATTAACCATAGATCTCACCCCCTACATGTCTTCTGCCTTAACCAGGACTTGTACAACTCAGAATTTCTGAATACATCTTTTCTTAAAGAGATAGGCACTAAAGGCTGATGGGCAATGAGCTGGAGTTTTCCCCTGCTGCCCCATTTAGGCTACTGGCATGCGAACAGCTGGGCTGGAAGAGGCTGCATTGCTCAGTTCTCCAGACATGATCTGCTGTTTGCTTTACTGAAGGCTGTAAGAACAACTTGGGCAACTTGTTTGGAAAAGGTAGGTATTCCTGTAAGTGTCCTTTAGTCCAAGCAGCCCACATTGCACACAGTTCGCATGCTCTGTTCCCACTGAAATGGGTGTTAAAACTCCTATTCTCTCACAGGCACCAAACTCAGACCCAAACGTAAGGCTTCTATGTGTGAACAGAAATCTAGTCTGTGTTTTGCTTACGGCTGTCACACAGACAAAGCGTCATCAGAAAGTGGCACTAGCTAGTCTATTCCTGGTGGAGGCAGGATCCAAGAGCTAGGGTTTACTATTCGAACACCTGCCCCCCTCCTCATCTTTATCATAGGCTCTTCTACTGCAGTGAACTGGCCAAATGGGCATGGACACATATTACAGGGCAAAATCCTGTGTTAATTGCTGTTGAGCAGGCAGCTTTATCTCAGTAGTGGTAAAGATGGTCAGAGAGCTTTGTTCCTACCAAAGATCTGGACATCTGAACAATTTACTATGGGGATAACAGAGGGCTTTACTGTGCATCAGCTGCTTTACTGTAATCACCCATGTGCACTTTCATACCCCTAATACATGGAAACTGAACTGCTGTAGCTCTGGCCTTCAACAAGAAAGGGAAATTACCCCTCCTTTAGATTCCACTTATGGCTGGATAAGAGCATACACATGGGCAGTTCCTGCAGAGCAGCTGATGTACAGTCAAGTCCCATCTCCTTGTATCTTGAAGTCAGTTGTTCTATGTGCATATCCTCAGGCACTAGATGTACTGTCTTTGCAAATTAATGTAAACAGGGCCTGGAAATTAGTGGGAATAGAAATAAAACAATTCTCAGTGAATTACATGGTTCATTTATAAACGTTTAAAAGCCACGCTGGCACAAGTAGTTAATGTGCAGGTGATGCAATTGCAAGGGGTCCATCATGGAAAGCTTCACGGCAGCACGTGGGTCCTGCTTAGCTAAGGACATGCTAATACTATTGCGATCATGCGATTTATCTTTGAAGTGGTTTAGCATTTGACTTGAGGGTGGGTCCATCCCTCTAGGTTCCCAAGAGCCTCTTCTGGTGCACGCTATAAGAATTGTTCAACCCCACTTTCTGGTTGTCCTGGAAGGCAGGGTGTCAAACATCTGGCCCACAGGGCTTTTTGTGGGCTGGATTACCCACTTCAGTGGGCCCATGGGGGCTTGTCACCACAGCTGCTGGAGTCCTTGCAGCGGTGGTGTTAATGCTGCAGCTGCTGTTTCAGCCTGGCTCCAGAACCCAGGGAGTTAATGCCGCTCACCTTCCTGCCCTTTATCCATTGCCAAATGGGGGATTTTAATTGCCCTTAGTGACTAATATCGGCAACAAGGGAAAGTGGGGCAAGTGGCAGTGGTGTTCATGTCCTTATTCTGGAGTTGTTCTGAAAACAGTAGATCTGGCAGCTGCAGGGATTAACATCACCACCTCTTGCAGGTGGTCCAGCTCATGGGAAGCTTCACAAACTGGATTGGGTCTATGGGGCCAAACAAATTTGAGTCTCCTGGTTTAAGGTGGTCAGAGCCTCTTGGAAGTGCTGGAAACCCTTAGTCCCACTGCCCTGATTGGGAGCTGAAGATGTTCAGCCACTGGCAGGATCAGGCCATGAGAGATCAGCTAGCAGATCAACTGGCAGTTAGTGAATAACTCCCAGAAGGAGCAATTTTGCAGGAAGTGTCAGGAAAACTCTCAGCACATACAGCTCTCTTCACATCTCATGGAAACTGCTGTAATTTGCTGGGCAAGTGCCCCAGCTATATGCACCAGGACTGTTATAGTGTGGGATGCTTTAATAGTGGAAAAACAACCAGGCTGAGTAGAAATTCCTGCTGCAATGACATTAACAGATGGTTCCTGTGCATTGTCTGCTTGCTGTTACCACCCAGTCTGCCATGCTTCCTGGATCTATGTCATGCTAGCAAGGATCAGCTTTGCTGGCCTCTAGGCAGACCTTTCCAACTGCAGAGGCTTAGGACCTGATATATGGGGTGTACAGACCACACTGGTAAATAATGCAGCTTCTGTGGGGCATGTCTTAGCTCAATAACTCCGGTGTTGACTGAAATCTGTCTGTATCTGTGCTGTTGGTTTTATGCTTCTGCCCATCACCATAGCACGTGAGAGCTTCCCATGTAAAATTGATGTTAACAGGAAAGTGGCCTGACAATGATGATGACAGTAAAAAACAAAACCCCCAGCTACTAGTATTTCCTCCCAGAGTCTCTGGTACCCCCCATTTCCAGGATCAGAACATTAGGGCAAACAACAGCCAGTCATTTTTGTTTCTAGAGTGTTCAAGAAGTCTCTAAAGGAATATTTTTCTGTCAAAATGTTGAATTCATGAAACTGAAACGTGTCACAGACATGTTAATTTGGTCAAAATCTAGGGGAAATTACCGAACATTTTGCTTTGATGCATATACTGTCCTGGTTAAAGTGGCAAAGTCAAAGCAGAATGGCTTGCGTGAATGGAGCTGCCCGTCAGGAGCCTTCACTCAAATATCTAAGCTCTGGAGAGGGGTGACACTTAAAAGCTTGTCTACAGTAGTGGGGGCTAACCTTTTTGGCAGGCTTGCCACAAATTAGTTCCACCTCCTCCTTGAGTGCCAACTCTGCTCCCTTTCCCCTGCCTGATCTGCTCCTCTGCTTTCTGCTCCATGCCCTATGCTTCCTGCCTGATCTTCTCCTCCCTGCCTGATTTGCCACTCTGCCTTCCTCCCTTCCTGTCACTATGCCACCTTTCCCCTGATCTGCCACGTGCCACACAGAGGTTGTCTGTGCTACTTGTAGGGGCAGGCTGGCCACCCTTGGTGGTGGAAGGGGCTGGCAAAGTCAAGGCTGAGCCCATCCTGTCCACCTGCACCCTTAGGCACACTCCAACCCTGGAAATACATCCATGAAGCTGCTGTGGACTTGTGCCTCTGCACTTGCTCCTGAGCCCTTGGTCTCTGGCAAGCTTGTGAGCAGGGGCTGGGGATGAGCCCCATATGGTGTCACTGCAAACTGGGGTGCAGGGGTCAGATTTAGAGAGTGTCAGTGGGTGTTGGAGGGGTGCATGGGGGACCTCTCCTTGCTGGGACCTGCTGCTGCTGTGGTAGAAACAAGTGAAAAGACACAGCCCTGTGCTTTGCTTTTCTGCTGGCCAGACTTTAGGAAGCTCCCTGCTCAGAGGGCAATTTCTGGATCACCCTTCTGACGCAGCTCACTCTCCCCGTGTCCTGTACGGGGAACCTGGAGGCCTCACGCTGGGTTCTGGATTCCAGTCTGGGAAATGCACTGTACTGAATGCATTGGGAAGCAAGGGTAGACAGTGTTCTTTCTACGTTGCCAAAAAAATAACGGCCCTGTGGTTCAGCTGTTGGGTGCTGCAACTCTAGCACAAAGCACTATGAAGCTGGTGTGGCTGGCCTTGGAAGATGATGGCACAGAGTCAGGGTTCTTCTCTGTTACCAATCTGCTAGTGCAGGGGACATGGCCTGAGCTTCCTTACGTGAGGCTAGTCACCTGATATTGCAGCAGCCCTGTTGGGCTGCTCTAACTGAACAGGTTGGCACCAATTTGCACCAGTGATCCCAGGAGTGGGTAAGTGTGAAGGGGAGCAGTGCCCCCTCTTCTAATGCACAGCGCATGTCTTGGCGATAATGGAGGACTCAGCTGGATGTGCTTCTCCTTTCAAGGCCCGCCAAATCTTTTCCATGTGTGTGGGCTCTGTATTTACACAAACAGATAAACAAACACACAGGCCAAGCTGAGCACTGAAATGTTATTGCTTTGCTCCTCAAATTCATGTATTAGCAGCTAAATGGGAACCAAGGAGTTTCATGTTTTTATTTGTGTTTATCTGAAAATCCTTTTTTCCGGTAAAAAAAAATAAAAAAATCCAGCTCACACTCGTCTAGCAAGTGGTCAGATTTTGTTTAGGGAAGTTCTCTAGGCAAAACATACCAGTCGCTGCTTCTATTGATATATCTGATCAGAATGAGACTGGATATTGCAGCTTTTCACAGCAGCAAATGCAGAAGTCATGCAGCTGCTTCATGGTCCAGTTTTCAAGCCAATCAGTCATTTTATTTTCCCTTAGTCATGGTCACTGGGCTGCAGGGGTTCAAGAAAACCTTGACCAAATGACCCCTGAGGCAGCAGAGCTCTTTTCAAAGTAGTCTTTCTTCTCGTGTGCATTTAAGAATACCTTGTAGCAGGTGACCTGTGGGGGAAGGCTGTTCTTGGACGTTCCCTGATGAAAAGATCCCAAATTTACACTTTAAATGGTACCCCACTTTCCTCTACAGCACATCAGATTTCAGGATGATCAGAATTTTAGACTTTTGTCCAGAACTCTGGACACACAACACTGTACAGATGAGCACGTTTTAGAAGCTGGGCTTTTTGGTAATGGGGGGAGGAGGCTCCATGTGCTGATTCACTCAACCAAATAACCCTAAATTTCCATCACCAGCATTAGCTGTGGCTCTGCTGCTGGTCAGCAGTTTTCTAGGCAATCAGCCTAAATATATATATTTTGGAGCAGTGGTGCTCAACCTACAGCCTCTGGCCCAGATGTAGCCCATAGAGCTGTGTAATGTGCCCCATGGGGCTTCCAGTGGGTCCAGTAATTTGGCAGAAGGGGAGTGGTGGCAGCAGTAATTGATGCAGGTCTAGGCAATTGCCACAGCAGTTAATGCTTCCCATGCCCCACCTCCCAAATTTCTGGACCTATGAAGAACCCCTCAGGCTGGACAACATGGCTGTGCATGCTGGGTTGGGCTAGTAGATGGAGCTGGTCTGCAGCCAGATCTGGAGCACGAGGTCTGGCCAGTGTATGGGGCCAGTCTGAGGCCAGATTTGGAGCGTGAAGTCCACCCAGTGAGTGGGGTCAGTCCACAAATGGATGTAGTGTGTGGGGTCAGGTTGATGCAGGGGACTGATCCCACGCACCAGATCTGACCTGCAGACCAAACCTGAACCACTCATTCAGCTCACGGGGCTGGATGGGTTAAGCAGTTTTAGAGCATTTTGAAACATTAGCTCTTGCACAGAAAAACTGTTTAACCTTACGTATAGAATCATCATGGCTCCTTCATAACCTGGCCCCAGCACTTAACTTCTCTGGTTGGATCCAGACACGCTGCAGACCTCTTTGTGGTGCCGCACACTGCATGCCTAACACGTTAAAATGTGCCCCGCGCTGCAAATTTTTGCAATATTTGCTATTGGGAAATCTCAGTAGCAAAAAAGAAACACGGGGGGAAAACAGCAGCATGGCAGATGCCCCAGGAGTGTGTGCTGACAGAGACTTGGTACTTTTTTTTGCCACTGCAAGCACAGACCCCTGCATAGGGGGATGCGCCCTCTGATTCTGCAGGCTGACTTCTTCTTCTAGTCATGCTCTATTTAGCCCTTTGCCCTGTTATTACAATTGTATGCAGAAAAGGAGAGATGGGCCAATTTTCATTTTGTTCTCTAATTTCCAGTTCGTCAAGTTTAGCTTTTTATGTTTTCTCATATCTCTTCAACCAGTTTTCATGAGTTTAACCCTGAGGAGAGTCCCTGCTAAAGGTGTTATTCCAGAGATAGAGATGTGGTTGAGTCGGCCTTCTACCTCAAAGCTGGATTACACCAGGGTTACAGGACTGCCTAACAATCAACCTGCTGCAGGCTGCTTGAAGTGATGGGTAGTCTTGAAACTAAAGGAGACTGGAGGCGCCTGGGTATAGCCTGCTCTGCTCTGAGTGGGAGGCCACAGGCATCCAGCCCATGACAAAGTTTCAAGCCATTCTGTCAAAATGGGGATGATTAAAAATTTCCAGCCCAACTCCCACAGTTTGCAGGGCTTGGTGTTGTCATTCACAATAATTGATACATCCCCTGACAGGCAGGCATGGCAAACTGTTAGTCCTCCTGCATCTCTTTTACCTTGTATAACTCCACTGCCTCCAATGGCATTACTCCTGATTTATTTCTGGGTAAGTGAATGAAGGGCTAGGTCCAAGAGAACAGCGTGTGATCTAGCCCATGAACTGATCACAGTTCCACCAAATTTACTTACAGTGGTTATCGGCGTGACCAGGAAAAAATCCCACTGTCCTCTTGTGGAGGTCCTCATCCTCAGGGTTCATGTCTTCTGCTTCCCACTGATTGGATAGCTTAAAGAAATTGCTGCAGGCTCCATAGGCGCAACACTGGTAAGCGTAGGGCACCTCTAGGACTCTAAAGAGGGAAAGCAGGTATCTTAGCTACTTCACGTCCCTTGACATCTGATTTTCCACTGCCTTGCGCTGTGTATCACTTATACCCAGGCAAATGACAGTGTAGAAGTGTGCCCTGGTCTGAATGGCTCAGATGGCATAAGGCAATGCAAGTTGGGTCTCCTGCTCCTGTATGGTTTATTATGCAGGTCAGGTTATAATAAAGGATGTCAATCAAGTATTTAAACCTGCAGAAAGTGGAGGAGCTTTGTGACAAGGCTTAGCTCTGTGATAGCATCGTCTACCCTTTCTTTGCAAAAATGAACTCATGACACCTCAGGGAGTCACTCTTTTTAGTATCACCAGCCATCCCCCTCCAGTGTGCAGTGGTCATATGTGTGTGTATGGGGCTGTATTTTAACTCTGTGCTGACAATTTTAAGGAGGCACAAACCATAAAACAATGCCTGGGCATCTGCAACTGTATTTCCTTAAATGACCTTTTCAGTAGGCCTGTGCAAAGTGGCTAATATTCGCTTCGGATTCGGCCGATTCGAGGGGCAGTGATTCGATTTGGTGATTAGGGGCGATCCTCGCTGTTCCCTGCTGCCCCGCACCACGTGCGGGGCTCTGCATGAACTCCCGAAGCCCTGAGGCCACTGCAGGACTGGTGTCCTGGGGCTTTTCTTGGGTTTTTTTTCTTAAAGTGCTGGAGCTGGCCCAGGCGGGACACCCATGGTGTGGGCCTGTGCAAGATGAGGTTTAGGGGCAAGGATGGGTAATAGTGAGGTGGAGGGG
>NW_017729019.1:1478715-1496464 GCF_001723915.1 Gavialis gangeticus | reverse complement strand
TCAGGGCAGCTGGTCCCCCCCATGGTCCCCTCCCCCCTCTCCCAGCTCCCCCTCCCCTGCCCCTAGTATTTACCAGCTCGGAGTCAGCTGCAGCTCCCCGCTGCAGCCGCCGGGGACTGCCCGAATCATCAAACCCCTCCGAATCTTTGCCCAAGATTTGGAGAGCTTTGAATTGATTTGGACCTTTTAATTGGTCCCCTGATTCGATTCGAATTTGGAGATTCGGTCACCGAATCTCCTCCCAATCAAATCGGCACCCGAAGCTTCGCACAGCCCTACCTTTCAGTGCTTCAAGCAGCTTCTGGGTACTTCTGAAAATACCACTTGGGAGCCCATGTCTCTCCCCTGCTTTATTTTTAGTGACCAGCCTAGTGGGCTCTTAGACAAGACGGTATCACCAAATGTCAGCTTTGTAACTCAGAGGGGAGTGCCCACCTGGCACTAGAGCCCCTGGTGGGGGCCCACATACTTACAGCTGCACCACCCCAAGCTCTCAAGATCAGAGATTATGCTCCTTACTTTTACTGAGACAGAAAAATTGTTATCCAACAAATGGATGGCTCCAAAAAAACCCCAAAAAACTCTGAGGATTTTGTGGCTAGGTGCCTAATGGTGCAGTTACTAGGCACTCTTAAAGAAAGGCTACTTCAAGGCTAGGCACACTGGAAAGTGTCCTCTTTACTACAGGACATCAGGCTAGAATAAGAAGGCCAGATTCTGTGCAAAGTCTGATGCTCCTCTCACACTAAGCTACTCTCTGCCAATACACTGAGGAAACCTAGATATGTTTTCTCAACTCCAGTTGATTTAACAGCTCATTGTTCTTTACTCCAAAGGTGTTAACAGTGGTCTCTCCTTTTAAATGGGCTTCATGTTTCACTAATCAAAGCTAACCTTTCCTGGGGCAATTTTGTTGTCTGCTAGCTACTTATGCTCTCTCTCCTACTTTACAGCCTTGGAGACTCTAGCTGTTCTCAAAATCCTAGCTCTACCCATGGAAACCATTTTTCAGCAGCAGCTAGGGTTTCAGCTTCAGTTAAGCAGGAAAGGGAGGGCAAGTCATCTGAACAGTTAGCCTCTTTTCTGCTCTATGCAACCATAACCCTGGAAAAATCTTTTTTCTTTGTTTTGCTTTTCAAAAATGAAGTGTGTATTATTCTGGGGACTGTTATATGTGAGGAAATATGGCATATCTTGTATCATAAGATTAATTAAACAGCAGCTGAATATCATCAGGGTGAAATATCAGCACCCTCAGCCTGAAATTGCTTCCCCCCCCCAGCAAATGCAGCAAACTCTGGCTTGGTTGCTGGAAGTCTGTAAACCCTGCCTATTGAGTCAAGCCAGCCTCTAGTTTTCCAGGCAATTAAGATCTTCTGGTGTTCTGACAGGATTAGTAAATCTGGTGAAACTCTATATCCTAAAAATATGCTTTTGTTTTAAGTTACCAAACATTTCTGGATGACCCCAGGGAAGCTATGGGAACTCTGTATACAGACCTGCTTCCTGCTCTAAACTCTACATTAAATCCTATTATTGAAAGGTGGGAAGAAAGTGCAGATCCGTGTATATGGTTAAGAACTATTACCAGACGATTCCTTCACAGAGGGAAGCTTTTAAGCTTGAGGTGCATCTGGCACCCAGGCCCCGAAGTTCTAGAGGGTTCAGATGGTGCAAGGCCACCTTCCTATGCGTCACAGTGGTGCCAATCCAAACCTTCGCCACTGAAATTGAGAGACTTACAGTTCTGCAAGTGACAACTGAATTTGGCCCAATATCATTGAATTGCTTAACATGAAATATCAGGATCGGATGTGCTAAGCCCTCCAGTTGTCTGGGATCCTCTGCCACTTGGCAAAGGGACAAAGCCAAGCACAGCCTTTGGGACTGGATAGATTTCAACAGCCACTTAAAGTTTTTCCCACCAGCCTGTGAGCTGCTTGGACCGGTGTTTTCAACTGTGGTCTTGGATCTACTTGAGATATTCTGGGCCTGATTTTCAAAGGGCTTGGGTATACCACTGTGGCAGCAGGTCCTGATGTGGGAGGTCCAAGCATGCCCTGCCCACACTTTGCCCACCCATGTTTCCAGGCACTCTCCAAATGGGAAATGCACCCATGAGACTGCTCAGCCTCTTCTCTCCTTGGCTGTTCCTGAGCCCTCAGTTTCCAATGCCCCTTAGTGCAGCTGCTGGAAACAGGCTGGGAGCACCTTTATAGGCAACCATTCAGGTCTGGAGCATGCCTGTGTGTGCAGGTGTACAGGGCACAAGAGAAGTATGCTTGGGCCCACCAATGCTGGGGATATTATGCCTCCTCAGCAGTGCTGACCAGCACAGAGATGCAGAGCCCCAAAGCTACAATTGAAGTGGGCAGGAACTCTGAGGTGTGCATATGTTTGAAAATATGTGCACACCCAAACACTGACATCCCAAAACAGGGGCTACTTTGAAATACCAGCCTTCCCCTTTGCGTGAAAACTGATGCAGCAACACCATTGCTCACTCAGCATCGGGCACAAGGATGCAGCACCAAGAGCCCTCTGCTAATATAGGTGTCGATAAGCCAGTGCTCCCAGTGAAGCAGTGGACTCTGGGCCTCCTACAGCATTGTCTTGCTTAACTGCTTAATTTGACCCCTTTGGGCTTGTCATTAATCCATAGCAGACAGGACGCGGCCACACAAACAGAGTTTACTGAAGGAAAGCTGGATGTCATTAGCTGGGACTGGCTTCTGAGAATGTTTTCCATTCAGAGAAGCCCTGGGCTCGGGCCCCCTGCTTCATGAGCTCTGCTTATGTGTTTGTTTGGGGGATGGGAGCAATGGGATGTTAAGTGGAACATCACTTTCCCATGGAAGGCTCTTAATGATGGATGGGATGTTAGCACAAGGCCAGACTTATCCAACCTGCTGGCCTGGAGGAATGGCAGGAAAACATCCAGTAAACATGGAGAACAGGCGACTGATTGAAATAAATAAAGGCCATGTGGAAAGACATCTGTATAGAAGGATAAAGGTTAACTGGGACCTGGAGGGACTGAGTGCCAACCAGGCAGTGACCAAACCAAGTGCCACTCCATACCTCATTTTGGGGAAACTTTCCTTGGTGAAGGGCTCAGATAGTGCAGGGTTGCCTTGGAGCTTCAGATGGGTTAGGCCACCCAAACCATCCAGTGGCAAGGTGACCAGCTGGTTGTCAGTCAAGTCTCTATTATATGAAAGGGAAGGAGAAACAGGCAGTGTTAGGGTTAACTGAGGTAGATTAACTGAGAGACTGGATGGTTTTGTATATGGCCTTGCTGTATTTACCCGACTGGTGTCTAATATACGATGCTATGATGTCAATGATTTGAATCGCTGCACAATGCTAACTGCGAGCTGGTCTCATTTTGGTGATGAATGAAATGATACCACAGTCACTGTGGGCAGGGTGCCACTGTTGAAAGCTCAACTTTGGTGATCTCCTTCTCCCTCCCTGCCTTTATCAATCCAACCACCTATCCATCCTACCACCTCTCTATATCTTGGTATGCCATGTTCCTCCTTCAATTAATCTGTCTTTTCCTCTCAATACACCTTATAATTGGGGGCCCTAACCCTTGTTACTGACTACTTGAGCAGCATGCTGCAGAGAGGTAGGCTGAAGAGCTATACGCTACTAATTAAAGTAGTCAATGAAGAATCACTGTCCCATTAGGGAAGGGGAGGAGCCAGGCAGAAATTATTAACAGATCTCCCAGCTGTGGAGTCAGTCTGGCCCAGGCTGGTCTTTGGGAAGGAGATTTTTTCAAGACAGGAGGGTCTAGGGACAGCAAGTGAAAGTCCTAAGTGAAAGGCAAGTTGCTTGTTCTCCCCACCCCACCCTCTGCCCCGAATCTGTTCACCCATAAGGCATGGGGTGGCTTTCAGGAGAGTAGGGAGGTTCCTGTGGGCATCTGGAGAAGGTAGTGTGAAACTGGTTGTTGATTTGGGGTTGACTTGAAGCCCTGAGGACTGGGAAGAAAACCCAACTGAGGGTAGAGGCTCCTGCTCAAGCACTGGAATTACTTAAAGCCTGGGCTAGACTGAGCTGGCTCGATGGTGAGCAGAGTGCAACGAGACACCTGAGATGGCACTGGTCATCTGAGGGCTGAGCACCATGTCATTGTCTTCTATCTCTGTAGACTTTGGCAGCTCAGTGAGTGAATCTGGAGCCCCCACATGCATGCTTTCTTTGCTCCTCTGCAAAAAGACTAACAATACAACTTACAGCTTGGTGAGTGAGTGGAGGGTCACAAAGGCCTCAGGATGGATGAAGTGGATGCAATTCCAGCTTAGGTCTCTGGAAGGCAAATACAAGGCAATGATGGTGACTGCGCAGAACTGCAAGGGCCTGTGAGTAGGAACGTATCTAGACAGAAAGGTTGAGGCATCGCATGCAGACGCTCCCTCCTACTACCTATGGCTGAGCTCTACAAGTTCTCACTGAGCCCCTGGGAAGACACATTTCCTGTAAGGAAGGCTGGGCTCTCAGCAACTCTGTACATATCCCTTGTACAGTCCCCTGAGGTCCCTTTGCCTTCCCGTTCATTTTCTATTCCCCACCCCCTCCGTCCCACCTCAATATGATGTCCCTTCTAAATCCCTCCCTGCTTCTTTCCTCTGACTGTCTCCCAGCTTTTGGGACTCTAAGCCCAGCTTCTCACAACCAGGCCCTGTCAGCTTAGATCAGGTTGTGAAACATGACCCATGGGCTAGATTTGAAGCTGTTTCATCCAGCCCAGCGGGCTCCTAGAGGGGCCAGGAAGTTGAGGGCTGGGTGAGTGAGGATATGGGGCCTGTCATTGAATTCCCAGCTATAGAGCCACAATGGGCATGCATATTGTTGGGGGGGTGAGGGCAGCAGCAGCTGCATTAATCCCCATGCCACTCTGTCACCGGACCCAGATCCAGCATGCAAGGAGACCTATGGTCCTGATAAGGCCTGGGGATGCAAGTGAGCTTGATGCACCTGGGTTTGATGGAAGTGTGACAACGGCATAGCTTCCCTCATTGGGCTTTTCAGCTAAGATCAACTATTCAGCCCTGAAGAAAGATCTTTCCCCATTTGGGTCTATTTTTGCAAGTTTAGAGACTTTTGCATTACGATGTCTAAACTCTTGAGCACTGTGCAGGTCTTGGCTTTCCCCTACAGTCAGAATAATAGGCTTTTGAGCCAAGCACTTTCCCCTTCTAGTGCACACGTGGTGAGGGGAGGCACTCAGCCTTGTGTTTGCATAGGCAGTTGGGGCCAGAGCCTGTGTGCAGGTAAGGCAAATGTACATGAAGGGATGCAACATGCATGTAGCTGTGTCCATATGTGTGTCTGTGTGTGCTTAGTAGGCATTGCATATAGGATGTTCAAATTTGTGACTTCTTAATGTGTGTAATGACTATGTATAGTGTGTAAAGTGTAGCTGGTGAGTGTCATCTGAAGTGTGTGTATTTTTGTGGAGGGTATAATCAGTGTGTGAATAGGATCAGTTAGTATGAATAGTTTGTAGTGTGTGTAATGATTGTATGCCAGGGTGTGGGCAGAGCACGTGGCTTGTAACATGTACATTTGTGGTTAATGTGTGCTGTGTGTAATACATGTTCAGGGTTCATAGTTTCTGTGGTGGTGTGCATGTTTGCATGTAGGGGCTATGGGTGTTGGATGTGGTTAGGAGGTGAAACATGTATGCACTGTCTGTTGCAGATATGTTCAATGTGTATTCTCTGCACAGTGCTACAGTTTAGTCCCATACAATGCCATTATCAGCATTATATAGGAAAATTTTGGACATTTTTTTGTGTACCAGATCAAATTGGCCAGATCAGTTCCGAATCCTTTGAAGCATTCAAAAACCTTATGTGGCCCTCCTACCAGCAACTATCCTCCATGCTTCAGATACTTCCAAATCCTTTGGCAGACATCCTGCTTGCAGGCTCAAGCCTGGAGATTTGGGGTTTGGATGCCCCTGAGTTTCGCTTGCCCTCAGCCATATGGCCACATGAGCAAGCCGGGGAGGAGTCTCTCATTTCCATAAACTTGGCATGCAGCTGAGATCCTCTCACCGGAAGCCGGCCAACGGGAAGCTAACTATGAGGCTCTTGTAGGTAGTCCTTTCCGCATGCAGGCAGGGATGCATCCTTCACTACATGGTGCCATTTTAACTGCATTTCAGCTTGGGTATCAAACCAGCAGCATCCCTTTAAGCTGCGTGCGTGCACGGCTGTGCACAATTAAAAAAGCATGCCGCGTAATAACTTTTTAATGCCAGGCACACAGTGGCGTACTGACCAGGGGGGTGGGGGGGAAGGTAGGCGGCCATGGCCCCCTGGGCACCAGCCTGGGGGGGATGCTCAGGGCTGTAGCAAGAGGCCACTAATGCTCCCCCCCCGGCCACTGCCAGCTTTGTGTCCAGTCACTCCTCACCCGCCCCAACCTGACCACAGGCTGTTGCAGGAGGGGGGAGGGGTGGGCACACAGAGATACCCGCAGACTCCCAGCCAGGATTGCTCACAAATCACTAAACCTTAGAAGGAACATTGCAGACCAGTGCAGTGACTACACTTGATCTTAGCCCACAAGAAGCCTATTGGCTTTTTTCTTAAAAAAAAAAAAAATGTTTCATGTCCCAAGCCAAATCAGCCAAATCCATTCCAAATCCATGAGTCATTCAAGAACCATATGTGGCCCTACTACTGGCAAACATCCTCCACCCCTGCCTGGGGCTTCTGATGCTTTCAAATCCTTTGGCTGGCATCCCACATGCAGGCTGAAGTCTGGAGGCTTGGGGTTTGTATGCTTCCAAGTTTTGCTTACTCTCAGCCGTATGGCCACAGGAGCAAGCTAAGGAGGAGTCGCCCATTTCCATAAAGTTGGTGTAAAGCCAAGATCTTCCCACTGGAAGTGAAAGTGGGAGGCTAACTATGCCTTACCTCAGTCAAGGTGCTACCCCCTGCCAAGAAAGTGCTTTTCCCCTGCAACTAGGAAAACCACCTTAGTGGTCATGGTATTTTCCCTGCTGGGTAAACCGATCAGCATGACCAGCCTGTCAGCTATTTGCATGGAGCAGGTGTCACCGGAGCAAAGGGGGTTTTGTTGTCTATCTCTTTTCATAGGGTGAGGTATGGTCTGGACCTGAAAGCTTAATGATACAGACAGCTCAGCTAGGACTATGTTAGCATGGTCAGGGCACCCTGCATCAATCTGGCAGTGTGCCCAGGGCTCCCTTTTCCCCACAACAAAGATCCAAGCCATTCTCAGTGCCAACTGAGCCCAAACTATACTTACATGGAGCGCAAGGCCATTAACTGCCCAAAGGTGTCTGCTCTGATTTCACGGACCCTATTGTGCTGGAGGCCGCTGAAAAGACAGAGAGGCTGGTGTGAGAGGTTCTTAAGGCAGTATTCTTACTCTGCCGGGCTCCCTGCCCCCCTGGCAGCAGAACAAAGTGCCGCCGCAGCGGAAGTCGCTGCCAGTTGAGCTCATAAAACCTGCTCTTATTTCAAGGGGTAAGTGGGTCAAGAAACAAAGCAACCTAATGCCGAGAGCCCTCTCTGTTTCTGCGTGCAACTTTGGGGCTCAGACAGTGTCCCCTTCCACACCCTCGCTGCACTGCAAAGCGTTATTTGCCTGGGACAGTAAAAGGCTCCAATGTTCCCCAGCCCTTCTGGGTAGCTGCCTCCCTTCTATGCTGCACCTCACTCCAGAGCACAGGAGTGATCCACTGCACTGCAAGGTCTCCGGTCTTGGAGTCAGGAATGGCCCTTTACTAGAGGCAGGGGTTGTGCCTGCCACTTGCACGAAAGGTGTGAGAGAGAGTGCAAGGAGCAGGCAGAGCCCACAATTGCTGGGGAGGGGCAGCAGCATTTCTATTCAGGCAGGGCTGAGAGAGTCAATTGACCTCATGGCTCATTATCATCGCCCTAATTCCTGCTAATCTCTCTATTCCACAAGCATTAATGACCCCCTCTCCTTTTGGATGGGATGGAGGTTCCACTATTCATAGATTCATAGAAGTTAGGGGCTGGAAGGGACCTCAGGGATCATCAGGTCCAGCCTCCCGGCTCAAGGCAGGAAAGACCGCTGAGGTCAGATGACTACAGCAAGGTAAGTGTCCTGTCATCTTTTGAAGATCCCTGGGGAAGGTGATTGTGCCACCTCTGGGGGTGGGGGAGTCTATTCCAGGCTTTGGACACACAAACTGTAAAGTTTTTCCTAATGTCTAATCTGAACTGATGCTCTATTAGTTTATGATCGTTCTTCCTAGTCTTCCCCTGAGTTACCTTGGTGAACAGGTGTTCTCCTAGCCCCTTATATACTTAAAGGCTACCACCAAGTCCCCTGAGTCTTCTCTTCTCCAGGCTGAACAGTCCTAAGTCCCTCAGCCTCTCCTCGTATAGTCTGTTCTCCAGACCTCTAGTCATTCATGTGGCCCTCCTTTGGACTCCTTCCAGCTTCTCCACATCCCTCTTGAACTACAGTACCCAGAAGTGGACACAGTACTCCAGCTGTGGTCTCACCAATGCGGACCGGAGTGGGAGGATAACATCCTTAGTTTTGCTTGCGATGCATTGGTTGATGCATGCCAGAGTGTTGTTCGGTTTGCCGGCTCTAGCATCACACTGGTGGCTCATGTTCATTTTATGGTCAATTGTGACCCTCCAGGTCTCTTTCAGTTGTGGTGCTGACTAATGTAGCAGCACTTTGCATTTTTCAGTGTTAAACATCATCAGGTTTAGATCTGCCCATTTTACAAGCCTGTCCAGGTCAGCCTGTATCCTCAACCTGTCTTTTAGCGTGACCGCACTTCCCCATAACTTGGTGTCATCCTCAAACTTTGCTAGTATGCTTTCCACACCCGTGTTCAAATCATTGATGAATATGTTGAAAAGCACTGGTCCGAGTACTGAGCCTTGAGGGACACCACTGGTCACCTTTCTCCATGTCTATTCGGTTCTATTAACACTCTCTGGGTCCGACCTTGGAGCCAGTTTCCTAGCCACCAGACTGTTAAATTGTTGAGGTTGCAGCTTGCCAATTTTACCATTAGGACATCATGGGAAACCAAGTCAAAGGCCTTTTTGAAATCCAAGTATACGATGTCGACCTCATCTCCCTTATCTAGGTGGCGAGTTTCCCGATCATAGAAGGAGATGAGACTGGTCAGGCATGACCTGTCTGCAACAAAGCCATGTTGGCTGTCATTTAGAATAATGCTTTCTGTTAGCCTATCAGTAATGGATTCTTTGATAGATTTTCCCAGGGACTGAGGTCAAACTGATCAGCCTATAATTCCCTGGGTCTACCTTCCTTCCTTTTTTTGAAGACAGGCACTATATTGGCCCTCTTTCAGTCTTCTGGGGCCTAACTCAAGTACCATGAGTTCTTGAATAGTTTTGTCATTGGTCATGTGATGACGTCAGCCAGTTCTTTCAGCACCCTTGGGTGCAGTTTATCGGGACCTGCTGACTTGTAGATATGCAGCCTCTCTAGCTATTTCCTCACAAGATCTTCACTGATAGGAAGGTGATCACCCACACTGTGTGCATCCAGCTTTCTGTCTGGTAAGTTAATGTCTTTTGTCTGGTGGAATATCGATACAAAACATTAATTTAGGAGTTTGGTTTTCTCCTGAGTGTCAGTTGTCAGCTGTCCCATTGCATTCTTCAGGGGTCCTATATTTCCTTTTATTTTTTCCCTGCTTCCTACATATCTAAAGAAGGAATTTTTATTGTCTTTGATTTCTGTTGCCAGTTTGTATTTGGTTTCTGCCTTAGCTTTTCTAATCCAATCCCTACAGGTGTGGGCCATACCTGTGTACTGCTCCTTGAGGGTAATTCCCAGCTGCTATCTTTTATAGGCTTCTCTTTTGTTTTCAGGAGATCCAGAGGGGTCTCCCAGCCCTTTTGCTACCTTTCTTACCGTGTTCAAACCATCTTTTCTGCAGTTTTGCTGTCTGTTAACTGTTCCTGATAATCTCGATCTTATTTCACAGCCATGCAGCCTTTTCTTTTTTTTAGCTCTAGCTAAAAACATTAACTTGTATAGAAATGACTGATAGTGAAGGAAGTATTAAAGGTCCTGCCAAAAAGTTCAAGAAGGCTAGAACTCATTTTTATGGCTCCGAGTAAGAGAAATGCATTTAACTATGATGCTTACAGGACAAATGACGCTATCTTTTGTCTATTTTTGCCTAGTTTGTTGTGTGTGTTTAGGTTTATATTTTTTCAGTTTAAGATCAGAGCAAAAACTAATGTAACGATTAGAATGTGCACCAATTTGCTAGATTATATAGTGCTACCCCCACCCTATTAGTAAAGCTTCTAGTTTCTTTTTAACTGGAGAAAAATGTGTTGTATTATATGCGATGGGGTGCAGATGATGTGGCACGTCACCTTGAAAATCCTAGATCTGCCTATGGCTAGGAACAGAATGTATGTTAAACTTAAATTGTGGAGAACAGCTCCATGGCAAGTTGCTAAATTACTTGACTAAATCTGCAGCTACAGAACCAGAGAACACAGGGCAACTTCAGTGGGATGCAGATGTGTAACTCCCATTTGGCAATCCTAGCCTTCGATAACACAATGATAAGTGACCTACTAACTAGGGCTGTGCAAGGCTTCGGACAGAGCTTCAGAGCCAGAGAAGCTTCGGATGCTTTGGGGTCTGAAGCAGCACATCCAGGTCGAAGCGCTGCCTCATTTGGCTTCCCGAAATTCTTCGGAGCCTCCTTGGAGATCTGGCCATCGGGTATAATGGGGAAACAATAAAATACCTATAACTTTGTTGTTTTTTGTCTGATTTGGATGAAATTTTCAGGGACGGTAGACTATGCAGAGAGGTGAAGCCTGCCAAGTCTCAAGAAGATTGGTACAGTGGTGTGGGGGAAACAGCACCCCTAATTCTTGAAAGCAAAACTCATGTCACATCTAGGCGTTACAACATAGTGGGGTGAAAACTGCAGGGCTGGTAGCTCTTACTGAGGCCACAAAACCTGCCAAGTTTCAAGAAGAGCGGTGCAGGGGTTTGGGGGGAACTACCCCGCAAGCTGTGGACAAGCACAACTCGTGCCATGGGTGCTGTGGGACTGACTATGTCTGTCTTGGGGTGGGGAGGGGAGACAGGGCTGCAGACCTGGCTGCTGAGCTGCTGTGTTCCCAGTTACCAATCAATCACTCATGATTCACTCCAGGACCAGGGACTCGGGGACCAGCTCAATGCACAGGACCTAGCTACTACATCACGACTTAACGAGCATCAATGAGCACCTACAACACCAGGCTAAGGAGAGGAAAGAATCAATACAGACAGTCAACTGCCCCAGGACAGACACAGTCTTGGTAGGAGTTTTGCCTGTCAGCAGCTAGGGGTGCAGGGCCCCAGAGCCCCCTGCACTGATCTCCTCCACAGCTGGCAGGTGTCACAGCAGGGGCCACGACCCCTGCAGCTGTCACCCCACTGTGCCTTAGCACACGCAGGGTCACCCATGGCATGACTTGTGCTTGTCCACAGCTTGAGGGGCAGTTCCCCCCAAACTCCTGCACTGATCTCCTTGAAACTTGGCAGGCTTTGTGGCATCAGTAAGAGCTCCCAGCCCTGCAGTTTTTATCCCCCTGTGGTGCGACACACAGCCATGACATGAGTGTGGCTTTCAAGAATTTGGGGTACAGTGCCCCCCGACCCCTGCATGGATGTCCTTGAAACTTGGCAGGTTTCATGCTCTCAGCAGAGGCTACCATCCCTGCATGTTTCATCCAAATCAGACAAGAAACAACAAAGTTATAGATATTTCATCAACTCCCCATTATACCCTATGGCCGGATCTCCAAGGCAGCTCCAAAGCTTTGGCCGGATTGAGGTGGAAACCCGGTCCCCAGCTCCAGATCAGATCACGGCCATCTGAAACAGCCAGATCCAAAGCCGGATGGATCTCTGCTGACTCGCACAGGCCTACTACTAACACCACAGGATAGATGACAATGGGGAATATCCAGAACCAAACTCCACATTAGGTTAAAGTAAAATCAGTGCAGTCCAGTCCTTCCTTTTACAGCGGGACTCTCTCAAGTAGAGGCTCTCAGGTTTAAGTCTTTTGTTTTCTCACAATGGGGTCCTGGTTCATTACTGGGATTCCTAAACACTACTCGAATACAAATAATAAATGAGAATCATTAATAAGTCCCATCTTCTGGAAGAGACTTGGCTCCACGTCAGGCCTCTTGCACTCACTTCACAGGTCCTCCATCCAATGTGAATGAAATGAACTTTTAACCCCCCTCTCCCCATAATTCCTATTCCATTCAAGTTCTAGCAAAGGCCTGGCTGCATTTTTGTGTCCTAGGAACTGGATCTCCCATTGCTTGCTCAATCCCTTGGGGTACCTTGGAGCCAAGATCATGTCTGTCACCAAGCGGGCCCCCAACTGCAAACCAAGCCATGAGTGAGGGATTGTCTTTACTCACATTTCTTCTAGCTGCTGACACCTGTGGAAACTGGGCAGCTCTTCTATTTGGTTGTGAGAGAGTTCACTGTTGGGGAAGGCACATGACAGAAATGTCAGGAGATTAAATGCATAGCTAGCTCTCTTGGGAAGGAGATAGCACTGGGGAGGGGAGCAGCCTGACTTTAGGCCATGCAGCTGGGGAAAGTGGGAAACCCCCGGGAAGAAGAATATGTGTTCAGCACGCACCTGATGCTTGGCACCAACTTCCTCATTCATTTCCTTACAGAGTGATTTCCTTGCATTAGTCATGGAGTGCTCAGGATCTCACCTGCTAATCTGGCCTCAGTGCAGCTCTGTCCATCATAGGTGACAAACCCTGCTCCTGGTACAGCTAGAATTTGCTTTTTTAGGGTCAGGATCACAAAGCCCACTCCATCCAGCCCCTGTCTTAGCACCAGAGACAGCTGCAAAATCTGTCAGTGCTTCCTTGCTTACATCAAGCCTTGTGTCTGCATAGGCAGAGCAGTTATGCATGTCAAGGCTCCCCTCCAGGACCTGTGCGTAGATTTGCAGCCCTCAGGAGCAAACCAGTTTCTGATGCCTGGGGAGGTTTTCGTGCAGCCGTGTGCCTGTCCTTCTTCCTGGGACTGCACTTGTCAATCTGTACCACCAGACTGATTTCTATTCCTTGCCCATCTCTGGCACTCTCCTGGCTTCCTCCCCAGGTCGAGGGCAGGGCACACTGGGAGCTGATATGGGCTGTCTCTGCTTGTGGGGACATCTCCCACATATGCAGATGATGTTCAAAAAATGACTGCCTGAAGCCCTTGATCTTTCATCTGCGGCCTGCCCTGAGCTGAGCAGTGTTTCTCACCACTGCCAAATCCCCAGGAACATACTTACTACTTATTCTTTATACTTCTCTGATACCTTCTATATGAGGATCTTAAAGCACCTAAATAGGTGTGTAGTTAATATTTGTAGGCATGTACAGGTGAGGAAACCAGGGCACAGGCAAGTTACATGACCTGTCCAAGGACACATAGTCAGTGGCAGAGCCCAAGGCTCCTTCTGCCTAGAGGACATAATTCCCAGCTCACCTACAGGCTTCCTGTATGATCTTAAACCAGCCTTTTAACTGTTCTCTGCCTTGGACCCCAAGGTGTGAAACAGTGATAACAGTCCTTCCCTGCCTGCTAGGATAAGGGTGCTGAGGATAAACACCGCAGAGATTTGGAGATGTCCCCAGGCAGATGGCCTTACA
Organism: Gavialis gangeticus; assembly: GCF_001723915.1. Taxonomy (NCBI): domain Eukaryota; kingdom Metazoa; phylum Chordata; order Crocodylia; family Gavialidae; genus Gavialis; species Gavialis gangeticus. The sequence goes on along the minus strand of NW_017729019.1, from coordinate 1,482,746 downwards.
CAGTGAACTGAGGCCAAAAGCCTAACACTGAGTGCAGGAGCTTGGGAAAGACTGAGTTCCTGCTGCATCACAGAAGATATAGTCCAGTCAGAGATCTTTGCCCATTGATGAGAATGGGAAGATGAGCCCTTGGCACCACAGTTCCTGTAAGGCCCCTTGGCAGGATGCTCCCATCCACAGTCTGCTGCTGACATTTTTCAGTTTTCACTTTTTTTGCCCAGAAGCTCTGTGGGGGCAGCAATAGGAGAAGGGAGACATGTCCCAACAAGCTCTCATGACAAACATGTTTGACAAAAGGAAAGGTTGAAGGACTCCCCCCTCCCATTGATACTGGCATCATTCTGTTGATACTAGTGGAGTCCTGATTTACAGTAGGATTAGTAATGGGGGGGCGGGGGTCCAGGCCCAAGAGACTTGTTCGCAATAGGGTGAGTGAGAGAGGAATTAGGCCCACTGTGAACAAAGGGGACCCCCTAATAGCCATTGCTGTGTTGCAGGTGCACAATATAATCTCCCTTCCCCATAACTTGTGCTTGATGGAACCTGGGGAGAGGGGTTGGCTCTGGCCTTGTATGGGGGTAATCCCCTGTGCGAGACCCCTCTGTCCTGCACTTGGTGCGACATTCACACCTGTATAAAGCTGCCCTTCTGCCTGGGCAGTACTGGATACCCTTTCTACTCTTGTTGTCCAGTGGGGTGAATGATGCATAAGTACAGAGTGGGGAGACAAGAAGCTCACACGTGTGTATCAGCTACTGCCTCTGAGCCTAGTGGTGGCTCTTGTGGGGTGGGGGGGTGTTAATCAAACACCAGGGCAGCTGTGATTGTGATGAGAACTGCCTGGGTAGTTAGTACTCTGGATGAGAGAATTGCAGAATCATAGAAAAGTAGTACTAGAAGGGACCTCTGGAAGCCACCTAGTTCATCACCCTGGTCCAGACAGGATCATCCCTGTTTAAACCATCCCATACAAGTCCATCTAACCTATTCCTAAAACTGCACAATCCACCCTGTCACACAACCACAAGGCACATTGCACAAAGCGCCAAGAAAGTCCTAAACCAGGGGTGGGCAAAATGCGGCCCGGGGGCCAGATGCGGCCTGCCAGGCCATTCTATCCAGCCCATGGGGCCCCTAAAACATTTAGAAAATTAATATTTATATGCCCCTGGCTGCCTATCATGTAGCCCTCGATGGCTTGCCAAAACTCAGTAAGCGGCCCTCCACCCAAAATAGTTGCCCACCCCTGCCCGAAACTATCACAGGTAAAGCAGGGGGGACAAAGGCACGGTCAATGCCCTGCTGCTGCAAGGGTTGTTAATGTGCATTTGAAAGACCCAAGGAAGAAAATCACACTTCAACTAAAGAGGAAGGCAAACTCTGCCCACCCCACCCCCTCCTTGATGCTGACCTGACCAGCAAGAACTTCACACATCATACCCCTCTTTCTGGCATCCTTTCCCCTCCATAAAATTATCCCAGTCCCTTTTAATCTTCTTTTGTAACTGAGCTGGTTGTGGTGCTCTGGTTTGTTCTCTGGCAGCTGAGCACTGTCTTTCCCAGTATGCACCTGAAACACCTGGGACAAGTGTGCTGGGCAGCTACAGGGCACTTGTCCCAGCATGAGAGAGAGAGAGCTGCCTGTGTGCCCAGGGCCCTGGGAAGGGTCCTGCCAGGACCCTGGGCACTCTTTTGTATGCCACCTCTCCAAGGACCAAGCAGGATGGGGGGAGCATTTGTTACTCACAGGACTCGGAGGCTGGGTAGTTGCTGGCACATCCCTCTGGGAAGCAAATGAATCCCTGCCCGGGTCAAGGTCCTGGGAATGGAGACAAGAGATAATGGCTGGTATTACTGAGAAGTGGGCATGTAGAGAGCCTGTCACTGCCCCAGCCCTGCCTTCCAGTGCCAGGCAGGAGAGGACAGAGCAAACACAAGAAGAAAAGCATCACAGAAACTGAAGGTGACTTGGCAAGAAGAAGGCAATGGCTGCTGGGTGTTTGGAGAAGTGCGGTAGGAGGTGGCATTGGGGAGCAGGCAGTGGCACTGCCTTGTCATAGGCAAAGCTAGCATATGATCTCCTTAGAGACTGTGCAAAAAGGAGGACAGTGCCACTGCACTGATAAAGACATCCCCAGTAACCTGGTTTTCCTGCCAGGAAGATGGCATGGCTGGGAGAGCCTTAGGTGCTATTAGAGCTGCCATGAGGGAACATAGTGTCCTCCAGCACTTCCAAGAGGTTTCATAGAGTCAGCAGGGAGTTCACCAGTCCTCTCCTGTGACTGCGAGGGTCTTGCACTGAAGAGTCTGCCATGAGGTCCTGACCTCACCGAATGTACCAGCAGGCGAGCCGTGGCCAGCATGTTCCTGGGAAGGCTTGTCCTTGGGAATTGGGACTCCCGACTGCCCTAGGTAGGGGTGGGGGATGGGCAGGTCTTATGGTCAGAGCTGAGCCAAACCAAATATTGGAGGACTTGATCATGAGGTCAGTGAGCTCCAAACATGGCAGATTTTCTGCCTTTTGGGGTTTTTTTCTGGCTTTCTAGGCAGCAACTGGCAGTGCAGGTCCCTGGCAGTGAGGCAGCAGCACTGGCCCTGACTGGATGGAGATGGAATATAATTTCTGAAGGTCTCTTCTGTAGGGGGCTTTCTAGGCCAAGTGGGTTGGGGGTGCCCAAGAGACTTGATTAATGAGAGAGGAATAGAGAGCGCTGAGAGCAAAAGGGGAGCGGGGGTGCTCCCAGACAAGCTAGTTGGAGCAGATGCAGGAGCAAAATGGTTTAGAGAGGAGCTCAGTGATATGCAGCAGAGCCTCACATGGCTTTAAAGTCACTGCATAACAGAGTAAACCTGGCCTCCACTGAGGCTCTTCACAAGCCTGGAACCCCTTAGAGAAGGAACAGCACAAGGAACATGGTCGCAGGGAAACTCACAATATTTCTAGGCTGGTAGTTCCTTTAAGGTCTGGGAATTCTCTGATGTCTGTTGCTCCATTTAGGGACCTGGAGAGAAATAAGGACAAGCACAGGGGCAAGGTATGAGCTGTGGCCAGAGCAGCTGAAAGCAGCAAGGCCAGCTGCTGGAGCTTCTGAATCCACCTTCTCCCAAACACACTGACATCTCACTTTGCCCTGTGCAGCCAGAGTGGCTCAATTACGGTGCAGACTGGGATGAGTATCCCCTGGGATCCAAGCCTGGAGCTGCTGCTCTTGTTAACATGCCACTGCAGGGAGGCACTCACAGTATAATACAATATTGTGGGTCTGTTACACCATCCCTTTGCCCAAGAGGAAATATGCTTGCTCCAGTGGTCCTGTCAACAGTATTGCAACTGCTCAAATGGGCAGTGCTGGGCAGTGCTGCATAATGGTGCATGGCTAGGCCCAAGAGATTCAGTTAGTCATTAGGTATTTGCAGCTCAGTTGGGGCCCTCGTGGGAAGCTTATCTACAGCAGGTAAGAGTGGTATTTATCCAGTGAAAGGAGGGGTGTAAGCACTGGGAGCCTGACAGCTAGGTGATCAGTGAGAAGAGGGGCCCCTCTCAATGGCTGTCCTTCATTAAAGGGCATTTGCACCACGTGGCCTAAAGACACGGGGCTCATTTAGCATTGGTGGTCTGGGCTAGAAAAGCTGCACTGAGTTTCCCAGTGAGGGCACTGTCAGGTTCACAAGAACGATGATAGCAGCGGCAGGAAGGAGGCACCTACTCTCTGCTGGCCCCCAGGGTTCCAGTGCAAGCTCGGTTACCTTTTTAAGGACCTGATCGATGAACTTACAGGGTGTGCAGCTTTGGCAAGAACTGGAAAGTGGACTGTCCAACAAACTGGATAGGATTGCCATAAAAATGTCTGCAAAGGAGACAAATAGCCAGCTTAGATTATCCTGTGCAGACTGGAGGAAATGCTATTATTAGTTGAAAGCACCTGGAGTGAGGAATGAGCTTCTCACTGCAGTGCTGAGCCCACATGCTCCACATAATCCCTGCCTGCCCTCTAAGCCTACCCTCTGGCTGAGCTCTGGCAAATGGCAGC
>NW_017729019.1:1466648-1473715 GCF_001723915.1 Gavialis gangeticus | reverse complement strand
GCTGAAAGCACCTGGAGTGAGGAATGAGCTTCTCACTGCAGTGCTGAGCCCACATGCTCCACATAATCCCTGCCTGCCCTCTAAGCCTACCCTCTGGCTGAGCTCTGGCAAATGGCAGCTGGAGCTCTGTAGTGCTGCTGCACCTGGAGAAATGCCCTACAGCTGCTTTCTCTTCCCTGTGAGTGCAGCAGCGACCTGTGTCACCCACTGGATCCACCACCAGAATCAGTATCTCCCCAAGCAAAACCCAAAACCAGCCAATCTGAACTTTTGCTACCGCCAGCGCTTCCAAAAGCAGTGTGGGAGAAGCAAAAGGAAGAACTGGTTGAAAACTTTACAAGCGGCCATGGTGGGAAGGGGGTGATGCTAGCCTAGCAGCCCCTTGTATTCTGTCCTTAGGCCTTTGTGCCCCACTGTTGGGGATGGATGACCATTGTCTCCTGAACTAGTGTGGTTCAGCTCTACCCAGCAGCCTCCCCATGTGCACAGCTACTGCTGTCGCACACAAGCTGTAGGCAAAATTTCCAAGCAGTGTTGTGAAAAAATGTTTGGGAAGGATATAGCCAGGGCCTGGAGAAACCTCTCCATGACACACCACAGCAAGGTCACTGCCATCCATTCATCTTCCTCTTCAATATCAAAGGCATTGGAGCTAGGGCTTAGGGGCACATGGCACAGGCTTGAGGAGAGGAAGGGAGAAGTCCAAGCCTTTATTGCACAGTAGGGTTCTTTCAGCCCATCCCCCAAGCATGAATTTCAGATTATGATCATAGGAAAAGATGATCATCAGGACACTCATAGACTGACACAGCAGGCTCCTACCTCCCTTGAATCTAATGAACTAGAAGATCATTTTCACAATTCTTACATGGTTTGGAGTAACGGGTTCCCAACAAATGCCTTCTCTGGAATAGCCTTGATGTTGTTGTTATGGAAACCCCTGGTGGAAGAGAAATCCTGGGACATTAATAGTTGGAAGATAGGAAAGAAAACACTTTTAAAAATAGAGAGGCTTAGAAACTCAGAGGAGATGGGATTGAAGCCTTGCACTCTGTCTTGGCTGTAGTGTCATTGAAAGTGTATGAGAAGCATCATCCAGAGTCTTGCTGCATTCAGCAAGACAGGCCTAGCACCTGATACTGGCCCCCCTTACACTGAGGGGCATAGCCTTGTGTGAATAGCTCCTCTGAAGTCAGTAGGGTCACTCATGGATTGGGAGTTGATGGGATGCAGCTAAAGGGGCTGGAACCCAGCATCCCATGAATGGAACAGCCTCTTTTACAACACTGTACCCAGCTACAGACTGCAGCTGGTATTGGTGGTCTCATCGCTTCATCTCTACGACTATCAACCAAGTTTGCAGTTTTTTCAGGCTAAGGTTGGCTACCATCATTTTTCAGGGCTTTCCTTAGCATGTTTTGGCCAGGCCTGGGGAAAAAAAATCCACTTTTGTACAGCTTGTAACCTTCCAGTCTGATCTGCTCTATAATGGAGCCAGAAGTTCGTGATGAACCCAAAGCCCAGTCTCTGTGTGATGGTGGATCCCTTGTATCCCATGGGGATCTGTTCCAGTAGTTAATTAGCCTCACTTTACAAACTGTGTTTTGCTTTTGGCTGTGAGGTTCCTTCTAATATTCTCTCTGTGCAGGAAATCCTTCCACCAGAAACTTTTGTCTCCAGTCCCTCCCTCTCAAATCTACTCAAAAAGCTGCCACCTGTCCTGATGCTTACCCCCAACCTGTATCACAATGAATGAACAGAACAGTCCTCAGGTTCATAAATGATCAGAGAAACTACATGCATCTTCAAACTGGGCTTGATCCTATCTCAAAACCCATCCCTGCTGCTTTCACTGGGAACACTGCTGTGCCCTCATTGTCATAAACTTCAGCAGACCCTAGAGAGTTTCACATTGACTTCAAAGGGCTTTGGCTTTCACTGGTGGTCAGGCCTAGAAGGAGGGTGAGGCCAGACAGCACGAGGGTACTGCCAAGCTGGTAGCACGGGCATGCCAGTGCCTTGTGTGTCCCATCCCTGCTACCTGAGGCAATATCCATTAATGCCCAATGCCCTGTGCAGTGTGGCATCATGGCTGGAACCACCTTTTCTATGCTAATAATGCCTGCAAGGTATATTGTGCTGGGTAGGACTATGCTGCTTCTATTGCAGAGAGAATTTGGAGAAAGCAAACAATGACTTGGAATGGCTGCTTTTCTCAATCAGCACATACACGGCTCTTTTTGTGCCATTCTCTTGCTGAAAATGAAAATTTAAAAATGAAATAACTAGAAAGCCTCACAGCTCCTGCAGTCGGCCCAAGGTCCTGATGGCCACAGGGAATTCCAACAGCTCATTGTAGTTCAGGTCCCTGGAAGAGAGAGGGAGGGAAAAAGCAGTCATTAAAGATGCCACAGGAGCTTAATGGAGTGTATCCATGCTCTGAAGGGATGGAAATTTGGTTATTAAGCATCAGGGATGAAATTTTCCAACTGCACTCATTCAGCCACCAATGTCTGGAAACAACAAACCCTCACGTGTTCCTACCACGGGAATATTCCCTGCTAGGGGCACTGTCAGGCAGAGGCTGGTCCAAGCTCTGGCTGCTTTGAAGATGTTGCTGTCTGAAGTATTTTGCTTCCCATCCCCTCAGTCTCCAGAGCTTGTCTGTGCTGGGGCTGGCTTAGTATTTCTGGAACCTCCAAGACGCACTCTCCTAGAGATTTGCTCCCACTCACGTCCTCCAGTGTCACATCTGGGCATGTTTACATACCACAAGGAACAAAAGCAGCAGCTTCTATTTCATGAGCCCTGCATAGGAGCTACTCTCCTATTACCATCTCTGACCAGCTGCAGGGAGCAGGAAATTGCAGAGCAGAAGGCCTTCCACTGGGAATGCTTTGTCCCTTGGTCCTGCAGTTCAGCTGGGAGCAGAAAGCAAGACCATGTCAGCCTATGGTGTCTACTATCATGGGAAACAGCAGGCAAAGCAGGCTCCAAGGAACCTCTGCCTGGGCTCAAGCTTGAGACAGGAACTGAAAGTCATGAACCAAATTTGGGTTACTGACCCTGGTGCATGCGAGGCTGTAAGGAGCTAGGAACAGGTGTCATTTACAGTAGTTTTATTTAACTTACACCCTTACATTAGCTGCTTCGCTTGCTACCCACTTCTGACCCCGTATCCCATGACATGCACCATCCAACACTTCCTAGGCCTCAGGGCAGTGGTTTCAGAGGTCATACGAGGGGTGTGGGGGTTGCAGATGGTGGAAGTGGGTGAGGATCTGGTACCACATCCTCAGTGGGGAAGGAATAGAGGGCAGGTCTCCTCAGTTCAGATGCTAATTCAGCCCTTGTCAAGTCTCCCACTGACTTCAACATGCACTTGCCCAAGGCCTCGAATGATTCTCATACACTCACTTGGACTCAGGTCTATGTCATATATTTCCTGGAGATAACAGAGTCAATCTCAGTACCATTCCCTACCGATGCTATGGTTGAGTTAATTGTGTGTGGAGAACAACAGGGCTCCAGCACTAGAGTTGCCTCATAAGAGGACTGGAGCAGACTCTGCCCCTGAAGAGGGGTGTCAGCTTCAGCAAGTCAGCTACGTTCCTGAACATTTAATATGGTCAATACTCTTCCTGGAAAGTGCAGTGGTACAATCCCACCCTTGTTCTACCATCCCTTACTGGCCTTGGTAGCAGAAGGCTACTTTGCAGGCAGCATATTGCATGATGAGGTTGGAATATCATGTGTTTCCTTTCTACTAGCATGCAACTTAGTGGGTTGTAAGCAGTAAATACTCTGGAACATTGGTTTAATTACTGTCTCCTGCAGATTACTGTATAATTACACTTAATGGATTTCCAAGCAATTACTAACTAACCTGGATTGTGGTTTACAGGACAGAAATAACTCTGCCTTTACACAGCAACGAGATGGTATTTGCTGCCTAATTACTTTGTAACCCTCATCCTCTGGGACCATGCATTGTAATTACGTGCGAGTCTCCCCAAGTCTTGCCCTTACATGGTAATTACCCTGCAACTCTCCCCCAGCCACGCCTCAACATGGTAGCTAACCAGTAGCTCTCCCCTAGCCCTGCCCCTACCTGGTAATTACTCCGGAATGTGAAATCTTCCCCCAGCTATGGTGGCGGGATGGCATGTGTTTTGTAGCAGTGACATCTCAGACTAGAGAATTCAGTTGTCTGGGAAAGGTTGAAATATCCTAACAGTTTCCTAATGTGGGCGAGCAGCTGCCCTACCTTGGGCCCCTCTCCTATACTGCTGAACGAATCCAAATCCCAGGGTCAGGATCTTACCTGCTGCTTTCTTGCCACAGTTGCAAGTCTGTCCTTGGGCGTGCGTGATGGACTGGCCACACTTGGTATTCTCTAATGCTCCATTGCTAAGTAAGACACAAATGAAGTCTCCTGCTCACATCTGACCTAAGGCTGTTGTCATGAGGGAGCCCCCTTGCTCGTTAAGAATGGTTTGGCTTAACACATTAAAGCATGTGCTAATGTCATAGGTCAGTGCACACAACAGGGCACTTTCCCCATCTTTTCTCTCAGAGCTATTCAAATAATCTATCTGTGAATAAGCCAGATAACTCTGTAGCAGCTGTTTATGCTGCCCATCACTTGCAAGGACTGGAGTACTGGCTATTTGCCACTGCATTTCTTGGTCTCTGGTACCAGACACTGTTCTTTGTCACAGAGGGCAGGATATGAGGTGATGGGTTCAAACTTCAGCAAAGCAGATCTAGAGTCCATCTCAGGAAACACTTCCTTACCATAAAAGCAGTAGGACAAGCCCACGTAAGTTGTGGAACCTCCTTTATTGGAGGTTTTCAAGACGAGTCTGGTTGTTCACCTGTTTGGGGTCGTGCGGGAACAGTGTATCTTACATCTATGCAGGGGCTGGACTACACGACCCTTGAAGTCTCTCCCAACCCTATGATTCACTTCCCATTATATGGCTGGGTAACTGACACCCAGATTTATAAGGATATTTAGTCATAGAGTCAATGGACTGGAAGGGACCTGTAAGGTCATCGGGTCCAGTCCCCTGCCATAGGCAGGAGGTTAAAGACCTCAAACAAGCTCATCAAGGTGCTTATCTAGTGTCCTCTTGACCACCTCCAAGGACGGCAACTACACCATCTCTGCTGGGAGTGTGTTCCAGGTTCTAGTTACCCTTACGGAGAAGAAGTTCTTCTTTATGTCCAGCCTAAATCTTCCCTCTGTTAGTTTGTGACCATTGGTCCTCATCATCCCAAGGGTTGCCTTCCGGAAGAGTTGCTCCCCCAGATCCTGGTGTTCTCCCTGGCATATCTGTAGGCGGCTATCAAGTCACCTTGCAGCCTCCTCTTACCCAGACTGAACAAGCCCAGCTCCCAGAGTCTGTCCTCCCTGGGCCTGCCCTACAAGCCTCTCATCATGCAGGTGGCCCTTCTCTGCACCCTCTCAAGTTTATCTGCGTCCTTCTTGAAGTGCGGCGCGCAAAAATGGGCACAGTACTCCAGTTGTGGCCTCAACAACACTGAGTAGAGGGGAAGAAGCACCTCGTTGGATCTGTTTGGCAACACATCGGCTGATGCGCGCCCGGGTGCAGTTTGCCCTGCTGGCGACTTCCTCGCACTGTTGGCTCGTATTCATCTTCTGGTCAATTGTGACCCCCCAGGTCCTGTTCAGATGCTGTGCCAGCCAGTGGGATACCGCCTGTCATATAGTTGTGGTGAAGGTTCTTCCTACCCAGATGAAGGACCTGGCACTTTTCCCTGTTGAACCTCATTTGATTCTGATCAGCCCATAGGACCAGTCTGTCATGGTCATCCTGGATCTTTACCCTATCCTCAGATGTGTCTGCATTTCCCCACAGCTTGGTGTCATCTGCAGACTTAATCATAGAGCATTCCACCTCCTCATCCAAGTCATTAATAAATATGTTAAAAAGCACCGGTTGAATCACTGATCCCTGTGGGACACCACTGGAGACAGTCGTCCAGGATGAGGCCATCCCATTGATTACCGCTCTGTGGGACTAGCCCCTAAACCAGTTGTCCACCCACCTCACTGTAGGCTGGTCCAGGCCAATTCCCTCCAGTTTGACTGAGACAATTTCACGGGAGACAGAATCAAAGGGCTTACTGAAATTTAAGTAAATGATGTCTACCTCATGACCCTTGTCCAGCTGGTTAGTTACCTGGTCGTAAAAGGACACCAGGTTTGTCAGGCATGATCTACCCTCCACAAAGCCATGCTGGTTGTTTCATAATACCCTGTCATTTACAAGCTTGTGGTTGATGGCCTCTTTAACAATTTTTTAAAAGGTTTTTCAAAGGCTAGAAGTCAAACTGACCGGTCTGTAGTTTGCAAGGTCATCCCTCCTCCCTTTCTTAAAGATGTTGGCCCTCTTCCAGTCATCCGGGGCCACCTCCGAGTTCCACGATTTTTTGAATATCTTCGCCAAGGGCCCTACCATGAGTTAAGCCAGTTCTTTCAGGACTTTTGGATGTAGGTCATCTGGCCCAGTGGACTTGGAAACGTCCAGTTGTTCTAAGAGGACCCTCACCTGTTTGGGACTGATGTCATGTTGTTTATAGGCTTCCTCATGCTCTCTGGGCCTCTGGACAGATGCACAGCTCCTAGTAGCTTTCTGAAATATTGAAGTGAAGTATTCATTTAGGAGCTCAGCCTTTACATGGGGGTCAATTGTGGGCTGTCCCTCCATATTCAGTAGAGGTCCCACAGTGGAGCTTGATTTTTTTCTTGCTTCCCACGTACCTGTAGAAGCATTTTTATTGTCCTTCATTTTGGATGCCTGCCTTGGCTTTCCGTATCTCATACCTGCAGACCCAGGTTACATAACTGAACTCTTCTCTGGTTGCTGAACCTTTTTTCCATTCATTATATGCATCTTTTTTCTTTTTCAAAAGTTCTCTAATGTCCCTGTTGAGCCAAGCTCCTTTCCTGCTCTTTGACTGTGTGGGAATGGCCTTATTTTGGGCAGTGAGAATTGCTCCCTTGAAGAAGCACCATTGCTCCTGAACCATTTTGTTGC
>NW_017729019.1:1461411-1461648 GCF_001723915.1 Gavialis gangeticus | reverse complement strand
AGCTCCTTTCCTGCTCTTTGACTGTGTGGGAATGGCCTTATTTTGGGCAGTGAGAATTGCTCCCTTGAAGAAGCACCATTGCTCCTGAACCATTTTGTTGCCTCATGATGTATATAGGCCATCACTGGGATTTCCAAAAGCACCTAAGCCTCTAATTGCCTTTGAAATCATTGCACTAAACAGACTCCAATCAATTGAAAGATGAACATGGGCCGACAATGCGAGGTCATCGTTGGC
>NW_017729019.1:1455793-1461400 GCF_001723915.1 Gavialis gangeticus | reverse complement strand
TTAATCTATGAATCTATGAATCTATGAATCTATGAAATTAGGAACATGGGTATTTTCAAAAATCCCACTAAGCACCTACCTGGAAATTAAGTGCTTAGTACCTTTAACAATCTGGCCCTAGGTGGTTTGCCCAGGAGAACTGGGGGCAGGCAGGGAGTTGCACTTAAGTTTCTCAAATCCTAGGTTAGTGGCTAGACGCTGAACCTTCCTCTGTCTCCTGCTTAAGCTGCAGAAAGGTAATGAGAAAGAGGGGGCAACTTCATGTACCTTATATGATCAATTATGTAAAACAGGTAGAGCAAGCTCCCCCAGTATGTGACAGTCCAATGTCTAGGCATCATTAAGTTCCTGCTAAAGTGGATGGAGGCCCTAAATGCCAGACAGACTTTTTCATGGCAGAAGAGCTTCATCCCTAAAGTACAAGTGGATGTGTTTGTGAACCACCCTTAGTTGCAAAATCTTGCCCAATAAGAATCCAGCTTGATACACAAACTAACAGTACAGAGCTTAGATTCATAACCAATATTCTTGGCAAGGAATAATTAAATATGAGCTAATATTGGCTCCCTCTGTTGTTCTGGAGATGTGTTTCTTTTCCAGTCTGTTCTTCTTCAGGTGGTTTAGTACAAAGGTTCTCTTTTCTTTCATCAGCAGACGAGCATTTGTTTGAACATCAGTATGCATGCAAGTATGTACAGGCATGGGTCTTCCTGAATGAATACGTACCTATTCTTCCCAGAATAGGTAGCATCTCCCAACTAACCGTCCCCACTCTGCCCCATACATGGCAGATACAGAGGGTACTGTATTCAGCAGCTACCCCTGGATAGAAGAGCAGTCTCTAAACTCTGGCATGCATTGTGATCACTAGAAAGTGACAGTGCAACCAGGTGTAGTCTTGTTCTAGTGTATCAATAATCCCAGCCTGTCTGAGGCAGAAGTAGACCTTTCTAAGGGATAGCTGCTGATGATCCTGTTCCAATGCTTCCTGACCTTTGAGAGCTCAGCCTCTTGCCTGGAAAATGAAACCAGGCACATTCCACTGCAGGTGCCCTATAAGTTAAGGGCCTACCCCTCTCAATACATATGGCCTCTGAGTCCCCCCGACTAATCCTTCATGGAGTGCCCCATGGGTTAGGAAACGCCAAACTGAATTGAGCTTTGCTTCACTCATTCAGTGAGGCCGAAAACATTATGCACAGAGATACGTTCTCCTTTCCTTTACTCTCTCCCTAAAATGACCCAAGCCAGTTCCTCGAGTCCTTATTCAGGTGTAGTCCAAGCCTTACCTAAATACCCTCTTGGGAGTCTGGCCTGAGTATACACTGAAAAACTCTCTCCAGACTTATCCTTCCCGGGATTTCTTCAGGTCCTGAAGAAGGATACTTTGTGCCCAAAGGCTTACCCAACATCTCTGCTAACTATACAGGTTGGTCCAATAAAAGATATCACACAAAACATTTGCCTTTCATACATGTCCTGGACCATCATAAGCTCCCCCCAGAGGAGGTGCAATTGCCTACCCTGGAAATCTTCAAGAGGAGACTGGACGGTCACCTTGCTGGGGTTACCTGACCCCCAGTTATCTTTCCTGCTTGGTGCAGGGGGCTGGACCTGATGATCTTCCAAGGTCCCTTCTGGCCTCTTACAATCTATGAATCTATGAATCATAGCTACACAACACCCCAAGCCCACTATAAAGAAAGTCTTAGTCACATCAGCAAGAGCACAGGACAAAATGAGCACGCACTTTCTCAGCTAAACAGGGCAGTGAAAACATGCAGGAGTAGCTTCTGTGAATTCAGCAAAGCTTACTGAGCAAGGAAACAGCAGGAGATCCTTCTCCTGTGGTCACTGTGACATGGGCCATCCCAAGTGTAACCCCTTCACTTTTATTCCCAGCATGAATTTGGCCTATCATGTCTATGCTAGCTCAGTTTTTCTGTGACTGAGAGAACATCAGTTCCTGGCCTGGCTTGTCTTTGCTAAAAGAAAGACTAAAAAGACGTGGGTGAAATCTAGGTCCTATGGCAAATCAGTGCAGGGTTTGGCTATTGACTCCAGTACAGCCAAAATTTCACCTTTCATACTTCAAAGAGCCCCTTTCTGTGGGTGGGCAAGGGCAGCCAAAGAAACCACCCAGGGTTCACCACCCAGTTTTGCTGTTCAAGGAGGAACTGGTTGAAGCGAGAAGGATGCAGCACAGACCTCACAGCCTAGCGGGAGGGGCATGTCAAGACAGCATTATACCGCCTTTAGTCCTTTCCAGCACTCATCTGCTCTGAAGTCTACATTTCACCTTTGTCCCACAAGCTGACTATGTTATATCATCCTTCCAGAGTGAGTTTCAGCTCATGAAAACTTGTGTTATATCTATATATACTTTGGTTTGTCTGTAAGGTGCAAATCTACCCTACCTTCTAGTTGACTTCAGACTAGCATGGCTAATTATGTCTCTGTCCTCCTAGAATAGCTTGGAGTTTTCACAGAGCTCTGCTACAACTTCACTCCCAGCCAAAGGGTGGCCCTTCAGTCTTCTGTAGTGTGCTGGGAGGATCCTTCAGCCAAATGCAAACACTGGATCCTTTTCATTGCTCTACTGGCCCCTTTGTGTGACATCAAGAGGCCAGTGGAGCAGTGACAAGCTTACCCAAATGTTTTAGAATCTGATGGATATTTCATTTAGTGAATCATCCACCCACCCTGAGCTCAGGTGCTTGCATACCAGCATAAGAAGTGGTTTCTAGCTGATGGGCAGAGAGAGAGAATGATTCTTTCTAGATCAGGACCAGCAGTGACTCAAAACAAGAATGCTGTATGCAAAACATTTCTATGAAATCCCTTATGCCTATTTTCTCCTCTTTCAGGGCTTAAAACTGCTGCAAAAAGCGTCACAAATAATTCTCTACCTTTTTTTCTGTTTCACATCATGGTATTGCTTCCCACAGATTTGGTCTGTATAGACATAGAAAAGGCTGCAAAAAGCCATGCCTGCCACCAGGCGGCAATATGCCCACCCCTCCTCTGCTACAGCTGGGTGCTGCCATTGCCACCTCACTTGGCCAAAGTAGCTTCTCTTCTCAGGGGAGTAAAAGTGACTTTATGAACACCTTGGCTAATCCAGGTCTGAAATCTGCCCCTGCACTATACTGTGCGTGAGCCATGGGTTCTCCAGTGCTAGCTGGGGGTGGACTTCTCACTGTAGCCACATCAGGGGACATGACACAATGCCAAGACTATCTGGTGGAAAAATGCCAACCCACCATCACCAATCCATCCTTAACAGCACAGTACCAGCAGAGCAGAGGAGGCTCATGAACCCATAGAAGAAATAAATGGGCCAAGCATAAAGGAGAGTGTCTTGTCCATAGCTAAAGGCTTTTAAAAGCTGAACCACCCAGCCAAGGACTTTAGGGAATGGCATGTGAGTGAAGTGGTTATAAAAATATCACTTTTCTTAGCTGTGCTCCAGGATACCAGCTTCAAGCATCACAGTGGGACTGTCAAAGCAATCCTGTCTGGTCTTCTAGTTAAAACAAACACCTCTTAATGGTCACAGATGCAAAGTAAGATGTCTGGTGTCCTATTACTGTTGTTGCTATTTTTCCTGTTGTTGTTGTGAGCTTATAGGTTCATATTTGGAAAATCTCAAATACCCTGATGTTTATTTAGAAATAAAAGTAAATTGACATCAAAGGAGCAGTTATTCCAGGCTGTAACTGTCCAGATGATTTGAAGCTGACGACACACAGCCTGGAACTATTAATGACTCGCATTGGGCCAAAAAAAATGAGAAGGAAGAAAGATAGTCTCAGCTCAATTTTCTGCCTGTTAGAGGCTATTAGTGGTTCCACACAGGAAGCCAAAAAATATTATATGGAGCTATAAATTCTTCCATAAGCCACAAAACACCACAAATTTGCAGCTAATAAACCTGAAGATGCAAGAAGATTGGAAACTGAAGGTAGGATATTTGCTGATTATTCCAGTCCCAAAACAAACGCCTCTTGCTTTTTTGGGATGCTGTTGTAATTCTCCTGCATCTCTATTAGCAGATCAGGTTGCTTGGCTAGCATGTACCTAGCTGGCATCTAACCAGGCTGCAAATTAATTTAGTTACCACTGGTGCTGGTAGCAGTGGTTCTGATGGGCAAATCAAGCATCCCAGATTAAATGATTCACAGATTTAAAGCAAAAAGAAACTTTTATGACTGGCTGGTCTGACCATCCCATCCTGAACCTTGCCCAGGGGTTCCCACATGCAGCCCATAACTTATGGTTGGACTGAAGCACAGTTTTCAGAAAGAGACACTCAGTCTGGATTTACTAATGAATATCACCAGGATGTCAGGAAGGGTGGCCATGCAAGGCAGGGGCTCTGCCCATGCCATATGCTGTTAAGCACCAGCTGGGTGATACCAGCTTGGTACAGACAGGTATGTTTAGTAGGTTAGTGATTCTAACCCATCTGCTCCCCTGGTGCCCAGCTGTACCTTGTAAACACAAAGGTCCAGATTTGTAAAGGTACCTAGGTGTGCAGAACAATACCAACAAGCTTTAGCTTTTTCTGACAGTGGCTAATCACATGGATCCAGCTGCACAAAGTCCTCCAAACCAGCACCTGATGTTAGCAACTTCTGCTTACCACTGGACAGGTACTGAAATGAGCTGGCAGATTAGGGGTAGCCCAGGCCTGGTCACTGGCCTATCCAGTCCTGTTAGATTGCTTTACATTGAAAGTAATGAGGAAGATTAAATATTCTGAGTATACCAGTACCAAGAGGCCTCAAGCAGGTTGGGACCCATAGTGATGGGTCCCGCACTCACCTCCAGCATTTGACAACCCCTGCCCCAACGAGCTTGTGCTCTAGGGGCCTATCCACATGGCATATGTGCCACTCCAGGAGTGCCACCACTCTCAGGTTTGTCCCACCTACTTGTTCCAGCCCCATATGCACCAAATGCTGGAAATGAGGTAGTACCTTAGCCCTACCATCTGGGTGCCTGAGCTCCTTGAATGCTGATGTGTATGTAACACTTATCCAAAGTGGCTACTGCCTCCTTTCTGGGATTTCGTGTCTGTGGAGTAGGAGGCAGTAAAGTGCTTCACAATGGTACTGCCAGCTGCAGCGTGGAGGTACTCCAGGCATCTCCTAAAGGCCAACACATAAGATGTGTGCACAATAAATAAAGTGCCAATGAACCCTCCTTGCTGCCCAAGAGATTGAATGGATGCCCTGGGGAGGACCTTTGGAAGGTGACACCTGCCTACCAGCTCCTAGAGACAGAAGAGGAGAGATCTGTAAGAAGGAGGTGACAGCAGGGAGCATGGCTGTTTCTGGCCTGGCTGAACAGCTTTCCCCTTGCGCACACTGCTCCAGAACCCAGCAGGAAAAATACCAGGTGCTTGGCTTTGGGGGAAGCTGATCGAAGCTGTTTGCCAATACAGAGCATTTTTTTCTGCCCAGGCATTTGTTTCTACTAGCCTTGTAGAGAAAGAGCCTGGCCTTTGTTTTATAGCATCAGCATCGCTATCCTGGGGTTTACGTGGGATCAAGACTTAAATTAGAGTGAGAAGGAAGCCGCATGTACTTCCTGCCTTGTACT
>NW_017729019.1:1445722-1455643 GCF_001723915.1 Gavialis gangeticus | reverse complement strand
CCATGTACTTCCTGCCTTGTACTTCTGTAGCTGCCAATCCTTCCTAACAGAGCTCTGGTCCCCATTTAAAAATGTAGCAGTGCCCAGAATGTGTCTGTTCCAAGCAGCGTTTCTGTCTGTTCTGTAACTGATGAAGGTACAGAATTAAATATGTTTTCAATTCCATTTGATTTATTTAACAAGGTTGAAATAAGCCTCTGAGAGCTGGGATTTCGTGGGGGGTCCTGCAAACACAAGAGCTGCCATGCACGTATGGCTTCCAAGACACAAAAGAGACTGACCACAAAGCCAAAAGCAGCAGGGACCTCAGTCACTGAGATGAGATGGACAATAACCAGGGGGCTAACAATGCTGGCAGGAGGACCATGCAGGGTGTTATTGCACTTTGCTGTCTGGGAGATGTAGTCTCAAAAGCCTGGTCTGCAGCCGATCATTTGGGACACAAGCATTTGGAAGGGTCATGCTAAACCTTTTTCTTTTTTCTCTTTTTTTTTGTGCAATTTGCTGAAGAGCAATGTCCTGCTTTCAGCTCAGGGGCAGAGGGCTAGGGCTGGAACGAGAGTGTGGAACTGGTTCAGGACTGAGTAGCATCATCGGCACTGGGTGCAGGGGGCACATGGATGGAATAGCAGGGGGCTGCAGGTCAGGACTGTGACACATTGGAAAAGCAGGAGGAGAAGCAGACAGTTGCAATCACAGGGGCTTTGAGCGAAGACTGAAGAGTAAGGGCAGGGCTGGGTTTGCATTGGGAGACCAAAGTGGAAGCGTCATCACAGCCTGGCTGTGTCATTGCTTTTGTTGCCTGCACTGTCTGTTCCTCCCTTTTACATGCAACAAATTCTGTCTCTGAATGTCTGGAAATAAAGGGATTTTTCCTTTAGTGCAAGTAGGTTCCCTGACTCAGGTGTTCTTTGGAAGTGAGACATCTGAGAAGGGTTGAAAGAGAACCTCAAGAAGATGAACAAAAAGGGAAGGGTTGGGGTCTAATGAGAGTCTCTTCCATGCAAGGTGCCGCTTTTGATCCCAGCCCCCACCTGGCCCACTTCTGGACACTGCTGGCAGTGGATCATGGCTCTGCCCTGGTCTCGGTCCTGGTCCCATGATGTCACTGCCCCACAATCCCAGCCCTGGCTCTGCTCACCCATCTTGCTCCCTCCCTGCTTACAGTCCCATCCTATCTGGCTGACTGAGTGCATCCTGCCTGCATGGGGCCCAGGACAGCCTCTATGGACACTCCACCCACTTGCCCGCTCTGTCCAGTGATCCTGGCAGTGAGCGTGGGGCGGACGGACAGTGGTGGCCAGGCAGCGGGGCTGGGGCTGGCGGTAGTGGTGACATTAGCAGTGACAACCAGAAAGTCACCTCTGTGGGGGCTGCCAGGAAGTGGAGTCCAGCTGCCATGCCGCCCCTGTCCCACTGCATGCCCAGGTGCAGTGGGACTGGCTGCACGCACCACGGCCAGGGCTGCGCCCCGCACCTGGGCTGGCTGGACAGAATCCCTCCCCTCGGTTCACAGGGGGGTGCAGTGAGAGGGGGCTGGCGTGTTTGTATTGAGTGCCTGCCAGGGGAAGGGGCTGGGCTATTTGCAGTGCATATGCATTGGTGGGGAGTGGGGCTGCCTGTGCTGCACATAGCAGCAGAAGGGGGAGCTGCCTGCTCAGTGCACCTGGCTAGGAGCAGGGTGAGGCTGCCCACATGGCAGAAAAGGGAACCACCCATGCAATACATAGCGCATGCAGTGTGTGGCCCCCCAGTCCATGGCTCACGTGGCCCTGGTCCCTGAGAAGTTGGACAGCCCTGTGCTAGTGTATTCTCCTATCTGGTTTTAAAGGAGGCTTGCCTTGTTTACTGAAGACTCCTACAGTCTTACTAAATGACTTCATAGCATTCAGCATGGGCTACCTCACCTACAGACACCTTCCAAGCATCTGAAACAATGCCTCCATGAAGGAGAACCCCCTGACTCTTTTCCCCTCTCCCTGACCCCCTGCTACATTCCTGCTTTTTCCCTCCCTTGGTTCCTAATTGCTCTGTCCCTGGTAACCTCTCTCCATTTGGTCTGTTCTGGCCTTTTCATAGAGGAGCTGCACCCACAGAAGCAAGGATGATTGGGATTCCTGAGCCAAAGTCTTCATACATGCCTGCTTATACTGGGTGCTGCAGTTCTGCAGGTGCCAATACTGAGACATCCATAGGTCTGGTTGTCAGGAAGCACCTAGCACCCACAGGCCAAACTGAACCCAGCAACCCTGAAAACCATGCAGGAGGTGCCTCAGAAAGGTTTCCCAAATGGAAGCATCAAAATAATTGGCCACTTCGGGGAAATGGGCACGCTGCGCACTGCGCATGGATCCTCTGCATCAGTGGGGAAGGCACATTCCCTTCTGGGAGTTGGGCATCCCTTCCCAATGCAGCTTATCCGAGACATGATGAAGTCCCATGTGCCCCTGAAAGGGTTACACCCTACGCCACAGGAGCCATGGCAAGAAGGTTCCCAGGTGCCACTCTCATGGCCCAGGGCAAATTTGAATTGTCTTTATTTTCTCCTCCAGAGAATCCAAGTGTTTCTTGGCACTGGGAGACTTCTGCTCTGCTCTCTGCATTTACTAACCTGCCTAATTACCCAGATGATGGGAGCAGCATATTGGGAAAGTCTGCGGTGAGGGCACTTCCTGTGAGGCAAGGTTAGGCAGATAAGGTGCCTGGGGCCAGAGGTTCTGGGTTTGCCCTTTTGGGAGAAGTTTTAATTTGTTAATGCTATATATTTAAAAAAAAAACACAACAAAACAAAAGAGCTTTTAAACAAGCAATGGTTTGTTCTCTTCAAGTGATTTATCACCTGTGTCTGAGCAGTAGAGGAGCTGGCAGAGACCAGAGACGAGGATTAGGAAACTGCAGAGCTATGGAGCAGAGAGGTCATTGGGGGAAAAGCGTGATTGTGGGGGGGTTTCTGCAATTTCTTTCCTTGTATTTACTGCCCTGAGCTTTATAGGAAGTGAGATCCACCCAACCATACTGGGGACATGGCCAAAGTCCCCACCACAGCCTACTACATTTGCTGATCCAAGCTGCATGCATCTAGTGAGGAAACCCAGGTCAAGGAGGTAGTGGAGCACCCCAAGGCAAGAGGCTCTGGGGTCACTCTCACAGGCTTGTCACAGGCATCAGTGTGTACTAGTCCTTCTCCCTTCCTGGGTATATTTGAACTGCAAGGCCCAGATCCTTCCTAACTCCATTGATTTCAGTGTGCATTAGGTGCTCAAATAGGATTTAGGTGCCTCAGTATCTTAGGGCTCTTTGGGGCAGGGACTCTGTACTGCACCTGGTATAATAGGGTCCCAGTCTCTGTTGGCTCTCAAGCCCTGCAGTAATGGAAATGGTAAACAAGAGGAAGAATATGCAGGTGTGAATGTCAAAGCATATTTAAAGCCCTACCCTGGTCTGTGGTGTATGAGAAGCAATAAATAAAGTGAGCCAGAAGCTGGCGGAGAGGTCTTGGAACATCAGCGCACTGTATCCAAGGCTCATTTCCCTGCCAGGCTGCCTTTTGATTGTCTCAGCCAATTCCCGGTTGAGAGGCCTCCAAGTTCAAACACACAGTAGAATCTGCCATGCCGCCCACTTATCTTATTAACATATCAGAAGCCCCGACAACTTGCCTAAACGTGTGTACTCACCATTTCTGTGACGGCTCCTAGTGCTCCAGGCCCTAAACGCCTCCTCTCACAGCTCTGGCAAAATCATCCCAGTGGCAGAGAACAAACCTGCCCCTTGTCTATGGGGCTGGGCGTAGCTTCACCTGTGGGGAACCCTTTCTGGATGGTACAATTGTATTACTGGAAATTATAAAAGGATCCATAAACAACTTCTCTGCTTCATGAGCTGCCCTCTTTACGTGCCAGCCAAGGAACTCATTGCTGTACAATAGGAGCTTTGAAGAATAAGATACGCTTATGTCAAAATCAAGGTCTGCTCCTGCTTAGCACAAGCTCAGTGGCTGTAGATGCTGAATTGCAGTTTGGGGGTATATTTGGACTTAGCGGGGCTTTTGTGGCCAGTCTTGAAGTTCAGCCTTCAGATCTCAGTGTTTTCTCACTTGGGGGTGGATAGTGCTCTTATCCCCATAGTGCTTCTCTTTAGGACTCGCTCACCCTCTTCAGATATCTTGCCAGGCCTACACCTTTTTCCACTTGCTGCTTTTTCTCCTTCAGACAGAGCAACCAGTCACAATATCTTTCCCTTCCCCATTTGGGTAGTTTGCATCCCAGGAGAGTGAAGTATAGCTGCTGCTGTGGAATATCACCTATTTTCAGATCAAAGTCAAGCAAAACTGACTCTGAGATGTTTTTGACCCCAAATTATTCATTGGCTTGAAATCCCTGGGAGACTGAGCTCAGATTTGCTCAAAAAGACCCCACTTGCATGGGCCCCAGTTCAGACCATGAACCTTAGCAAACAACTCAACAAAGCCAGGCTGAAGCAGTTATGAGGTGAGTTATGAGCAATTTCAGATGCCACTGTGAAAATTCCCTCTGCAGAACCATGTGAGGTATCCTTCTGAGACCGATGCTGAATACAATCCCAGGAATTAGCTATCCTCCACAATCCCTTGCTTTTGCTCAGAAAGCCTAGCCCCTCCTTGTGATGCTATATTTCCATAGTCCTAGCCGGGAAAGGGCAGTAGAAGCTATAACCAAGATGTTTGTTCTACAGACTAGTCCCTCCTGACTATTTACAGACCTATTTCTTATACATGCATATAGAAATACAGGGTGTCTCAAAAATATACATGTGCTTAAATTATCAGGGATACAGAGGCATATGGATTGGCAGTGCTGATTCTTGTTTCCTTGCAAAGCAAGAAGTCTAATTTATAGTATACCTTTTGTAGGTGTTCAAAATTTCTACACTGACATGCAGGCACTTCCCTCCAGTGATAACTGCACTGAAGGAGGACAGTTGACTGAGGTTCTGTGAATATGTCTGTATTCCTGATGACTAAAGTGTGGATACTTTATTTGGGGCAAACTGTATATTCACCAGTGCTTACACTTACATGCGTGGGCAGTGCTATTGTACATATGGGGAAACTGAGACACAGAGAGACAAAGGGCTAGATTTCATTTTCTACTGGTATTAAGTGCCTAAGCCGACTTAGGTGCCTAACTGCAATCCTCTTCCACACCAGTCTGAGTTCATGAAAACCTGTTTATACAAAAGGCAGGTGGGTCCTCCTCTTCCTTGATACTTTTTTGTGATAGTCTTAAGACTAAGATGACAGTGGGCACATCTACACGAGATACCTTAATGCACAGTGGACTGTTCTACTGCATGGTAGTGCATCACGGCAAAAACTGCGCTAATGCACAGTAGAATTAGTCTACTGTGTATTAAGCATCATAAAAAACATTTGCCTTTGGTACCGCACATTAGCACAGGTACTGTGCCTTTATCTAGAACCTCATATTAGAGGTATTAAATGTAATGCACAGTAGCAAAGGCACGTTAATGAACATGTAGACGGGCCCAGTGTTTTACAAAGGAAAGTGCATTAATGGCTTTTCAGGGACATGATCAGGGTAGAAGAACATTGCATTTACATGCCTAACAGGTAGAATAAGATCTGACTTTGCAGCACAGCACTCTAACCAACACCGCACAAGTTAAATGCTAGCCAGTGGTCTCTCCACACCTCCTTTTGAAGTTGGCTGCCTGGACCAAGCGAGGGAGATATGTGCAACCAGACAGAGCAAAAGGCTGTGGCTCAATGAGATGGCTGCTATCCTCAACTCTAGCCTGGACTCTTGCTCCAGATGTGGCAGAAACTTCCCCATCACACTATGCTACTTCCATTTTAGCAAATGACTAGTGGCTTAGCTTCGAAACACGTGTGGGAATGGGGCCCAAGTAACAATTATCCTGTGGCAAGTGTCCTAACCACTCAGCTACTGCGGCTGAAACATGGGAACTTTCCTTTCCAGCTCTGGTCCCTGTTTTTCACCACAAGTCCATGAAAGTCAGGAAATGCAAAAGTTAAGGCTCTTCTAGCAGTAGCATTCACTTGATTCTGTTAGCCAGTGTCTTACGGTTTGCACTTAAGGAGCTACAGAGTAACAAATTATAGTGTAGGTTTTACAAGGTAAGCAGGAACCGCGATGGGAACGATGGGCCTCGGGGAGTTTTCCACCTGGAATCAGCACTTCTGACATTCCACACTTCTGCTCTTTCCAGAGGCTGGGCTTTTCCTTGCTTCGCTTTTCTTACTTGCTTGAATTGCTTCACCTCTGCAGTCTCACCCTAAAGCCACTGCCTCCCTCTGAAGGCCCCCCTCCTGGCCATTCCTTTTCAGAGTATCAGAAGACAGGTTAAAAACTGGCTCCTAGTATCCAGCAGTTTTACCGTCTACACCCTAGTCCCCTTACCACTGTCCTATTGGAGTTTCTTTTCACAGCACCATAGTGTCAGGTCTGTGCTTTTCCTTTATGTGCACTCTTCCGTATAACCAGGTGAACAGGCAAGATTCCTTATTAGGTTTCTGGGAAGAGAGCTTGAAGCAGATGCCTGACCACCTGAGAGTGAGACGAGAGGCCTACCCCTAAGAATGCACTGGGTTGACCCGATGCTCACATGGGGCTTGGAGAAAATATCTGTCCAGACTGCAGGTCAACCTGCCATAGGAATGCATTGCCACAGCCCACTGGACCATTCATCAACCTGCCATCATTGGGTTGATCTAATTCCCCAAGTTTTACATAGCCACAGTTTCTCTCCCAGTTTAGTTCCTTAACCCAGCTGCTGCCCACAGGCACTTAATAGAAGTGATTATTCCCCTCTATTCAGCACTGGTGAGGCCACATCTGGAGTATTGTGTCCAGTTTTGGGCCCCCACTACAGAAAGGATGTGGACAAGTTGGAGAGAGTCCAGTGGAGGGCAACAAAAATGGTTAGGGGGAACATGATTTATGAAGAGAGGCTGAGGGAACTGGGCTTATTACTCTGGAGATGAGAAGACTGAGGGGGGATTTAATAGCAGCCTTTAACAGCCTGAAGGGTGGTTTCAAAGAGGATGGAGCTGGACTGTTCTCAGTGGTGGCAGGTGACAGAACAGGGATCAATGATCTCAAGTTGCAATAAGGGAAGTTTAGGCTAGATATTAGGAAAAACTTTTTCACTAAGACAGTAGTAAAGCACCAGAACAGGTTACCCAGAGAGGTGGTGGAATCTCCATCCCTGGAGGTTTTTAAGACCCAGCTAGACAAGGCCTTGGCTGGGATGATCTAGTTGGGGATGGTCCTGCCTTGAGCAGGGGGTTGGACTAGATGTGACCTCCTTAGGTCCCTCCCAACCCTAGATGCTTCTCAAGCAAATCTCGGGGCATCATTCTTCCCTTGTACTCGGCCTTGGTGAGGCCGCAGCTGGAGTACTGCGTCCAGTTTTGGGCTCCACAATTCAAAAAGGATGTGGAGAAGCTTGAGAGAGTCCAGAGAAGAGCCACGCGCATGTTCAAAGGTCAGGAAAACAGACCTTAAGACAACAGGCTGAGAGCAATGGGACTCTTCAGCCTGGAAAAGCGCAGGCTCAGGGGTGATCGGATGGCCACCTATAAGTTTATCAGAGATGATCACCAGGATCTGGGGGAACGTTTGTTCACCAGAGCACCCCAAGGGATGACAACGTTGAATGGTCATAAACTACTGCAAGACCGTTTCAGGCAGGACGAATTTCTTTACTGTCTGAGCCCCCAAGGTCTGGAACAGCCTGCCATCAGAGGTGGTTCAAGCACCTACATTGAACACCTTCAAGAGCAAATTGGATGTTTATCTTACTGGGATCCTGTGACCCCAGCTGACTTCCTCCCCTTTGGGCAGGGGGCTGGACTCGATGATCTTCCGAGGTCCCTTCCAGCCCTAATGTCTATGAAATCTATTAAATCTATGAACCCTAACTTTCTATTATTCTGTGATTCTAAGGGTTTCTCAAGGTGTGGTGTGGAAGAGGCTTAATCCTCCACAAAATTGCCACTTCCCCCACTATTTCATATGAGATTAGATGTCAAAATGGTAAAGATTTGGGCCAGAGAGGGAAATTACCCTTTAGTTAGAAAATTATGTGGAAGGCTTCAGAAGTTACGATTGGGTATATACTAATGTTACAGCAGATAGGCTAAGCATCTTTTCATCCAGCTGCTTTCACCTGTTACTCTTTGATATCTGCTCCTTCTTGACCAGGTGGGATTTGGGATCTGGGACAACTTCAAGGTTGTATCATATTTTGCAACCACCTTGTAAGTAGGGAGACAGAGCACAGGGGCCCTAGAAGTGTGGGGTCCTGTTGCTGAGCTGGCACAGATATCTAGCTGCTCACTTGTGCACCAGTTTCTACAGGGAAGATGGCAGTGTGACAGCTTCCTTTTTAGCTCAGTCGCTGTCCAAAGTGAACAAAAACCAGGTGATTTGTGCTCTGCCTCTGCATAGCCAGTGCAAGCTGGGGTAGTTTCCTGCAGGACCTTTGCTTCATGCACAAGAAGCTCTCAGGTGCTAGCTCTCTAGCCCACATGTTGCTGAGGAATTGCACAGAGCAAGCAGAGGCATTTTTCTCCTGAATCCTCAGGACCTGAGAGCAGTTAATAAAACACAATCCTTTTCCCTGCTGCAGACCCTGGCCTAGCCATCCAGAGGGATGTGGTTGGGGTCCCTGAGTGCAGCTCTACTGCTAACTCTATAGGTAGGGGTCTAGCCAACTCCAGGAGGCAGGCGGCTGATTTTGCCTGTACATCACAAGGCCAGCCACCATTTTCTTGGGTTTACTGTGGTCCCCTCCCATGCCTCTAATTGGCTGAGGGACTTAACCCAGTCGTTAAGGCGGCTGTCCATAATGTGGCCCTACCCACTTCCCCCTGGGCTGCAGCAGCTGTGAGGACTGCCGGGTCCCACTGGGGAGGCAGCATTTTATTTTTAGTAAGATTTTTTCCTTGACTGAGTTCACAGATATTGTCCAATTTTTGCACAATCCATGAAATCGCAATTTGAGTAGGTCCCTAGCCCTGGGTGTCAGGAGGCAACAGCAGGCAGGTGACAAGCCCATTGCTGGCTCTGGTTGCCCGCATGGGACTGGCTGGTGGTTGGCGGTGTGCCCTTAGTTGGTCCCTGGTAAAGCCTTGGCTGTGGCTGCTGCATATACGTAGTAGCCTTTGCGGCGCTCTGTGCGTTTTCAACTGAGGAGGCTTTTCTGGTGCCAGTTGCAGTGTTTGTTCCTCCTGATCCCAGATCCCTGGCTTCTCTGCTTCCTAGCCTGGCCTCTGCTGCCCCTCTTGAACTTGTGCCATGCTCCTGGCTAGGTCTTGCACGAACCTTGCCGTGCCTGACCCTGTCCCTTTTCTCCTTGCCCCGGCCAAGCTCTCCATCTCGCAGAGCAGGAAGGAGGTGCTGGCTGAAGGGAACCTTGCTGCCTGCCGGACCATCTTCCTTCCATTTGTCTGTGCAAGTTTCCAGGCAATTTCACAAGGTGGTGTCCACAGACCCCTTAGCTGTGTTTGAGGTCAGTGGGTGCTATTGGCCAATATTTTCTGCTCGGTGGCCCACCTTGGAGCCCTCGTTCTTAACCCCTGACCTTGCTTTCCTGCTCTTGGCTTTTTCATTTTTTTGTCCCAAGCATTTCTCTATTACATGGAGGCTTGTAGTTTTCCACTTGGCTTAGGCCCATAGTACCTGCATAACACATACACCAGCCTGAATCCTTGTAGAGCTCCTGCCTGCTCCCGCCCTGGGTTGTTCTGTTTCTGCCCTGCCTGTTCCTGGCTTTAGATTCTTGGCCTGACCAGTTATTTGCCTTGACCACAAACCCGTTGCGATCCCTGGTTTGATACCTTATGAACCTCGGCGTTGGCTCTTGGACTTATAGTATTGTGACCCTTGGCTCTTA
>NW_017729019.1:1433691-1440722 GCF_001723915.1 Gavialis gangeticus | reverse complement strand
CTTAGCCTGACCAGTTATTTGCCTTGACCACAAACCCATTGCAATCCCTGGTTTGATACCTTATGAACCTCGGTGTTGGCTCTTGGACTTATAGTATTGTGACCCTTGGCTCTTAGACTTGAAGTATTGTGACCCACAGCTCTCAGATTCCTGCACTTATGCCCTTAATCCCTAAAAAATGACTTTCCCCCCAACCCTCACCAGAAGTCTGGGTTGTGCTTGTGATGATTGGTTCCTTTGAAAACTCTGACTAAAGTGTCTCTTTTTCTGCTAATGTCACAAGGAAAACCATGATGCCCTTTGTCTGAAGTGCCATATCTGCAGCAGTACCAAAGGCCCCTTGTAAATGCAGAAGAACAGCTTTTGCTCCCAATGACATCCTGGCCAGTTTATTGCCTACTTGGGGTCACCCATAAAATACTGGATAGTGGAATTTGGGCCATGCAATAGAGGAAAACTGATGTCAAACACAAATGTTAAAATTTAATCTCAATTTTAATGTGAGATTTGCAAAATGTTCTCAGCCTCTCTTGGACCCAGGAGGGTTAAATTTAATTGTGCACACAAGATTTCTAAATCCACGGGCAGGGTCACCAAAGCTGAGCTGCTCAGTGCTTTCCCACCTTGAAACAGGGTCTAGCCCCAGAACTTCTGCATTTAGCTTCACTGTCAGTGCTTGTACATCAGGGAAAACAGGGCCTTTGTTGAAGCCCATTGCCCTGATGTTCTGCTAATCATTTTTCTGCTACCCTTGGGAATTTCTCTTTCCTGCACCCCCAACCTGCCAGCTCTACCCTCTGTTCTTAACTGTCAACTGTTGTGCTTGCTTCCCTCCTCGGTCCTGATGATAAATACCTTGTATTCAAAATTTTCTCTAACTTGATTTGTCTAACTTTATTCCACCCATAGAACTGGTGTAATAAAAGCTATCACCCCAAAAGATCTTTGCCTTCCCCATACCTAATGTCACGATAACGAAGTGTCTCAAGGCCTGTACTTGTTAAAAAATACATACAGGGATATCCAGCCTGATATACTGGCAATCAAAGAAAGATCTACAAGACACCAAGTAAGCCCCTTGTCTTCCAGCATTCACATCTTCCCCCTGGGCTCAGGAATAGCCCCTCCTGGGAGGCCTCAGGCTCTGGCAGTCCAAATGTAAGACTGCCCTGTCCTCTAGCACCTGATGGGTGCATCTAGGGACTGCTAGCTTGCCTGCTGCATCTGTGCTCAGCAACGCTCCATGTTTCAGTAACGTGATCAGCTTAGAAAGGCCCTGACTCTTTGAGTGACACTTTTATGATGGGAAGCTTCATCCTCCACCCTCTTTTTCTCCTTTGTTGGTGGTTTGTCTCGGACTCTCACGCCATGGGCTGCACAGAGGGGAAGGTTTCTATGCAACCGAGGGCAAGAAGATACTTGTTTTGACCCTTTCATGGGCTTGATTTACTTGCTTGTTTGTTTGTATTTTAGACTATGCATGCATAGCACGTTAACCCCAGGCAGGTCATGGTGCAGAGGCATGGACACACAATGGGCAGGGCAAGACCCCAGCTTTTAACTCCCTTGGAGTGCAATCTGTTTGTAAGGAGCCAGCAGAGCTGTTGTCCTTAGAGGCAGGATTCATGCCTAACAGAGGATCCCTAGAGTTCAGGCTCACAAGATACTGTTTGCAGGGCAGAATATCCTGCAGAATGAGGACTTTTCAAACATCATTACTGCTAATAATAATAATTGTGTTTATTGCAGGAATGCCTCGGGACTAACTTAAAAGCAGGCCCCCATGGTGTTAGGTGCTATACAAACATGGAGTAGTTGACAGTCCCTGGACTACTTTGGTGACCTGAAATGCTTGTAAAACACCTTGGTTAGGAGTTTTACCATATACCCAGGCCTGATTTTCAGAAAAAGGAAGACAGATTGTGTAAGGAATGGGTAGATGAGTAGTTTAGGCTGACATATGTGGGACTTCTGTGTGTGGAAGCAGGGGCAGAGGGATAGGCTAAGAGATAAGAGCAGGGAAGATGAAGTAAGGTTATGCCTATATTGCCTCCAGACCATACTAATCAGCACTGCATTGAAGTGCAGCCTGCCTACTCTGTGTCCCCTATACCCTGAAAAATGTAATGCAGCTGCCTTAGGACAGTGCTGGGTGGGTACCATCGGCTGTCGGGCGTGCTTTGAAAGCAGCAACATTACGAATGTGCTGTGTTTGAAAGCTCACCTTACTCTATCCCAACTACGCAGTTGGTCCAATATCACCCTAAGAAATCCATGATACATGACACACTTTGGGGTGGGCCATGCAGAGGAGGTGTATTGTGCTTCTTATAGTCCTCCATACTGTGGTCTGGACATAGCGAAGATGTGCCTCAAGGCTCTTAAAGGTCTTCATCACCTTGAAGCCCAAGGGGAAATGATCAGCTGGTCTACAGGCATGGTTAGGACCCCATTCTAGTTTATGAGAGAGGGTGCTTGCATACTGGACCCCAGATAGGAAGCTGGAGCATAGTTAATGGGTAATGTAAGCTGATACAATGCCACAAAAAGCAAGGTGTTTCCTTGAAGAAAGCCAAATTATACATACCCCTCACCATCACACTGGCAATGAAACACCCCCTCTCCTTCCAGTAATGCCTGCATTGCCACTCTACCACCCCTCCCCACTGCTTAAAGAGGGCACAGTTGAACTGGACTAGCCACTTGGCCTGGCATGAATGCACACAGTGCCCTCATTGTGGGCTCAGCTGCTAGACTGCCAAGTATGAATACACTCAAGCACCACATCCACATGGAGGGAAGCATTTAGTACAGAAGAGAAAATGGATGACTCACAAAGTTTCCAGGCTGTGCAGGCCTTCAAAGCCATTGGTCCCCAGGCTCTGGATTCGGTTGTTGTGGAGGTGACTGTAAAGAAAATGGAGATCATTAAATGGGAAAGAGCTGCACTGTTTTGTCCCCAGCAGTCTCTGGGCCGTGACTCAATGGAGGTCTGCAGGCCAATTACCACCTGGAGCAGGCTAGGTACCGCGGCATCATGTATACCTTGTCAGGCATCTATGAGGCAGGCTCTGTAAGCCAGGCCTCTCAGGGCAAACAGAGCATAAGCAATATAGAGAGACACTGCAAAACCCATGTGTAGTGGTATAGTCTCTTTGAATAAGCCTACACTACATTTGAAATATCTGACTAGAGCACAGGGATGCACACCCACAGAAGCTTAATCTAGCCAGCTCGAGGACTGACAGCAGACAAGCAAGGAGCTGGCATGAGCCTCCGAGCAAACTGCAGCAATGACCCAGGTGGCTGAAAGCTATGGGAGCCCCTGCTACAATGATTTTGTTGCTATTGGTACCTGGGGTATTGAGATTAAAGCTGTCCTGGGTGTGCTTGCCTGTGAATTGTGATAGAACCTAAAAAGGTGGAGGAAAAAGAAACACTCCAGTCTTCCCTTTGCTGAAATCAGAGCAACATTCATTTGGAGTAGAGCAACATTCATGGTAATTACTAGCTCATTACTAGCTAGACAAGGGGGGTGTATGCTCCAGCTGAAGCTTTTGGTAGCACTTCTTCAAGGAAAAATTAGAAGAAGCACTTGCATGGGCCCCAGTTCAGAGCTGGATCTGCAAGTGAATTGGAGGGTTCCCAAGATGGTGCTGCTTAGGCCCTCTGGGGTGGATGATAGAATATGTTGCACTCCTTGCACTCCCATTCACTAAGATTCCCCTCTGACTTTGGCACTTAATTGCACACAGTCCTGCTAGTTGTGTTTCCTGCCAAACACACCTGGGCAAGTTACTCTCAATTTGCATACCCCTCCAGCACCAAGCAGAAGCAAGCTACACCACTGTAATGACAGCAGAAGAACAGACTGACCAGCTAACACATGGTATGCAATTGGTACCCCCCTGGAATTGGATAGGGAAGATGCTATCTAATGAGTTTGGGTGCCTAATGTACATTCACTTTACCAGGAAGCCTTTGGGGCACTTAGAAAATCTTGGTCTAAACTGCCAATGCGCTTGGGGTCCAGCTTTAATGATCCTCAGCAACTACTTGTGGGCCCTGGATAAAAGTCACAGTCATTTGAGAACAGATCTCCTTCCTTTAAAATAAGTGCAACAGAAATCACCCCTCTGGTTTACATGCTCTCTACAGCTCCATGGGTATCAGTGCCTAGGTAGAAGCCAAGGCTAAAATTAGCAAGAGGGTTTGTAAAGCAAAGAATAAAATCTGCACCCCAAGAGGCTTGGGAACAGAAAAGAGAAGGTTTTGAGCTCTGTCCTCATGTCTGCAGTTACAGTTTTATTATCTTTGTTTGCAGAAAAAATGGAAATATTTCCAGATTTAGACTCCTGGATTTACTCCAGTTTGATGGCAATTTAAAGGTTATCTGCAGTTTAATGCTTTAAAAATGTCTAACCCTGGAGCTGAGTGGCTAACATGACATTCTGATATGCATTATCCACATAAAGTCAGCAATTCTTTTCCTTTTTTTCTCCTCTCTTAACCTCCTGCTGTCCAAGTGCCATGTATTGTGAACCGCAAGTGTTATTGCTAACACTCGCGGCCCCATGCATCATGAAGCCTTTGCGTTAATTCTGTTCCTCGAGATCCATGTGCTGGCTGTCTTGTAAGGGCAGCATGGATTGTAAAGTTACCTGTGTTACTTCTGTCGTTGAGGCCCAGTGGATCATAAATTCCTATGGAGTCAGGGCTGTATGCATTTTGAAGGCCAGTGGCTTATTTTTAGGTCTTAGTTTTTGGCAGAACCAGCATCTTTGTTGCTGAATTATTCTTTCTAAATTGTCAGAGGCATTGTATTGCATGTGTCCCTTTGTGTATGTGAGCATATGGGTGCATTAGACACCTGGCTCCCATTAACGCTGGTGATGGCCATATGGCTAAAGCTCCTTACAGTCCCCTGAAATTCTAGGTCGAGATGATCTGATCCCTTGCCCACAAGCAGAAGGCAGCAAGCACCAGTGGGACAGTCTGAGCTTTACACTGGTAAGTACTTACTCACATGAGTAGTGCTATTGATTCCAGTAGGACAACTCCCATGGGCAAGAGCTCACCAAGCAAGTAGGGGTGTTGTGGGGAGATGGAAGGAGTGGTTTCTTATCTCCTGCAGTAGAGTAGATCTTCCCTTGTGCAACTCCACAAAATCACTCTGTCTTCTATTTCCAGGCTCTCTCCCCTCATACTGTACTTCTTGATAATACACCAAGAGGTTTTGTATTCCCTGTGATATAAAGTGTTAATCTATTACCATAGTGTTACTGGGCAGTCTCTTCCTCCCTGGTCTGTGCTCTGGAAAGCATCAGATTGTGTCCTATAATACAGCCTCCTTAAAGTGGCCTGGGGAGACTCCAAGCCCTAGCAGGTGATCAGTGACATTGTCGTTACTTGTTCTTGGTCTAAATCAGTCTCGGGTCAAGAAAAATCGCTCTTCCCCACCTGGATTCAAGTGTAAGATGTTTGGCTGCATCTGTGTAGCCAGTGCCAAACGCTCTGTGGAAAAGCAGCAGGGATTTATGAGTGGGGGAGCAGCCAGGCTCCGTGTGGTAGTTAAACGGAGCTTTGTGACAATCAAAGCACACCTCAGAAACCAGCCCGAGTCTCCCCTAGAAGCACGTTTCCATCTCGTCATTAGGAGAGCATTGAAGGAGTTTAGATGATGGTGGAGGGGGGTGGGAGAGAGGGGACTACAGAAAAATTTATTGTTTGCTCGTCGAGGTAAGTGGGGACAGGAAAAAGCAGCTGCCTGCAAGAAAATTTGGATCGACCGTGACTCTCAGAGGAGGAGAAAGATTTAGATCAAAATGCAAGGCAGGAGATTAGAGGAGCTATTTCTCTTTGTCACAGAACAATAACTTCCAAGTCCAGATGGTTTCCTCTTTCAAATTTTATGGGGCATTTTCAGATCAAGTTGCCCTTACATCACTTTGGACTATCAACCCAGGACAACGCCAGACGTCTGAGTCCCTCAGAATGCTGGATACTTCATCTGACAAGCCCAAGGCTGGGACCTACAGCTGCCGGTACCACCCTGCATGTTACCCAGGAAGAGAGGTGCCAAGGGAGGGGGCTGGGCAATGAAATTCCTGTCCTGTAGGGCAGCTGTTCATGACAGATCCTTAGCTGTAGAAACTACTCCTCTTGGGGGCTCTGCCCCAAATAACTGATCTTCAAGGCACTACGCATGACATATCAAGTAGCATTCACCAAGGAGGGGTTGGCAGAGACCTTTGCAGCATAAATATCAGTTTGGCTAATAGGTTGAGGGAAACAAAGGTCAAGCGTGGGGCCCATTATGGAACACTGCATAAGAGATCATCTTTTAGGAGAGGCACCCATGACTGTGACTAGCCCATGTCCTACACTACTTGAGCAAAATAGTGCAGTGTCATAAATAACATCAAAAATAGGCAGTGCCCTTCATTCGGCTCATGACCACACTTGCCAGCTTGAAAAATCTCATGATTTTTAAAACAGCCATTTTCCTCTTGTCATTCTTCTTTGCCAGATTCGGATTCCTTCTGCTGGGTAGTAGATTACTCCTCCACAACGTCCATTTGTGACTACTATTCGCTTGGGTCACGTCAGCCATCTTGAAAGGAGAGAACATCTAGGCTAGTCTAGCTAAAAATTGGCCCAGACGTGTTTTGGTTTGAAACCAAACACTGACAATCCCAACCCCCCAAAAGAACATTGTTTGATGGTGAGAAATGAAAGCTATGGGCAACTGAAAAAACCAGGGTTGTAATAGAAACCGATGGCCTCTATTAGCTGCTTTCAGGGAATTCTGTAAGAACAGAAATGCTGACAATGACTTGGCATAAGCTGGTGATATATGACCTGGACGAGGGGGTGGAAAACATGTTGTCCAAGTTTGCTGATGACACCAAGATGTGGGGAGAGGTAGGCACGCTCGAAGGGAGAGAGAGGCTGCAATTAGATTTAGACAGACTACAGAAGTGGGCGGATGGTAACAGGATGGGGTTCAATGTAGATAAATACAGGGTGCT
>NW_017729019.1:1425221-1428691 GCF_001723915.1 Gavialis gangeticus | reverse complement strand
GTTTGGTGAGAGGGCAGCAGGACAGGCCCTATGAGGAGAGGCTGAGGGACCTGAATCTGTTCAGTCTCAGCAAGAGGAGGCTGAGGGGGGACCTGGTGGCTGCCTACAAACTTGTTAGGGGAGATCAGCAGCAAATGGGAAGGGCCCTATTCCCCCCAGCAGCACCTGGGGTGACGAGGAACAATGGCCAGAAGCTGATGAAGAATAGGTTCAGGTTAGAGATTAGGAGGCACTATTTCACCGTTAGGGTGGCTAGGATCTGGAACCAACTTCCCAGGGAAGTGGTCCTCGCTCCTACCTCGGGTATACTCAAAAAGAGGTTGGACGAACACCTGTCTGAGGTCATGTGATCCCAGCGTGTGCTCCTGCCAGTGGCGGGGGGGCAGACTAGATGATCTGTTCAGGTCCCTTCTGGCCCCAAACTACTATGAAACTATGAAAAAAGGAATTTCTCTTCCCTTCTGTCCCTTCCCCTTCCATGGTAAACAAATGATTTTGACACATGGAAGTGAAGTGCAGAATCCTATTCCACTTCAAGTGCTCAACTGGCACCTCCTCAGCTGCAAAACAGGCATTTTGGGTATTTATGCAGTTTGCAACTCTATTTCCTGGGGCAGCGTGGATGCACAAACATCCCTGTTACTACTGAGCATTTGCAGCAGGCTGCATTCTGACTGGATGTGTGCATGGCTCTGTACCCCCATGCAATTGCACCACCGCACCACCTCCCTGCTCCTGCTCATGACTAGCAGATATTAGGGGGAGGAGGGCCCTTCCACATTTTAGCCCAATGACTTAGTGGTTAGGACACTGACTCAGGAAGTAGGAGACCCAAAGTCTAAGGTCCTCCTCATTCAGAAGTTTGAGCCTACTCCTCTCGTGCTTCCACTACTGGTCAGGCATTATCTTGCCCTCTCCTCCTGAAGCTGGCACACTGGTCAGCCAAGAGGAAGAGAACAAGCTGGAGTGTAGGTATGGCTGTTACCCTGAATGGGAGAAGGCCTTGAAGGAGGCTGTTGCCTACAAGCACTCATGCCTCTCTGAACCAGTTAGTCTCTAAGGTACCACCCTGTCTACCTTCTACCACCTACCGTCCTGTCTACCTTTCAGACTAACATGGTTAACCACCTCTCTGGTAACCCAGCTATCGGCATATTTTTGGTAGCCATGTAGATGCTTGCATATTGCCAACACAGACCATGGAATAAGACTGCAACTATGTGTAGCTGTCAAAAATAACAGTTAAGTGGGCTGGGCCTTTTTATTTTTATTTTTTTTTGCAGAAAAGCTGTTGAGTTTACTGTTCCTTTGCAAGAGAACAGCCACCCAGCCAGGGAGAGAAAGGATCCTGCAATTCCTTGACTGCACAGCAGTCGATAAGACTGAAAGACACATCAGGAAAGAATTACAGGATCCACCTGTGTCCAATAAAGAATAAATAACAATCCCTAAAAGGAGGTTTCTTGTCCCATTTTAAACTTTCTCATCAGGATATAGTCTTCTGCCTTATTAAAACAGGGTTGATTCCAAATCCCCAATTCAGGAGTCTTTTGGCAAATTGTCTTATTTTCCTTTTCATTCTTATTTTCAAATACATTTTCATATGGGTGAAAGGAGACCCTGGAGAATGAAGCTTTGTATTTCTCTAAGGCCAAGCACAGCACAGACGGTAGCAACACATGCTTCCCCCTTGATTTGGAAGCTCCACCTTTAAGGGGAAGAGAACAACTTAGTTTTTGTCCCTTGTGTGCTTAGACTATGAACAAGGGAAGCAATTAGTGCCAATTGTAATACAGACATCAGTCCATTAAGAATCCTTGGCTGTATAAACAATGACTAAGAGAAAAGAAGTGATTTTCCCTTTACTGGTGAGACCAACATCGGACTATGACATTCATTTAGGATGTCTGCACTGAATGTAAAAATCTTGGAAATGACGCAAAGATGAATCACAAAAATAAAAATAATGTAAGGGCTAGAAAACCTGCCTTTCAGTGAGGTTCTTATGAAACTTAATTCATTGCCTGAGGTGTACTGCAGGAACCTCATCTATTCAGCTGATTAAGAATAAGATCAAGAGGTGACTTGATAGGCAGTGCAGTACCTTCTTGGGGAGAAAATGCTGAGTACTAAAATGGGTTCTTCATTTTATTAGAGAAAGGATTTACAAGAACAAAAGCTAGAAATTAAAGCCAGAAATAGGAAGTAAGATCCAATTACTTCTTAACAGTGAGGGTAATTAACCACTGGAACAAACTACAAAGGGAAGTGGTGGATTCTCCATTTCTTTCATTTCTAAATGCTTCCTTTTTTCTCTTGAAGGACAAATGCAACCACCTTTATTTTCCAGCAGTCACTTGCATTAGATTATTTGGATCAAGTTCAAAGTCCGACATGAACTGTGCTCTCCAGCTGCATCAGTGCTTGTTATGATCATCTCAGATGACGTAGGGAATTTCACGGCTTGGCCGTAGCAAAACCATTCAATTTCACAATTTTGCTGCACATCAGTAGAAAAATCAAATAATGGGAATAGTGCAAATTCATATGGAATACTCCACACAATGGTATCAGCAATTAGACTCATCTGGTGGAGATCTAAGACCGACTGGGAATGACAATATTGGGGGGTTGTATGGAGAGCTATTAATTTCTTCCACAGTTGCCAGAGATGGAAACTCACTTTTCCCCAGGCAAAGTGCTCAGTCCTCAGAGAGAAAAGGAGCTTTTGTAAGCTAAAAGTCTGATAAATGCAACCCAGATGTTCTAGGCAATATTGTTCTTAATAGTGATATATTGCACATGCCTGGCACCTTCTCCCAGAGGTTCCAAAGTGTCTCCTGAAGGTGGGAATCATTACCCCTCCTGTATAGCTGAAAGAGCAGAGGCACAGAGAGCTGATTTCCATACTTTTGTCATGTCGTTGGAGCAGCTCAGGGTCTCAGAGACCCTCACTGCTCCCAGTGACATGATCTGGAGTTGTCAGTGCCTCTGGAAGTCAGGGGCTCTGTCACCTCCCTAAGATAAATGCTGTAGGAGAAACAGACAGATGCTAGCATCTCCTTGATTTAGCAGGTCTGTGGTTCCTGGTACATCACTAAGAGAAAAAGAATGCACAGGAAAAAGGAAGCACATTATCTAACAGTGAAGATGAGCTGAATCCCACCAAAAAATCCTACAGGTCTCAACGTAGCACTAAAGGGTGATGGCAATTGCACTAAGGGCTGTCTGATGCTTCGTCTCAGGTGCTGGCTCCTTAGGTCACTGTGGTCTTCGTATCTAGACATGGGGCAAGACCTTTCATGGACTAGAACCCAGCACTAAGCTGACCGGCACTATGGTACTTCCCATGCTGTGACGTGATGGCAGGGAGAGCAGCTAATCCCTGACTTCACCCAAGTCCCACAGCCACATCTCCCCAGCCTGTAGAGTCCAAAGCATGCAGCATTTGCCTGGAGGTGATTCTTAAT
>NW_017729019.1:1412269-1420221 GCF_001723915.1 Gavialis gangeticus | reverse complement strand
C
Source organism: Gavialis gangeticus (assembly GCF_001723915.1). Taxonomy (NCBI): domain Eukaryota; kingdom Metazoa; phylum Chordata; order Crocodylia; family Gavialidae; genus Gavialis; species Gavialis gangeticus. Next base: position 1,420,220 of record NW_017729019.1, on the reverse strand, counting down.
CCAACACTAAGCTGACCGGCACTATGGTACTTCCCATGCTGTGACGTGATGGCAGGGAGAGCAGCTAATCCCTGACTTCACCCAAGTCCCACAGCCACATCTCCCCAGCCTGTAGAGTCCAAAGCATGCAGCATTTGCCTGGAGGTGATTCTTAATGATTATGGGTAGGTGAGGTGGCTGTTCTGGTTTCTTCTGCCTAATTCTGGTTGGCCTTTCATCCTATCTGTACCAAAAAGCAACAGGGGCTGCCTGCAGGGTCACTCTGTGTGATGACAGTGAATTTAAGATCAGGCTTTCATTTCCACAGTAATAAATGGGTACCTTAGAAATCCTAGATTCAGGAGGTGCATCGTGGGGTTTAGGATGCTCTGCCACTTGAGCAGACTAAGGCTTGACTACTGAAATCAGTCGGGCTGGTGAAAGGAATTCCCTTATGTGTATCTGACAGTGGACTGGCCCAAGCACTTTACTGAACCATAAACGTGGTCCCTGACAGGAGCATTGCAATGTGCCTCCCCACCACACCCAAGGACTCCTGCTCTCACCATAGCTTCTTGGCCATAAGATCAAATCCAACACTAGGAAAAAAAGCAGCTGTTCATGTCACAGACGTCTGACACAGGTTGGGTTTCCTCCGTGTAACATGACCCCCACAGCCTCAGTCCTGACTAACACTCACCCAGGTGTAGTCAAGAGTAGTTTTGAAAGACAATTTTTGAACAGCCGATGACATTCTGCCCCTGCTAGCTCAGACTCAGAGATGAGCACCTCAGTACCTTGCTCCCATCAGCCACCCATGCCAAGCAAGCCACCTCCATCCCACTGTCTATACTTTGCTAATGCTCAGCACCAACACCGCTGCAGTTATCGGAGATGGCAAAGGGGTGCGGCCAGTTGCCAAACTTCATAGATTTCACAGCAGAGGGATTTACATGGGGCTCTGCAACCCTTGTTAGAAACCTGCAGCAGAAACGGATGGGAACAAAATCAGGGAATTCCTCAATGGGGGTGTAATTTATTAGCAGAAGATGAAGCCCCTAACTTGTTCCAGATTGAGGCTTGTATATTTTGATGTTGGTTCTTTCCATTGTTACTACACGATCAGCCATCTCTTTCCCAAAGGCCCAAGGTGTGTGCAGCAGGAAAGCACATTCCCGCACCTGGGAAGGTCATGTCCTCAGCTATGAAACTGCTGATCAGTGGTGTCCATGAGTATTAATCAGACTATAAATGACAGCTTCCTCAGTACTCTTGCACATCTGCTTTTGGCTCCCCTCCCCCAGGTGCTTATTTTAATAACTCCCAGACTAGAAGAGTACTTAAGTTTATGACAGTGGCTAACCCATATTCTTTCCTTCCAGGTGCAAGTTTGTATACTCACACATGGCTATATGCACATGAATTTTGCATGCTTGTAGGGGAAACTTCCTGAAAGCTTTACTGGCTGACTCAGTGAGATTCTTTGTAGAGGTTTCAGAAAGTTTTATCTCCTCTGTGGTTGAATGCAGAGCTAGGCAGCTTGTTGGTAGGAGCACTGGTTGTGAGCTAACACTGGAAAAGTGTATCTACTTTTTGAGCATGGCAGAGATGTGTGTGGCTCATTCTGTAAAACACTTGTGACCCCACAAAAACCCTGTAGAGTGCCTGGTAGGAAGTTTCTTCCCACCCAAAGAATGAGATGTCCAATCTGAACAACAGAGTGCTTTCAAGACTGAAATATGAATCCAAAAGTCAACTCACACCCTGTGTTAGCTACTGAAGCCAAATGGAGATAGTGAGTAATGATTGTCTTGGGATACCCTGGTAAAATGAGAACTTTTATGGGTGAAAAGAATTGTTTTTTGGCAATTATCAAGTAGTTCTTAGAATTTCTTCTAAATAAGCCTTTAGAATAGGTGCCTTGTAACACTTTGGAAAGTGTATTTTCCAAGCTTTTCTATAAGGTTTTGTAAGTACTTTTTATTTTGAGATCTAAGTAGTTGTTAGGCTTTCACTAAGTACCAAAAGCCAGTGATACTTTACAGCCTGGCCACAAGATGTGTATTAACAGATTAGAAGGCATAAGAAGAGTCTGTAACTATGTCATGTGTAAAGAGCAATACTGGGGCACTTGGCCATTACATTCAAACTTATTAATCAACACTAAACAAAAAATTGCTAACTAATTTGCAGAGGTAAGCTTCCATTTGGAAGCTAAACAACATATAAGACCCCAGTTAATGTAACCGATGCTACTCACTATGTAATTATAAAGACATTGGCTTGCCATATAATCACAGACTGTAGCGAATTTACTGTTTTTCACTGTCTGTGGAATAAACATATTCCATCTGGGAGGGCACCGTCATTGGAAGCAATATAATTCTTCTCAACTGTTCAATATCCTGTAGATGATATGTTTATATTGCACACTAAAATGAATATAGAAAATACCAAAGGGGCTTACAATTATTCCAAAGAACTACTAGTCAATCATTACATCTTTGTCTCTCATGCACGCACACAGACACGCATGCACGTGCATGCACACACACACATGCATGTGCACACACATATACACACACACTCACATGGGAAGGAATTCTATTTCCTTTTGGTTGTTTAAGTAGCAGTTTCTTAGCCTTCTAAGTGGCAGGTGAGGAATTCTGTTTCCCAAACATGGAGCCCTGCACACACAGAAAATAAGCACAAATCCTGGGCATAAAATAAAAGAAGAGGAAAATGGCCCTGCCAGGAAGCTGCAGACCTGGGTACAATGTCCCCCTCCCCTGGGTGAGGGGTTGCTCAGAGAAGCACTGGAAAGGGGCCTGGGTAATGTCTGATCTGTTGTGTGATGGTTACAGTTCTGTGCTAGGAAGTCAGAGACAATCAAGTTGAAACTTCTTCTAGGCAAAGGAGGCCTGGAAACTGGGTCTCCAACTTCCTGTGTCAATGTGCAAAAGGAGTCTTGTGTTCTGTGCTTGGCTCTGCCACTGACTATGTGTCCTTGGACAAGTCACATAACTTGCCTGGGCCCTGGTTTCCTCACTTGTGGATGCCTATGAATATTAACTACACACCCTGTTATGCTGCTTTAAGATCCTCAGATAGAGAAGTATAAAGAATAAGCAACAAAGATGCTCCTCAGGGTTTGTCAGTGGCGAGAAACACTGCTCAGCTCAGGGCAAGCTGCAAATGAAAGATCTGCGTAGTGTTATAAGCAGTCACTTTTTGAATCATGTGGGAGATGCCCTCGCAGGTAGGGAGAGCCCGTGTCAGTTCCCAGTGTACCCTGCCCTCGACCCAGGGAGGAAGGCAGAAGAGTGTCAGAGATGGGCAAGAAACACAAATCAGGCTGGTGGTACAGACTGGCACAACTGCAGTCCCAGGAAAGAGGACAGGCGCATGGCTGCACTAAAACCTCCCCAGGCATCAGAAACTGGTTTGCTTCTGAGGTCGGCAAATCCATGCACAGGTCCTGGAAGGAAGCCTTGACGTGAACAGCTATTGGAGGTAAAACATAGTAGTGCTGCCTTCCTGGATCTAACACTTGCTATGCATTTCTGCTTTAATTAGTCTATAAGGTGCAAATCTACCCTCTCTTCTGCCTGACTTCAGACTAACTAACATAGCTAACATTACCCTTCTCTAACATCTGCTAGTCATGGGTTTTGGGATGCCCAGTTTTGGACTGTGGTTGGTTACTGGTACTTGTTCACAAGGGGCATGTGCACATAGCTGTGAACATGCTCAGCCAGTGCACAGCCTCATTTTGCATGCTGCGGTACACTTAGGGTGTGAATACATGTCACCCTATGGTGATGTAGCAATGGGCTACATTACTGTACAGCGTGCTACGGCAACATAGTGATCATGCGGGGCTACACATGATCACCAGCTACATCGCCATAGTGGTGTGCTCCCCCAGTCTGGCGTGCTGCTATAGCAATGTAGCAGTGAAATCTAACCATGCACTGTGCATACAGCACAGTAACCACCTGTATTGCACCGTGCTTTAGTACTTCCAAAAAGAAGTGCTAAAACACAGCACCCTAGCAGGCAACATGTAGACATGTCCTTATACATCCACACTGCTGGATAACAGAATTGTTGCCTGGGCATAAGTACCAAAAAGGCTACTTAGACCATTAAAAAACTGCCACTTAGATGATCCCAGGAAAATAGCATTCTTCCCATCGAACAGATACTAACTTTTGTTCTTCTTCTAAAACCAAAGCTAGTCAAAAAGCTTTTCTTAAAATACCTTTCTGACAAATACCTTATTTTCCCCCAGAAATTGTTTTTATTTTAAATCATATTGGTAGAGATTTCCCATTAAAAAGCAAGAATCAGAAACTTGCATTTTTAGTAAAATAATTTGGTCCTTTTGGTTTCCAAAACCTGAAAGTGTTTACACCCAACAGGTTTAGAAACATGATTTTTTCTTTTTAATTAAAAAGTGGGGAAAAAAAGAGAAAAAAAGAAAAAAAATAACAACCTTGACAATTTCACACAAAAAAAATTGGCCTTTTTTACCAGCTCTTGTCCAAGCACTGGTTGTTGCCGTTTAAACTAAGAGATCTCTACCTTTGTGGCAGCAGGAGAAAGACTTGTATCCTGATCATTTTGGCCTAGTCACTAGAGGGTGACATCACTCACTAGAGGGTGACATCACTCACTAGAGGGTGACATCACTCGTGTGTATTTATACAGTCAATGCACGACCCCGCAAGAAGCAGTAACTATAAATATACAGGAAGCAAAAAGAGCTTACAGCACCACGAGACTGCTGAGATTCTGGAAGGCATAGTCAGGAATGTGCCCAATTTGGTTGAGAGCCAGCGTCATGGCCTGCAGGGCTGGAAGGTTGTTGAGAGCTTGGACAGGGATCTCGGTCAGAGCGTTATCATCCAGCCACAGGTGACGTAAGGATGGCAGTCCCTCAAAGCTCTTCTCTGGCACCAGAGAGATAAGGTTTGCATCCAGGCGTCTAGGTGGGAGAAAAACAGAGCGGGGATTAATTTGAGATTTACCCAGTGTTACTTTGTGTGTCCCTGTTATTGTTTAAGTAGTTTCCAGGTTGGTGGTACAAGACAAATGGAAGGCCTGGAGACTGAGCTAGTCTGTAAAAACGAGTTAAAGCAAGGTGAGACATGGTATAAGGCTCCTGGTGGCAACAGCTCTGCAAACCTGATGGCTGGCCATTCTTCCATATCCCCTGGTCCCTTGCCCCTCTGCTGAGCCTGAAAACTGATTCCAAATCTGATGTTATTTTTAATAATAGTAGAGTAAGACCCATCATCTTACTTCATACAGACCCAACACACTGCTCTCAACTAGACATGATTTAAAGGCCCAGATCTTCAAAAGCATTTAGGCTGGATCAATCATTTGAGGATCCAGTCTGCAGTCACCGGTGTCCTTGAACATTTAATCTAGATGCCCAAGACTTTACCCACAAAACTAAAAGAAGCAAGAACCCAAGATCAAGGGTTAGATCTAATCTCATAATATAAGAAACTTTTCTGGGTGCCAAAGGTTTGGCTCTTCCATTTTACTCTCTCCCCAAGATTTGCTGCCTACTTTGTCGGTTGTGAAAGTTTGAAAGCCAAAGCAGGTTGGAAAATGGGACTTCTGCTCCATAGTAAATTCTGACATTGCAAAAGTTGCCTTCATTCCAAACCAAAATTAAAAGACAACATTTTAAAATTTGCCAGGGAAAAAAAAATCCAGGAAAAAACCTGATATGGACGCATATAAACATCATCAAAATGTTTTGTTTTGGCAATGTCAAAACATCTTGCTTTGATAACGTGGACTCACTTTGTTGATTCACTGTGAAAAAACTGCTTCATCTTATCAATGTTGAAACATTATAATTTAAAACAGGTTACAACTTAAATATTAAAATTAATATTTTTATGCAAGATAAAAGTTGAAACGAAACAAATCAAAACAACACAGTTGAACTGAAATACCTTTAGGGAAATGAATGGTTTCAACATTACTGAAATTAAGCAAGAAATTTAAAAGGAAACAATTTGATATTTTTAGTCAGAAAACTTTGTCAAAATTGACACATTGCTATGATGTGGTTCATATTGTATGAAACTGTTACACCAAATTTTTTCAAGTCAGCTCTTCCACCAGCTGTCTGGCTAAAAGGAAGGTAGGGCAATTATTTTTTTGACCAAGTCTGCTGACAACTCCATGGCAAAGAGCTCACAATCATGTTCAAATCTCACTGTGGTTTCAGTAAGTTAAATTTGTTTACCCATAATGGATAAATAGACTAGTTTGCAGTATCACCCTGCCCAGAATGGTCTGTCTCACTGAAAAACAGGATAACCACAGACAAATCCTGCCTTAATTTATACCTCATTAAAAGTGTACCTATAGGGTGTAAATCAGGGGAACGTACAGCACATTTTCTTGTAATAAAAATCCAAGAGACCAGAAAAACAAAACCTGCAGAAGCTTAGGATTTCATTAGACAGAAGCTAATGACCATTTTTCTTCAAGCATTTTGGGGAAATTAGTTTTTTAAATCACAATTAAAACTTTTGTGGAAAAAAAGTGTATTTGGTTGAAATATTCTTTTTTTTTTCATCGAGAAGGAGAACAAAAACATTGCTTGTAATGTTCTGATTTTTTCTTTTTATTTATTAACAAATCTTATCAAATAAGAAATGTAATATTTAAAGATACATCCAACTTCCTCAAATGTATATAAAGTCAGATATTAATCTTCCATCAACAGTGCTCCATTAACTCAAGTCAATGCCCACAGGAGTCTGGAGGTTTTTTTCTTTTCTTTTTTTAGTCTCTGACAGTTCCTTTGTGTTTCAGGTGACGTGAAGCTTTTGTGTTTCCACGTCTCTATATAATAATTCACACGTCCTTTTTCCTCAGCACTCTGCATGATACAAATCTCATGCATATCTACTTTTAAATGTATTCCAAATTTGTTCTTGTGTGTTAGCTCCCAGAACTTGCATTTTTCTTCAGTATGCAAAAATATTTCTTAAACTTTTTGGTTTGGAGGTAGAAGATTTTGTTTTAACCACATTCTAGGAAGATCCACCACTTTTCTAGACAAGCCTCTTTTGTCCCTTCCACCCTGCAGAACACTAACTTGGTAGGACAACTTTTCCATTACTAAAACTGCCCTAATTTTTCAAAACAGTGATTTTAGGGGTGTCACTTCTCTTCCAGGCTTTTGCAACTGTAATTCTTGCTGCCACTAGAAGGTGAGTGATCAATTCCTTATGACTCTTACCTGCTGCAAAAGTTTCAATCAGGGGTTATCTAATAGGCCTGCGTGAAGCGGCTGGTATTCGCTTCGGATTCGGCCGAGTTGGGGGACAGTGATTCGATTCGGTGATTCGAATCACTGTCCTGATTCGATTTGGCTGAATCTCTGAATAGGTCAGGCCAGGCCCATCCTCCGCCCCTCTCCCAGCCCGGCAATGGCCGCTCCGCCCACCCCAGCTCCCAGCACTTGCGGGAAAAAAAGCCCCAGCTCAGGGGATGCTGCTGGGTGGGGGGCAATCCCCACTGGCTCCCCTGCTGCATAGGGGGCTCTTCATGAGCCCCCCAGCCCCTGCTCCTCCAGCCCCCTCATGGGTGCCCCACCTGGGCCAGCTCTGGCCCTTTCAAAAAAAAAAAAAACCCTGAAGAAACCCCGGGACTCACTGCTTCTGCCGGTGGGGGGCAATCCCCACTGCCCTCCATTGCCCTGCGCCACGGGGGGGCTCTGCCACGAGCCCCCAAAGCCCCGAAGCTGCACCAGGAGCGGGGAGTCCTGGGGCTTTTCTCGCCTTTTTGTCTTCTTAAGGGCAGAGACCCAGCAGGCGGGGCAGCTGTGGGGGGGCTGGGGGAGTCAGAGGAGGGGTCGAGGGGGCTCGTGCAGAGCCCCCCATGCAGCGTGGGCCAGTGGGGATCATCCCCCGCCCAGAGTACCTGGTGAGCA
>NW_017729019.1:1408132-1412053 GCF_001723915.1 Gavialis gangeticus | reverse complement strand
GGGCCTGGGAGAATGGGGGGGTCAGGGGGGCTGGCAGGGGTCCCTCCATGGTCCCCTCCCCGACCCCTAGTACTTATCAGCTCAGAGTGGCTGCAGCTCCCTGCTGCAACCACCAGGGACTGCCTGAATCATCGAAGCTCCCCGAATCTTTGCTGAAGATTTAGAGAGCTTTGAATCGATTCAGACCTTTAAACTGGTCCCGATTCAATTCAGATTGGGAGATTTGGCCACCGAATCGGGCTGAATCTCCTCCAAATCGAATCACCACCTGAAGCTTTGCACAGACCTATTATCTAATTGCTGGCACCCTATTATTTCCATCACCAAATCTCCAAACTTCTTCTAGACAGTCTGATTCTAGGGCACCTCCACCATATGTGGTAAAAGCTTCCCAACTAACTTCACACCTTCCAACCCTCCAACAACAAAGTCCTGAGTGCAAAGTCCTGCACTTAGGACAGAACGATCCCATGCACCGGTACAGGCTGGGGGCTGACTGGCTAAGTGGCAGCTCTGCAGAAAAGGACCTGGGGGTTACAGTGGACAATAAGCTGAATAAGAGCCAACAGTGTGCCATTCTTGCATACTAGGCTGCATGGATAGGAGTGTTGCCAGTAGATCAAAGATCGTGATTTTTCCCCTCTACTCAGCACTGGTGAGGCCACATTTGGAGCACTGTTTCCAGTTTGGGCCTCCCGCTACAGAAAGAATGTGGACAAGTTGAAGAGAGTCCAGAGAAGGACAACAAAAATGGTTTGGGGGCTGGGGCACATGACTTATAAGGAGAGGCTGAAGGAACTGAGCTTATTTAGTCTACAGAAGAGAGGACTGAGAGTGGATTTACTAGCAGGCTTCAACTACCTGAAGGGGGTTTCAAGGGGATGGAGCTGGACTGTTCTCAGTGGTTGCAGATGACAGAACAAGGAGCAATGGTCTCAAGTTGCAGCAAGGGAAGTTTAGGCTACATATTAGGAAAAACATCCTCACAAGGAGGGTAGTAAAGCAGTGGAACAGGTTACCCAGAGAAGTTGTGGAATCTCCATCCTTGGAGGTTTTTAAGACCCAACTAGACAAAGTCTTGCCTGGGATGATCTAGTTGGGGCTGGTTCTGCTTTGAGCAGGGGGTTGGACTAGATGACCTCCTGAGCTCCCTTCTGTGTTATTCTCAAAAGACCAAGCAGTTAAACTTACAAAATCATAAAGTTGTTTATTGAGAGAGCTTTCTTAGCCTAGACATCTGCTGTTCCCGCCTGCATTCCCAGGCCAATGTAACGATTTATACATAGCACTCTTAAACGTAGCCACACATCTTCCTCCTTTACATGTAACTTACCCCCATATAGTACTAACATTGGCAGTTTAGTTCAACCCATAGTTAAAGCCCATTTTAAAAAGCCTGTATTAGTCTTTATGTTGGCTTTTTAGCTGCTAAGTGATCTCAGTTTCTCTGCATTCTCAATCCCAATTGGTTCAGTTCTTGTTTGGTTTCCTTGTTCAGATGTTCTGTCTCATTTTCAGTCTCCTCTTTTGTTTCTTATTACTTTGATGTTAGCTCTGTTTCCTCCAGTGGATCTTGTAATGCTGCTTCTTTTCTCCCCTTTCTGAGCTGCAAGTGTTGTCTGTTCCTTCTTAGCACATGTCCTTCTTGTATGAGTACCTGATAGGATCTGGGAGCTACCTGATGGGAAACTAGTGCTTTTTGTTTCCATGTGTGTCCATCTGAAATAAGCAGGAAATCTTTGTTGTGCAGTAGTGTAACCTGGAACCTCTCTGGAACCCCTGTCATGTACCATTTTTGTTTGAGTTTGTTGACCTTTTTTTAATGTTTTCACGTCTTGTTTTTCATTCTCATGAGCATTGTCCACAAGATGTGGCAGCCTGGTTTTGAGTTTCCTGTTAAACAGCATTTCTGCTGGGGACAATCCATGTTGCATGGGTGTTGCCCTGTAATTTAAGATTGACAGGTAAACATCAGTGTGTGAATCTGCAGCTTTTTTCAACAATTTCTTCACTATTTGTACTCCATTTTCCACCAGACCATTGGATTGTGGGTATTTAGGACTTTAAGGGTTGTGATGGAATCCATATTTGTTTTCAAACTCTTTAAACTCAAGCCAGTTGAATTGAGGGTCATTGTGTGTTCTCACAATTTGTGGAATCCTATGTCTAGCAAAATTGATTGGACGTGAGTTATGACATGGTTTGCTGTTGTGCTTGTGAGCGATGCAATTTCAGGATCGTGAGAATAATAATCCAGCACTCATACATATTTTTTCATGCATGCATGAATAAGTCAATGCCCACTTGATACTACGGAGCTATCCTCCATGACCATCATGGGTTCTTTTCTTTGCGCTGATCTGTACTTTAGATATGTTGTGCAAGCCTTTACAGCATCTTCTATGCCATTATGTTGGGCCAATATAGAGCGCCCATTGCTCTCCTTTTGCATTTTTCAATGCCTAGATGCCCCTCATTTATTTTGTTTAACATGTCTTTCTTTAGCAATGCTGGAACAACAAGTTGTGAGCCTTTGAACAAAATGCCATCCAGTACTGACAGCTCTTCCTTGAACTGAGAGTAGGACTAGGTGTATGTTTTCTGGGCCAACCAGCCCAAATAGCTGTTATCACTTTTTGCAATGTAGTGTCCTGAGCAGTAGTTTTTGCAATTAGTGCCCACATTTTATCTTTGACAGAAATCACTCTTTTAATTAGATTAACATGTACCCTCTCTGAGTGTGGAATACTGTCATTTTCTGTTGTGTCATATGCTCTGGGCAACATATCTGTAATAAGCTGTGTCATTTTTCTGGTGTGTATTGTATGTTTAGATCATACATTTGCAGTTGAAAGAAAAGTCTCTGTGATCTAGGTGGCATGTCTGATAGCCCTTTCTTTGCTATAGTTACCAAAGGTTTATGATCAGTGTCACCTATCACAGGCTTCCCATACATGAATATATGACATTTCTTACAGCCATATGCCAGAGCTAAACTTTCTTTCTCAATTTATGCATATAGACACTCTGACTTAGAGAGTGCCCTAGATGCATATGCTATGGGTCTCCAGCTATTCTCATGCTTTTTAAGTAAAGCTGCTCCAATGCCTTCTTTAGAAGCATCTGTTGACAATTTAATGGGTCTTTTAGGGTCATACTATTTTAGTACCGGAGCTTTCATTATTTTTTTGCTTCAAGTTTTTAAATTCATTTTCATGTTCCCATGTCCACTGAGCATTCTTTTGTAGGAGTGATCTAAGGTGTTTGGTCTGCTCTGCTAAATTCGGTACATATTTCCCTACAAAATTGATTATTCCCAGTAATCTTTGCAGTCCTTCCTTATCTGTAGGGGGTGGCATATTTGTAATAGCTTTAAACGCTTGCAGGATCGATTTGCACCCCTTTTTCAGAGAGTTTTTTTCTACCAGATACATTATTTCTTTGACCCTGAATTTGCATTTTTGTTTGTTCAGTTTCAAACGTTCGCTGCAAGCTTTCTAGTGCTTTTCTTAGCCTCAAGTCATGTTCTTTCACAGTATTTCCCCAAACTAATACATCATCAATATAAACCATAGTTCCATCAAGACCTTCAAAAATTTGTTGCACCTCTCCGTGAAATACTTCAGATGCAGAACACAGTATAAAAGGAAGCCTATGAAAGCAATACCTTCCAAAGGGCATATTGAAGGTACATACTCTAGTGATATTCTTTTCTAGGGGAACTTGCCAAAACCCAGAGATGCATCCAAAGTGGAGAAATATTTAGCTTCTGCCATGTTGCCAAAAACCTCTTCACCGGTAGGAATGGGAAAATGCTCCCTTTTGATGTACCTCTTCATTTGCTTAGAATCTAGACACAATCTCAAGGATCCATCGTTTTTCCCCCCTATTATGACCAATGAATGAACCCAAGCAGTTGGT
>NW_017729019.1:1395889-1403132 GCF_001723915.1 Gavialis gangeticus | reverse complement strand
TCTTTTTCCCCCCTATTATGACCAATGAATGAACCCAAGCAGTTGGTTGCTCAACTTTTTTTATTATGTCCATGTTAACTAATCTATCCAATTCCTTTTTCAGTTTCTCCCTTAGTCCAAGGGGAACATTTCCTGGAGCATGTATGGTGGGAGTATTTGGTTCTCTTAATTCTATCTTGCACTCAGTTGATAATTTCCCTATCCCTCGAGACGCATCATAAAACTCATCTTCTCTGTTCTTGCTTTCTAGTTCCTCAGTCACATCCATTCTCTTAACCAAACCTAGAGTTTTACATGTTCACAACCCAATAATTGTTACTAGGTTTTCCAGGACTGTTAGAAACTGAATTTTTACTATATTACCCTTGTGTCTAACATGCACAAACACCCTTGGTTGCAATCATGTTCCCATTATATGCTCTAAGTCTCACTTTCTTACACTTATAGTACAGAGGTTTATTTTTCATTTTTTGAATAGTGTATTCTGGTATTACATTGACCTGTTTAAAAGTTACCATTAGTCCATTGTTGTCCAGGGTGATTGTCCAATCCTCAGAAGAATGAACTTCTTGCATTGTTCCAATGAGGAATTCTTCCTCTTCCTTACTGCACAGAGCATGCACCTGCTTTTCCTTGTGTTGTATCCTGCTCCTTTCTGAAAACTCTTGCAATGTGATTGAATTTTTTGAATTTGTTGCAGCACTTACTAAATGCAGGGCATTGCATGGGTTTGTGGTAACCCCCACAGCATCTGCAGCTGACCATTGTTTCTTTAAGCAACTCTTTGGCCTCTGCTTGCCTGCTTCATAGTGAAGTCCTCCCTTCTGTATTGTTTGTGTATTCCTTAGGCTTTTGCAGTCTTGTAATCCTGTGTAGTTCAGCTTGTTCTGTTTTTTCCTCCAGCTTGTGCAGCCTCACATTTGTAATCTGAGCCACTTGGCACACTCTAACTGCCTTTTCCAAATTAAGCTCAGGATCTTCTAGGAGTCTTTTCCTAAGGCTTGTATCCCTTATACCTAATACTATTTGGTCTCTGATCATGGGCTCTTTTAGGTCTTCAAAGTTGCATGCCTGGCTCAGCAGTCTGAGGTCTTTGATAAACACCTCTATTATCTCACATTCTTTCTGCTATCTCATGTGGAAATTTCATTGTTCAAAGGTTTCATTTTGTTTGGGTATACAATATTCCTCAAACTTTTTTATTATTGTGCTGTAGCTTTTCTGTTCTGCTTCTGACAGTTGTAGGCTATTATAAAGAGGCAGAGCTTCTGGGCCTGCTGTATTTTAAAAAATAGCTACCTGAGTGGATCTTCCTCTCTGTAGCTCCACTGGCTGTCATATATAAAGTGAAGCTCTGCTTAAATTTCTTCCAGTTTTCTGCTGTATTACTAGACAGCTATATACTAGACAGGAGTATACAGGTCATTCCTGGATGACCTATATACTCTGGAAACTCTTCAGGGCAAGGACTGTTTCTTACAATGTATGCATTGCTACTAACACAACACAGCCCTGTACTTAAATTGAGCCTGTAGGTGCTCCTCTAATGCCAGTGGCTTCTCAGCAGCCTGAGGTTTTTTTACTGCATTACTGAAAATATCCTGCAAATCTGTATTCCCTTCACCTCCCCCCAAATTCACTACTGAAAATCCAGGCTGTCATAGTGAAAGTCTGGCTTATGGCAACCTGTGTCCACATCCGTCTGCTGCTTATCTCATCACAGGATACCATCTAGAGGGCTGTGTGATTGGCAGTTCTCTTGCCATGGGAAAAGAGAGACTAGCTGGTAAATGCCAGGCATATAAACCGGCCCTGTCTATTCTAGAGGATGCTGACAATGTCCCTTCTCAAAATCAGGTTAGGTGCCTTGAATTTATCCAGTTCTCAGCAAGGTCAGTGGAAGCCTTTCAGCTGACTGGGATGAGCTGAATCAGAAGAAGCTAGAATAGCAGCCTTAGCTAAAGCAATTCCATGATTCATCATTGGCAGCCATCAGTCTTGGGAGACCATGGAGATTGAGCCATGGAGATTGTGCCTAAGGCTACTGAGTTGACAATCAGGCATTGGGACAGATTACAGAAAAGTGGTGTCTCTACAGTATCCAGCACATTGCAGTCCCAACCCTAACTGGCTTTTCTGGGCACTCTTGCAACACAATTGCAGAATTATAACAACTGCTCTGACTAGCTGTCAGTCTTGCTCCCATTTCAAAATGCCCTTGGTTTGTTTAACTGTTCCTCAGAGGAGTACCTAGCTAGTGCTTTTTGGAAACACTGTGTATTCTCTAATACTAGCAGCAGATTTGGGGCTCATTAATTATGGTGGTTTCAGACAGCTTTCCTCTCTGGTAAGGAGAAAAACCAAAGTTTCTAGCAGAGAAGTTAGTAATTATATCAATTAAACTAAACAAAAACTGACCTAACAGTTCTTTTCTTTCTTCAGCATGAGGCTCTGGCTCCTTAAAGTGTTTTCTATTGTGATTTATACCTAAGATAATTGAGCAGATTAGAAGGTAAATAGGACCGCACAGGCCAGGGCTGGTTTCCTCAGTTTCCAAGGAGACACTTTAATCTTCATTTCACAAATCACACAGTTGGTTTTCCTTGCAGACATTAACTCCTTTGTTGCCAATAGAAGGGATTTCCCTTCACTGAATTGTCAGGGGCATTTGGAATGGGTGATCAAAGAAATACTGGCTTACTACAAGCTGAAAAGAGCCAATCAGTTACATAGTTTGTCCCCAATAGCCAGTGGAATTGCCCATGTTGGCCAGGATTTACAACTGACTAATGATTTTAGGTGCCTAGCTAAAGCATCTTACAATGGTCTGATTTTTTGGAAAATACATAATATCTTCACCCTTAAAATCAGGACACTTTTTAAATTTGGATGTCAATGTACATACAAGTCACTTGAAAACATGCAGCGTAATGGTAGCACCCAAGACCACCACAGATGGAGGATTTTCCACCTGTCTAATCAGCAAAAAAAGAAAATTGAGAAAGTAACGCATTGATTTCACTAGTCCCTATGCAGTTTTTCCATGTGGTTGCTTAGGGGCGGATCCAGAGGGGTTAAAATGGCACAACTGGACCCCCACTTTCAGACCACACCATGGGAGCAGCAGTTGGGAACGTTTTAAGTCCCTGAAGCAGGTAAGAATTCCCCCTCCCTTCCCTTCCATGATTAGCAGTACATCCCCTCCCCTCCCCTTTGTCTTTGCTGTCCCCAGCTGACCCAGGATGGGGTGGGGATCCAGAGCTGCCCAAGCCCCATTCTAGCCAGGCCACACAGGGAGATGCACTCAGCTGTGGACAGTGGCAACAACAGAAGGCTTCCCTGTCCCTGCCTGGTACCTCTGGATGTTCCCTGCCAGTGTGGGAGTAGGCGTAGGGAGGGGGAAATTGCCCACTACTGCTGTCTCCAGCTGAGTCCGGCTCCCCACACAGCATGGCTGGAGTGGGCCAAGAGACGCTCTGGAGCTCAGCCAGAGACAGCAGCAGCCACAAGCAGGGGAGTGAGGGAATGGGAGGGGAAGAGAAGGGACATGTCACTGAGCATGGAGAGGAAAGGGGGGCATGCAGGAATGTAATATTTTTGGCTGCAGCTTACAGAACTGGGATTTATCAAGCAGTGAACTATATTACATCATGAAACCTCTGGAATGTGTGACTTGTCCAGTAGTGCTAGATTCCCATCCCCTAATTCTTGTGGGGTGGCCCTTTTCTCTGCAAACAGTACCCTAACAGGAGTGAGGGGTTACGGGAGTGAGTCTGCATTATTTAATGCCTTTCTTACTTCAATTTTCACTAATAGGGGCAACTACCAGATGATAAGTACAGTTGGTGGCAAAGACAGCGAAGGAGACAAACATCTTAGACTAGTACAAGAACAGATCAGAGATTACTTAGAGAAGCAAGATGTTTTTGAGTCAGCAGGGCTGGATGGGATGCACCCCAGGGTACTTAAGGAATTGCTGGAGGCAATTTTAGAGCCATTAGCTAGCCACTTGAAGAGCTCATGGAGATCAGGTGAGGTGCTGGATGATTGAAAAAGGGCAAATATAGTGCTCTTTAAGAAAGGGAAGGAAGAGGATCTGGGTGATTATAGACCAGTCAGCCTGACCCCAATACATGTAAAAGTCATAGAGCTGGTCCTCAAGGAATCTGTTGTGAAGCACTAGGAGAACAGGGTGGGTCAGGAACAGCCAGCATGGATTTATCTGACCAGCTTGATTCCTTTCTATGATATGGTCACAGGCTCGTGGATTGGGGGGGGGAGGGGAGAGCAGTAGGTGTGATATAACTTGACTTTAGCAAGGCTTTTGACACTGTCTGCCACAACATTCTCGTAGACAAACTAAGGAAATCATCTCTTCTTCTCTTTGGCAATCCCTCACAGTCAAGGACGATTATCTTCCATGACTGTCTTATTTGTGTGACCGAAGATGGCTGATGAGGCCTATCTGGGATCAACAGACTTTACTGTAGCTGAGATATATGTTTCTGTGTGGGGTGGGTGGCCCTGGATTTTTTATTTGGTCTGTGACATGCTGTTTCTGCTGCTCCTGCTTTTCCATCTCCTGTTGTTGTCGTGAGGTTTCAAAATACCGAGATCCCTGCAACAGACTTTTCCTCCATTTGGGGCTGTCCTGGGCGATAGTCTCCCATGAGTTGACATCAATGTTGCATTTTTTTAAGCTGGCATTGAGGATGTCCCTGAAGTGCTTTCTCTGCCCTCCTCTTGAGTGTACACTTTTGCTGAGCTGAGAGAATAAAACTCACTTCAGGAGTCTGGAGTCAGACATCCAGATGACATGGCTGGCCCAACCAAGTTGATGCCAGAAGACCATTGTCTCAATGCTCATGGTGTTTGCTTGGAGGAGGATGCTAACATTGGTGTCTCTCTCTTCCCACTGGATTCAGAGGATCTTCCACAGGCAGTGTTGATGGAATTGTGACAGCGGGTCCTGAGGCCAGTCACAGTGTCGGCTTGTCCTCCTTTTCCTTCCATGTCTTGATGAAAATTAACTGTTATAAAATATGGGAGGCTGCCCATTAAGTGCCCCACTTGGGGCTATAAGGTGGCTCATATTCACCTTTCAGTAGGGAGGCAACTCATGTGGAATTTCCCCGGGACCACCTCGCCACAGGCAGCCCCACCACACCATCCTACCCTAGTATGGTGTTGTTTTTGGTCATTCCTCAGGACCAGGATTCTCCATCTTCCCCATACCTCCTTCTCTATACCTCCAAGATGTTATGTGAGCAGCAGCTCCAGCCAGGTGATGTTCTCCCTATGGCTGCAGCCAGCAAACTGCTGCTCTGCTGCTCAAAGCCTGCTCTTATAACCAGCAGCTGGTCCCACTTCCCAATCAGGTGGCCTCCTGTTGGCCATGTGACTCCTGATTGGGAGTGCAGCCACCTGCAGGATGCTCTGTTGTTTACTGTAGCCTTTAAAGTGGCAGTCACCAAAGGTGCACTGCCACAGTACCTCTCCAATAACTTTAGATGTCTTCTGTACATTGTCCATGACTCAGCTCCACACAACAAAGTGGGGATCACGACTGCTTGATAAACCATAAGCTTGGTTTCAGATCTGATATTGTAATCTTGAAACACCTGTTTCTTCAGGCATCCAAAGGCTGCACATGCATATTTGAGGCAATTTGGATTTCTTCATTGATGTTAGCCTTCTGTTTGAGATGGCTTCCAAGATATGAGAAATATTCAATGTTCTCCAGAGAATCACCGTGGATCTCAATTACCAGAGCTGGAGACTGTTCATTAGGAGCTTGTTGGTGGAGGACCTTAGTCTTCCAGATATTAAATGTCATTCCCATTTTCTTGTATGCCTTGGTAAAGATGTTGACGATTGCCTGAAGGCCTGAAGTGAGCACACACTACAGCATCAGCAGTGTACTGGAGCTCAATGACTGCAGTTGGGGTGGTCTTGGTTTTGGCTTGGAACTAAGGAAATACAGACTAGATGAAAATACTGTAAAGCAGATACATACCTGGTTGGATCATTGTGCTCAATGAGTAGTCATCAATGTCTAGTTGGGAGGAGGTGTCCAGCGGTTCTGTCCTGTATCCAATATTGTTTAACATCCTCATTAATGATTTGTATGATAGGACTGAGGTCATGCTTAGCAAATTTTTGTATGACACCACGTTAGGTGAAGGGGCAGACACTCTGGATGGTATTCTGCACTTGGGACAGAATAACTGCATGCACAAATACAGAATGTGGATGATTGGCTAGGCTGCAGTATTGCAGAGAAAGACCTGGGGGTTACAGTGGTCCATAAGCTGAATATGAGCCAACGCTATGCTCTTGTTGCAAAAAAGGCCAGAGCATACTGGGTTTTATTAACAGTGGTATCACTTGCAAACCAAGGGAAGTGATTCCTCTTCTCTGTTCAACTCTGGCAAGGGCTTATCTGGTGTACTATGTCCACTTTTGGGCCCTACCTTATAAGAAGGATTTGGACAGATCGGAAAAAGTCTAGCACAGAATGACAAAAATTGTTACGGGTCTAGAAAGCATGACCAGTAGCATAACTAGGGTGGGATGAGTGGGGCAACAGCCTTGGGTACTGACTAGGAGGGGGCACCAGAATTGCTCCCCTCTGTAGTCTTAGCCATGGCTCAGTACTTCAATAGATGCTGTGAAAGGATAAACACAGAGCAGTATAGAAGTGGAGCGAGTGATCTGAATATAAAAGGGGGGAAGCAAGAGGAAGGAAGGGGCAGTGCTTGGAGAGGTAAACAAGCAAAAAATGCATAGGAACTAATATACTGAAAACTAATTCAGGGAATGGAATGGGGCCGCGGGCAGGCGGGGAGCAGCATCCAGAAGTGGGACAGGCAGGTGGGGCTGGGGCTGGGATCAGGATTGTGGGGTGGTGACAGTGCAGGGCTGGGGCTTGAGGCTGAGCCACGATCTGCAGCCTGTACATCCCTGCAATGGGCACCAGTTCCACAGGTAGGGATGTGCAGGGATGAATTGTGGCTCTGCCCTGGGCCCTGGCCTCGACTCTACACTGTCATCATCCCACAATCCCAGTCCCAACTCCAGCCCTGCCTGCCCACCCTGCTCCTGGACACTGCTCCTTGTCTACCTGTGGCCCCATCCCATCCACCCAGGCACATGCCTTGCCCTCGTGGGTCCCGGTTGGTCTCCACAGAGAGCCTAGGATCACAGGATAGTAACAGCATGGGGCCGGGGCCCAGGGCAGAAC
>NW_017729019.1:1355628-1390889 GCF_001723915.1 Gavialis gangeticus | reverse complement strand
CACCTGCCCACCCTGCTCCTGGACACTGCTCCTTGTCTACCTGTGGCCCCATCCCATCCACCCAGGCACATGCCTTGCCCTCGTGGGTCCCGGTTGGTCTCCACAGAGAGCCTAGGATCACAGGATAGTAACAGCATGGGGCCGGGGCCCAGGGCAGAACTGCAATCCACTCCCCACACACCCCTGCCTGCAGAACTGGTGCCCATTGCAGGGGTACGTAGGGAGCAGATCAGGGCCCTGTGCTGTCATCACCCAGAGACCCTGATCCCAGCCTCAGCCCTGCTCACCTGTCCTGCTCCTGGATGCCACTGCCCACGACCCCATTCCATGCACCCAGCCAAGCATAGGGCAGAGCCACCTAGTGGGTGGGTGAGCTGTTGCAGGCAGGGGGTAGGGTGCTGACCCAGCCCATGACAGCTCACCCAAACTCCCTAAGTGGCCATCCAGCTGAAATAATTGCCAGCCCCTGCTATATATCTTATTTAGGTTGTATAGAAGGTGCATATCTACATTACAAATGTTCCCTGATCAACAGTATTTGCACTGTATCACAGCCCCTGCTGAGTGGGTCAGGGGTTTGTATTCCTTTAGCTTACCAGGCAAAGGCATTATCTGTCTGCTGTAGCCCATAGCTCAGTAAAAGATTGCAGGTGAATTTAATGATGGGAAATACTTAGGTCACAGGCATGACACAGAGTCACTTGTAGACTTTTAGGTGCAAAAACTGCTTCTGCTCTGTTGAAAAGGGGAAAGCCACCAAAAGATCATGGGCAAGTTCATGCTGGGACCTTGCTGCCTCTACCCTCAGCCAAAACCAGGGGGTTCTGATGTCTCTGCCCTTGCTAGGTTGCTGTTGTCCCGGAAGATGGGAGGTGGCAGTGTCAGGATATGGGAGAGCGTGGCACTCCGTACTACAGTCTGTAACTCCAAGGATTATGGGAGGACATGGGCAGGGGAAAGAAGAACCTGTTTCTCCTTCTGCTGGAGCTGCACTTTGCTGAGAGGAGCTGGGGTCTGAGCTTCCTTTTGGGACCCAAGTGTGTGTGTGTTTGCCTGCTGGAGCAGAGCTGATCTCACCAGTAATGCCTAATTGGTGCCTCCAAGGCAATCATCTCTCTTCCTGTCTGAGTTTATCTTGAAAGGCTCGATTGAGTTACCTACTATCCCATAATAGGATCTAAGTTCCCTGTGGTAACATGAGGAGGAGGTGATGTCACTGCAGCTAAACCTTTCAGATAACTTACTAATGACTAGGGGCCAAAACCTCAGCTCTTTACTCAGGCAATGCTCCCAGACACACTGACTGAGTCAGTACCTGGTCCTGTCTTGCCGTCTTCAGTAGGAGTTTTGCCTGAAGGACTGAGCAAATATTGACTGAGTACTTTAGGCCATAACTACAGCTCTATGCCAAATGCCCAGCTCAGACACACTCAGCTTCTGCCTGGGTTCCAGCGCAGTTGAGTGTATCTGCAAACTAGCTTCAGACACTTGTGTGCCCGCAAACATCCAGCTCTTTTTGGATACCTGCAAACACCATAAGGCTGCCCATGCTCCAACCAACCAGCGACATGTGAAATTAGGTCACATGGAAATACAGGTTTCCCTCACTTGATGCCGGTTTGGTATGTGCGAATTTGCTCTTATGCAATGACCCTTTTATGGCAAATATTACTGGCAATATACCTGCATGGATATTACAGGATATTATAGGGATATTCTTCTCAGGGGGGCACAGGAAGATGAGACAGGGAGGCCCGGTGGTCTCTGTTCTGTCATGGACTCCCTGTGTGCCTTTGAGACTTGCATTTTAAAATGATTTTGCTGGAGAAGGGGTGGGCATGTTTGGGGAAGGAAAGGACGTTGGTTTTAAGCTCACCTTCAAATATTCCACTGATTCAGATTGCTCCCCTTCTGCCATCACTGTGCTGGCAGCCCTCAAATGAGTCCTGCGACAGGCCCCAGCTCCACCTCCTGGTTTCTATCAGCCCTGGTGAACTCCCAGGCAATGTCTAGGAGCCCCAGACACAAACACATTCCCAACCCACTGGCTCCTCAAGAGGACCCAGTGGAAAAGTTTGTTGGGCTCTGGTTGAAACAAACTCAGGAGCGTCTGCCCAGCTCTGTTCTCGACTTCATGGCAGCACAGCTTGGGGAAATCCTCCATGATGAGAGGAGGATGATCAGGAAGTGAAATCAGCCCAGTGTTTATCTTCCATAGTCAAAGCCCTTGTTGGAGACAAGAGGTCTTTGTTATCCCCAGACGCCGACACCTCCAAAACCCCTCAGGTTGGAGTTGTGCAACAAGGACAGCTGGGATCTCTACACAGACAAAAGGTAGCTGATAGTCAAGCTACTGAACTTCCCTTATGAGAACGCAGAGCTCCTGCAATCAAGCCTTTCCCCCAGGGATCTTTGGCATCATACCTGCTATTCAGGGCAGCAAGCCGCCTGGCACTGAGAACTGCACTTCCGCAGGAGGACGGGAAGACAACCAGATGCTGGGTATGTCTGTACTGAATCCCTGGTGTACAATGCAGGGATGCTCCGGAGCATGAGCCACCCACCCACTCCTGTCCACATGCCCCCAGCCCAGAAATGAAACACCTCTGGGAATGGCCATTCCCCAGATGCTGATTTCTAGAGTGCATTAGGGGTGACACTGGACCTCTTGGAAGAGCTTCACTGGCATGTTTCTAGACCTGGAGCATGCCAGTGGGAGTGGGTGGGTTAACTCAGAAGCACCTCTGCCAGAGCACCCTTGGGACCCAACATAGACACATCCTGGAAGGGGTGACTCACAAAGGGCCTTGGGGAATGGGGATCTCTAAATGTCTGCAGGAACATGACCAACCTGAGCTGGCTGTACATGGCAAGGGAGGAAGAGTGACAAGGAATCTGAGCTACTAACAAACAGGAGGAGGCACCCAGGCTGTGTATGAGAATGTCAGATCCGAACTCACTTTTTACCGTTTGTGTGCACGTGCATGTGTGCACACACGTACTGGCAGAGCCTTGTAATATTTGGAAAATGTCCTGAAATGGGGACTGACCTCCCCCAGGGCCTCATCTCCACAAGGGAAAAGTGCCAAGAAGGCAAGCTGACGTTAGTTAAGGCAAACCCTGGGCTTGCTAGCTAATGCATGGTAACTCTACAGCTTGCCTTGCCTGCAAGGTACATTAGCGTGAGGCTGAGAGCGTTGTGAGGGAGGACCATCCTTTTGTTCAGCACTTGGCAGAGTGGGGTTCTGGTCTGTATCTTGGCTCCCAAGGACTGTCACTGCTGCCCTAACCAACCAGCCTCCCCTCAGTAAAGTCCATGGCTAATTATTTGACCTCAATGGGATACCTTCTCAGGGTGCTCAGCCTACTTGGGTGCTGATATGCTTCCTTTCCAGCTTCCAGTAGAGGATGGAGAAACTGCTGGAGACAGCAGTCTTTTTTGCTTCCCCTACTGCAGCAGGCCAGCCCAGGGGTGCATTGGCTGAGGCAGGCCAAACACAGCAGCAGTTTCTGCTTCTTGTTTTCTTTCCTACCAGACAAGTAGGAGCCTGCAGATGGGACTGCCCTGTGGGGTTGGCTCAGTCCTTCACTTACTGCCCCCACCTCCCCCAGCTCCTTCAGGGTAAAGGTATGTATGTTTGGGAGTGAGAGGGGTCAGGGGACGAGGCAGGCACCAGGTGTTGAGCTGCTCAGGGAGGAGTCCCAGCCTGCCCAGCTGTGACAACTTCTCCTGACCCTCTCATCTTTCAGGGGCAGGCCAATGGAGGGGCCATCTGGGAGAAAATAGGTAGTGGCATCAGGAGACAAGAGTGCTGGAGAATGGGGAGAGGAAGCTTGGACAGAAGGAATCAGGAGGGCAGACCAGGAAGACTTGGAGAAGACAAAGTCTTGGGGACTGAATGAAGAATGAGGAAAGAATGAAGAAAGAAGAACGAAGAAAGGAAACATCTCTGAACATCTCTGCAGTGCTTCATTTTGGCTAGCTTCTTTACTGTCCGAGTCCCCACGGTTTGGAATAGACTGCCACCAGAGGTGGTTCAAGCACCTACTTCGAACGTCTTCAAGAGACATTTGGATGTCTATCTTGCTGGGATCCTATGACCCCTGCTGACTTCCTGCCCTTTGGGTGGGGGGCTGGACTCAATGATCTTCCAACGTCTCTTCCAGCCCTAATGTCTATGAATCTATGAATTCTGAATTGCTTCCTCCAGCAGTGTGTGTAAGGGGGTTACCTGGGTAGGGGAGAAAGAGAGTGTGAGAAGAACTCAGGGTTGTGCAGCGCAGTGAGGGAGAAGCTGAGCAGGAGGAGACCAACAGTCCCAGAGGTGAGCTACAGAGGGATCAATGAGACATAGGAGCATCCCAGTCACCCCTTCGTATCTAGTGAGATCCCCCTCAAGGCCAGCTATGTTGGCTTTATAGTTACAATCCAAATACGATGCAGCATAAAGCTGCTGGCCTTTTATTCGAGATCCTGAGCCACTCTATTGAGTAATAGTAATAGTGACAGGTATGAGAAAAAATGATATAGTGCTGTGGTCCAAATGAGAGGTTACAGCCCACTTGGGGTTGTGGCATTTCCAAGACTGTGTTTTGCTCAAGCACTGTGGTGATGAGGGCTACATAAATAACACAGATGGATATGTGCCTTTCCTCTGGGCCTGTGACTAGCACCTGTGCTATTTGTTGCTAGATTATCTCAGAATATGGAAATATCAGATTGGAACTGGACTGAGCAGTCATCTGCGTTCAGGTACCATGTCATAAACCCAGACAGCTCTGTTTTGATGAGGTCTTGTTGTTCCTCACATTTTACCTGTGGCTATTGTAAGTAGAAATAATAAAGCCCTATGTTTTCCTACCACAATGAGTGAGGCACTACTTCTTCCACTGGGAAGTGAAATAATCCCTTGCTGACCAGTTCTCCATCACTAGGTTTCATAATCCTCACCGCGATTTCACTTACTGCAGCATAAATCAGGAAGAATTTGCTGCGATTACACAGATGGCAATCTGGTGGAAAGGAGACCTGAATCAGACCACGTGTCTACCTAAGTTTTTAACTGATGCCCAAATGGCAGTGATGGGTGCCAGTAAAAAAAAAAAAAAGCCAGCCGCTGGCTCGTTCATTTTAGAACTGTCTTATTTGGTCCACGTTATCTGGATCCTCACTGTAGTTCATCATATTCTTAAGAGCTAACATATCCATTGTATGTAACATCTGGGACCCATCTTCCCTGTTGCATTGACAGATCAACTGTATGTAACATCTGGGACCCATTGCCCATCTTCTCTACTAACTCAGTCATCACCAGGGGACATGTAACAAGCCCTGAATACTCATGTGCTTAAGTTAGTGAGTTAAGGTTCATGAGTCTCCTTAATAAAGGTCAATGGAAAACATATTGGCACTTATTACATGACTCATATCCTAGAGCGTGTGTACATGGAGGGTGCCTGTATGGATTGTAATTATTATTATTTCTTTGGTGTTCTAGGCACTGTACAGAAGGGCAAGGGAACATATAGGGGGACAATACTTGTGTCCAGGGGTTGGGTATATGTGGGTGCTTTGTGCCCAGTCACAGGCAGATGAAAAGTTCTGTGAAGCTGTGTATATGTCTGCCACCCAGCTGTGAAGTGGCTGAGTTCCTTATATTGGAAACAGGCTGCAGCACCAGAAGCCACTGGGATGGAAGATGAGCTTGGGCTTGAACTCATGGTAACTACTGCTGAAATCCTGGCACTGCTGAAATCAGTACCAAAGCTTCTGTTGACCTCAGAGGCAGTCATGGGGTCTTTTGTGGAGAAAGCTCTCTTTCTTTCTCTGTTACGTTTATATTGCAATCACTGCTAGGATGACAGTGTTATATAGATACCCACACTAGCTTTAAACTAGCTGGTTTAGATACTAATAACAGTTTAGCCACAGCAGCCTGGAGCTGAGAATGGGTTAACTGCCCAAGTAGTCACCATACTTCTTGAGCAGGCTTTGAAGCCTCTACTGAACTCCACAAGCTCATTTAAAGCTAGCCGAGGGATGTCTAAACCACAATGCAGTCACAACAGTGACTGCAATGTAGACAAACACTTACGTCATAACCTGGAACTATGCTTAGCAGGGCAGTGCAGAAACACAGCCTGAATAAGCCAAAATGCAGTGCCCTACAAAATCAGCTCCACTTATGAGCTCATGCAGTAGTGTATACCCCAGAACCACACTGTCATCCACCACCGCTCATTAGTTTTAGGGGTAATATGGTACACTTAATTTTATGGTACGCTTCTGCAATCAGTGTGGTACAAAGAAGGTAATGACAAACTTCTGGAAAGGGGAAAGGTGGTCAAGATGGCGTCTAAAGAGGGAAAGGAATCAGGAGCTCAACGGGAAAATTAATTATTAATGGACAGTTGCTGTGACTATAATTTAAGATGGTCAATTAAGGATGAGAACATTTCTTTACACATTCTGGGCCAGAACTTCACCAGATATATACTAACCTGGCATGCATGACTTTTACACCATTTAGCCTCTGCTCTTGCTGGCAGGATCTCTGTGAGCACATCATGATTTACTCACATGTCTTTATTTTGCAAAATCATCTCCCAGATCTTTCACATTTTTTTTGTTCTATGGATTGATTGTCTACAGCTTTCTGTGAGCACCTCAGCTGTGAAAGTCAGATAAACCACACAGAATCATTTTTCTTTCCCAGCTACATAAATGTGGGAGCGCTTTACAGCACAAGTGATTTTGTGTACAAATGCAAAATTTAGTGCAAGTGCCATTTTTACATTTGCTTCCCATTTCATAGATTTCATAGACATTAGGGCTGGAAGGGACCTCGGAAGATCCCGAAGGGCAGGAAGTCAGCTGGGGTCATAGGATCCCAGCAAGATAAGCATCCAATTTGCTCTTGAAGATGTTCAATGTAGGCCCTTGAACCACCTCTGATGGCAGGCTATTCCAGACCTTGGGGGCTCGGACAGTAAAGAAATTCTTCCTTATGTCCAGCCTAAAACGGTCTTGTAGTAGTTTATGACCGTTAGACCCCATCATCCCTTGGGGCGCTCTGGTGAACAAACGTTCCCCCAGATCCTGGTGGTCACCTCTGATAAACCTACAGGTGGCCATCAGATCACCCGAGCCTGCGCTTTTCCAGGCTAAAGAGCCCCATGGATCTCAGCCTGTCGTCATAAGGTCTGTTTTCCTGACCTCTGATCATGCGCATGGCTCTTCTCTGGACTCTCTCAAGCTTCTCCACATCCTTTTTGAATTGTGGAGCCCAAAACTGGATGCAATACTCCAGATGCAGCCTCACCAAGGCCGAGTACAGCAGGAGAATGACGTCCTGGGATTTGCTTGAGAAGCATCTATGGATGCAAGCCAGCGTTTTTGTTGTTCTACTAGCTGCAGCATTACATTGCAGGCTTATGTTCATCTTGTGGTCAATGATGACCCCCAAGGCTCTTTCTTCTGTAGTGCTAGCCGGTGTAGCACTGCCGAGCCTATAAGGATGCTGCAGGTTTTTCCTCCCAAGGTGGAGAACCTTGCGTTTTCCAGTGTTAAACACCATCAGGTTCTTGATCGCTCATTTGCTGAGCCTGTCCAGGTCAGCCTGGATCGCCCTCCTGTCTTCTGGTGTGGATGCTTTGCCCCAAAGCTTGGTATCATCGGTGAACTCCCATGAGCTTTCATATCAGTCAGTCACTCAAAGTGGGCTCCCAGTGCAGAGAGAATGACTTCAGCTTTCAGCCTTTGGTTCTCCTCCTTCAACAGGGTAGGGACCCCCCTTCCTCCAAACAAAAATTTGCTATCTTCCTACTAAATAAATTATTTCTGGATGGAATCTCACCAACTCTTATACCATCTCCCTACCCTCCCACTTCGGTGAAAGATTATTTAAAAGGTTGAAACAAGCCAACATCAGTGTCTGGTGGAATCCTTTGATTTCCAGATTGTTTTTACCTATGTCTTAGACCTGGATAGAGGTGGATCAGGTGTGATCATATGATGGTTGGCGCTCAATGATAGACAAAGGCCAGGCACCCATGCTGATTTTCACTTATCTGTCAGAAACCCTTCACACTGATGATCACCAAGTTCTATGAATTCATACCTGGACAAGTTGGTTTAGTCACTGGCTTCCCATGGTGGAGGCCATGAGTTGCCCTCATGGGATTCTGAGGATATCTGTACCTTCCAGATGTTGTGAGAAAACCCTCCACAGTAAATAAATACACTCCTTTCCATGATCTTCTATTTGAGCAATAGCCCATCTTCCCTTGAACGGGATTCCAGGAGGCTGTGTCCTGTTCCCCTCCTCCCCAACATGTATGTTAGGGCCCTACATGGGGAGGGGCAATTGTAGTCTGAGAACATGCAGCTAGTTGTATCCCATTGTTACCAGACACAGGTGGCACAGTGCCTGTTTTCTCAGTATCTGGATGAGGGAAGGATATGGCTGAAGTTTACCTAAGATGAAGTTTGGCTTTCTAGATAAGCCCCTGCATGCTGACTCCTGGCTCTGCCTTAGATTCCCTGCAGCACCAGGGTCATATCATTTAGGGTAGGACACTGTGCTCTTATTATGGTGCTGTTGTACCTCCAGGGCTTGGCAAGGGGGGTCTACCCATAGATGCCTACTTGAAGAGTGCTCAGTGAGTGTAAGGCTGGTACTATCAGCTCTTACTCAAACTGTCAAATGGAAAGTGATTTCAAACCAGTGATGCTTGAGTCTGATGCCAGAACAAAGGCTCTTGCTCTGTTGGAAGATACTTTGGGAACTTGATTTTCTCCTGTATTCTGCAGTATATTCTGGACATGGTGGTCACATCCAGATGAGCGCGGACCTGAGATCCTGGGGTCAAAAAAACCCACACCAGTTGCTGGCCCCAGCCTTCCCTACCCCACCTGGGGTAACCTGCTGGGCGCCAGAGCATACATATGGCACAGGCGTTCTCCAGGGTCAAGCAGCAGAGGCACAAGGTGTTGCATTGCTACTTGTCCCTGGGGAAGCAAAAGTCTGCTCATTTGGACGTGACTGGTATGACTTTCAAGATGCCACACACTTGGTGGGTTCTTCTGCATTATACTGAAAATATATGCTGCAATAGGGAACCAAACACAATCAGTTCCCTTTGAACTACATAGTCTAAGTGTGACTGGGTGCATCTACACATGCATTAATGCGCCTTTTCTAATGTGCATTAAATTCAGTACCTCCAGTGTGAGGTACTAAATTAATGCATGTTAGGCTGCGCTAATAGTAGCACATCTGCATGCTTTTTTTGTGATGCTTAAAATACAGTAGACTTGTTTACTGCACATTAATGTAATGTCATGATTTTTTACATGACACTTTAATGCACAGCAAAATAGTCTAGTGCTCATTAAAGGGCATGTTTAGATGCACCCTCTGAGTAGTACATGCCCTTGTGACAGACACAGAGCCTTAATTCAAGGCTCACTGAGACATACCTGCAGTAATTTAAGGGCAGATGTGTATGCTGTGATAGTGGATGTTGGTAGGGAAAATGATATATCAGCCACTGATTCAATGTGTCACAGTCCTGAAAAGTGAGTCCAATAAACTGGAGGATGCAGACTAACTGCATGTGAGCCAGAGTGACATGACACAGCAGCCCAAGATTTACAGTGTGTTGTGTATCTTTACCAACTAGGGAAATATATTAAAGTGCTAATCTGGAGCCTTTGAAAAGCCCTTCCTATGCCAAGAACATAGAACATGGGCTTGGTATTTAGCAGCCAGGAAGAGAGCTATTTAGTGAGGCTGTCCAATACTTTCCAAGACAGGGATGGAGTGAATGGAGTGATTCTAGGAGCCAGTGAATTGAGGCACAGTCTGTGCTGGCTGCCTGATTCCGCTAGGGTTATGATGTGTCTAGGGGGAGGCAAGGATGCAGCTTACTGGGTCCCATCTAGAACTTCGTTATGAAGCCAAAGTCATGGCTCCATAGGGAGGGATGGAGCACTTGGTGCTGGCTTCTGATTCATCCCCAGGGACTCTGAGATCCCTGCGTTGCATGTGCTTAAAATTAAGATTATAAATCTCTTGTACACAAGTGATGGGCACTGCTGGAATAACACAGGTGGACGGACCAAGTAGTAGATAAAATAGCTGGGAGAAGAGGACAGATCAAGCCACTGGTTTCTAAACCATATTTTGAACATCTCCAAATTTGTCTTGGGAGCAGATTAACACGGAGATGGGAACGTTTGTGAAATCTGGATTGTGACGTAGCTTCAGATTTTGAGCACCTGTTACATTTGAAGGCCGTTGATTCTATTGAAGGGGCTGGCATGGTATCACGGGTTTCCTGAGCTTTCTTCAGGACTCTTCTAGTCATTAACTGACTGAAAGGCTAACACAAAAGGAGAATGGCAGTTAGGCGCATAGTTGATCTAGGATTTTAAAAGGCAGGTGCAGGTGGTATGGAACATCATCACATGTAACAACACATATTTTTCTCCAGTTAAACTAGAAGCTTTTGCTAATATGCTAGGGGGGCTAGGACTATATTATTCAGTTTAAAATAAAAGAAAAAAATATAGCTGTTGGAATGTGCACTAATTTGCTAAAGTATATATAGAGTAAAAAAAAACCAAACCCACAACAAACTAAGCAAAAATTGTCAAAGGGTATTGTATCATTAGTTCTGTAGCTATTGTATCATTATAGCTATATGTATCTGTCTTATTCCGATTCACAAAACAAAATCGAGCATCTTGACAGTGCCTGCGATACTTCACTGTCAGGGATTTCTACATCTGAGTAAATATTACCACACCTGAGTTAAGCTTTTCAACTGGAGCTAATAAAAAAGTCTGAAGGACTGTAAAATAGAAGAGAGACATTGCCAGGAATGGCTAGCAGACAGGAACATTTCAGAAGAAATGATAGTCTGAACAGTGAAAAGGATAGAGGTTTGCCTGTGAAATGGAGCGAGATTAACAGGAATCAGGAAAATGATAATAAGTCATGAAGCCAATTGACTTGCTCCGCACTGCCTGAATAGAAATGCAGCTGCCCCTCCTAGGCAGTTGCTTTTAAAGTTTGGGTGCAGCATGTACCAAAGTGGGGTGCAACTGCACCACTGTGCCCCCTAAATCTGCCCCTGGTTCGCCATGGAAGTAACACAAAAACCTCAGACTATGGGAACTCTAGAGCAGTGTTGCTGCTAGTTCTCACCAGCTTCTTTCAAGTAAGGTGTGATAGGATGAGTTATTCTGTGTGACGTGGGGCTAAATTGTTAGTCCCTTTTCTCACTCATCTGTACTAAAGAGCAGTAGCTTGTCTTCACAGGTAGCTGAACTGTAGGGTATATCCAAAGCACAAACACTTTCAAATGGGATTTAATTGGCATTAGTCAGTCTTATATTAATAAGCAGAAGTAGCACACAAGGAATATCCCCTCTCTGGGTATACCCTGATTTGACTAAAAGGGCCTGGGGAGTCCTTCTTCCCATACCTGTTACATGTGATTCTTAGATTATGTTGGTCTACCTACCAACAGCAGACAGACCTGCTCTAGTTTTAATCGATTGCTCTGGGTCACTGGGTACCAATCACAATGAAGCTATGGCAGCAACGGCTTTGGCACAAGGCTGTATATCCAAGCTGCTTGCCTGGATGTTTACCCGATGGCATGTGTAATTGCAGTGTGGATGCAGCCTTAGGGAGCTCCAGAAGCAAAGCCCACTGGCGTGCCTTTAGTTTTGTGCTATTACATACACCAGATGTACCATTACGAGAACACAATTTTTTGTGAAAACAAGGAGGGGACAAGTCCTGTACATTCAACTGTGCCTCTCTCCAAACTCAGCTGCTGGGTTAGAGACAAGAGAGGTGTCTGGAGACACATTAGTTCTTCAGCAATAGCCTCACACAAAGAAGATGGTTTTCTCGGAGGGAGGAGGTTTCAGTGCCGCCTCTGCTTTAGCTCTTCCACTTCCCAACCCAAACATGATTTCTATTGAAGAGGCGGTATGCTCCAGAAGAAATCTGAGCACCCCTGAGCCAAGGAATAGAGATCAGAGGGAAAATACTCACGGTTGCTTTGACTGAATTGGAGTCCCTTGAGATTCCAAGTTCTTTAACCACTTAATAGTTCCTTCTTGACTTCCTTTTTATTGTGCTCAGAAGAAAAAGCTTATGGTCCATAAATCACGTTAACAATACTGAACTTGCCTTGTCACAAAATAAATTCCATGCCAGAAGATTGTAAATTGACATTACATTATCCCTGCTTTATAGATGCCTGTTCTATCTCCATAGCTTTTTATCCTGTAAACACTCAATGGAAGTGACTCTTTTAAAAAACCTTCTTCCATCAAATGTGATTTATAAGGAACAATATTGCCGTTAACGGCAAGCTGTCAAATCTCAAGCAGATCAAAGGTGGGATATGAAAATGGGGGAGGGCTTGGATGAGCTCTTCAGGCCATGCTAATTCTGAAATGATTTTCCCCTTCCATCTGTCATAAGAATTTATGTGCTTGTGAGAGGCTGATCAGGTGGGAAGAGCTTTCCCCTTTGTCTACATCAAAGCCCACATATCCGCAAATTGCTATAAGTCATTCCTTGCATTTTAATCTCCAGCTATATATAAAAATATAATTATCTGTCCTGAGGGGCAAAGGCTGAAGGATTCTTTATTGCATTTCTATCAGGGTCCAAAAGCTCCTGTTGAAGACAATGCAGATTGCAGGGACTGAACTGTTTCACCAGGGTGGAAATGAACCCTTCCACAGAAGGCTTGGTGCTCAGAGGTTAAGAGTCTGACTCTTCTCTTCCTGAAGTCATGGGGGGTCAGATCAGGTCCTTAGTGGGGCCAAAGTATGGCCAGAATGTGGGGATTTTTAGATGTGAGAAGCAAGATTTCTTGAAGGTGATATATTTTATTGGACCAGCTGTCTGGTTGGTATGGACACGGCAAGTTTTTGGACATGATGGACAGCGTGAATGACTCATTTTACCCCTTCACATTTTTTTGCCACTTCTGCAAGTGGAGTAGTCCATTCCTCCTTTAGGAGAGGAAAATAACCAATAGAGATGGTCAGGATGTGCTAGGAGAAACTGTTATGGTCTGTGTGTATGAACACAATCCTTCCAGAGACAATCGCTGCCTATACAGGGGGAAACAGTGGATTGCCTTGGATAGAGAGAAGAGTGTTTCTCAAACTTTTCTCTGATGCTTGAAGAGCAAAAAATCCGAAAACGTGGACGCAGAGCTTTAAGAATATTGTTGGGGGGGAGGGGGACTTTTGAGCAAGGAGCTGCCTGCTCTTCATTTCTACTGTCATCACGCAAATAGCCTGTGTATGCATTCCTTGTGTACATTTAGGATGTAATCTTGCCTGCTCCTACGTCAGATAATTGCTGCTCCCTCCTGCAATGGCCTGAAACACTGGTATCCTGACTGGACCAAGGAGGCAACAATATTTTTGAATGTGCCCTTTCCATGAGCTGGATCTCTAGCCCCTTCACTGGACTTCCAGTTGCCTTTTGTCAGTGGAAGCTGGTGGGGAGCATAACGAGCACTTTCTTTTAATCTCTAGATTACTCTTCCTCTGCTGTCTATGTATATGAATGTCAAGAAGACAGATATTCAGATTCAGTAGAGGTCTAAACGTCAAGGAAACATTGTCCACCAGTGGAACAAGAAACCAGGGTTTAGGGCAGGGTCCTCAATGGAAACGTTCAATGCAATACCTGCTGTTCTTCAATGGGGCTAACAGTGTTGCTTTGCTTTTTGATCCGGAAAGCTTAAAGTATGGCATAAACAAACAGTTAGAGCCGTGGCCTCCCCACGTGTGCATTTGTGTGTTAGGGAATACTGTCCCTGTTTCACAGATGAAGTATGTCAGGCATAGAGACGAGCAACATGCCCCAAGTCATAGCAAGACAGTGGCAGTGCTGGGACCGGTACACAGGCTTAAGTGTTGGCCTAGTTGTCAGGGTGCTTGACTGGGACTTTGAAAATCCACATTCAGGCCTCAGCTCTGTAGCAGACTACTTTGGTCTCTGTTTCTGTTGCCCATCTGTAGCACGAAGGCAATAACACTTCCTTCTCAGAGGAGTCGCAAGACGCACACATGCAGTGGGCATTGGTAAGTACCTTGGATAGATGTGATGGGGGAATTGTTTATTATCTTGCATGGAGAAAAGTGGTCCCCTGAGTCCTACTGCCTTCTAACCACTAGGCAATATTGCCCATGCAGTGGCAAGATAGTGAAGCCAATCCTCCTGCAATACTTGAAGAGGGAGAACTGCAAGTACCTCCCACCCCAAGTGATGCTTAAAGGGCTGGATGGGAATTAACATCACCCTTCCTCCAGGCCTGAAGATCTTGTTCAGTCTTTGGTGGCAGTGGCACACAGCCTAGCAACAGGTGGAAACACAGCATGGCTGCTGGAATTTAGTGCGGGGAGTGTGGGTTGGTCTTGTGGGTCAGAGCTGATCTACGGTAGCAGCTTTGGGTAGCTAGAACAGTGGCAATTTTAAGTCTTTTGCTCTGGGGCTCATGTGGACTTAAAACCTGATAAGGAAAGAACAGCTTTTACTACACTGTGGCCTATACGAGATAAGTACTGACATCATTTTGCCAGCACTTAATTGCCCTAGGGAACACCCACTGTATCAGCCAGCTGTGCCATGAGTACCTTTCAGGGTGCTGGTCTACCGAGAAGCTACAGAAGGGCTCATCCATTCCCTTCACTATGGAGCCCATTCCCTTCACTATGATGATTTGAAAGAGAAAACCCAAAAGTAGATCTCAATTTTCTAATTTATCAAGGCTCTTTTCTTTCTCTGACTTTCCTTCTGCAAGCCCAGTAATTATAATTTATAGCACCTGCTTGCTTTGAAACTCCCTGGACCTCTTTCATCTGGCAGGGGAACAGACACAGTGCCCATCTGCTTTAGGTAAGAGCTCACAAACCGCAGAGTCGTTAATTAGGCTGACACACGACTCTTCCAGAGTACACATGGTACGCTGTTACTGCACCTATAAAACACTGGTAATCGGAGCCTTTGCCAGGGGATCACAAGTGGATGGGAGCATTAGGTAAGTGACTGGCACCCACTCTGTGTTTTCGATACATTGCCATCAGGTCTGTGTGCTTTCCTCTCTAATCCCTCCCATCAGAGCTCTAGCTTCTTATTTATTTTTCATTTCAAATCCCTCTTTATGTAAGTTTTGCTATTACAGGGACTTTGTCGTTGACCACTTCCCAGAGCTTCTGCTCTCCAGTGCCTCCTCACAGCTCCTGTTCCCCGGAGCTGCAGCTCCCCGATCATCTAACCCCACAGCTGGGCCTTCCAGAAATGATCACTGGCTGGCAGAGAACTGGCTGCAGAGCCAATAATCAGGGGCATTGCAACAATTTCTGAAGAGGGGCTGTGCAGTATGTGGGGTTGTAAGTGAGGTAATGTGCTTCTCTCTCTAAGTGTAGCCGCGTGAGAGGGAAATCTAGGGCAACCCCCTGGAAATTTCAATCAGGCAAGCTGAGAATTAGCAGTGGAATATAAATCAAGGTAAATCCAGAGAACTGGAAGGGGGAGGATGGAGAAACAAGACTCAATGGGTAAACACCACAGCAGAAACCTAATCCTGGCATGGTGGGTGGCACTTACAGCAGGAACATGTTACCTCGCAGTGTTGGGAGGATGCTAGGCAGGATGTACAGCCGTCGCTACTCTGTCTAGCACCAGTTATGCCATCCAGTGCCTGGGCCAGCTTGTTTCAGTGTAGACAGGATGAAGTGTATTAACACCTGGTGCAAGACAACACCCAGCCCTTCCTTCTGGGAAGCAGCTACGCTGAAACTGCATCGGCTAGGGCAACATGACCTGGCACTGCCCATGCTTATCTGCTGCACAGTCCGAGCTGAGAGATACACAAGTAAAAGTTGGCAGTTTCTCAAAGGGGGCAGGGGGATGGTTTGTAGGCAGAAGTGATGTGCAAGGGGGAGTCGGGCTCATCTGGACCTCTTGATTCCACTCTGCGTGGAAGGGATATGAAGCTGGGGTGCAAGGAGCTGTCAAATGAAGCAGACTTGGGGTTCCTGCAGGTTTCACTGTCTCACTCCCTCCTAACAGCTTTCCCTGCTACATGTCTTTTCCATCCTCCTCAGGACAATTAAGTGTTGGTATTTTCTCACCCTCTCCCCTTAATCTCAGGATAGCAGGAAGCTGCTGTTAAAGTGATCAGAGAGCAGCAGGAGGCAGAATACAAGGCATTCACACCCAGTGTGCCCGCACATGCTCTTCTGTATCACTATGGCATCTCCAAGTGGCTGCAAAGAGTCCCACTGCACAACCCCAAATGCCTCAAGCAGACGTGCTGGCATTGTTTGCCCAGTCAGGTTAGTGTTAGCTTTTGCAGGCAGACTGTTTTCTTATGCTAAATGTCACAGCCTTCAAGCCAAGACTGTACCTTTCCTATGCCAGCTGCAAATTTGGGAAGAAACAGGTCCATGTGTATGTTCCTGGGCACAGCACAGGGGCACCACTGTTTTCCCACCCAGCACTCCCTCCAAGTCCAGTCAAGTTTTGCCTGTGCCCTCTATCCTGTGAAGGTCTGGTACTATGGGGTCAGGTGCTATATTTCCTAATTACCTGGCACTTTGGCTGTTTGAAATAATAGTGAATTTCCTTCTTCATGGGTACTATTGCCTCAGTCCCTGGTTCCTGCTGTGTGTGATACCCCAAAGTGCACTTGGTGGGGGATTCCACACCTATCATGGAAGATGAACCGAGCAAACAATGCAGTAGCAAACCTGAGGGTCTAAAGGGTCTCTGGTGCACAGCACAATAGGGGTTGATAGCTTTGATCAATTCTCTTTCCACAAAGGGAGAAACTCCTCCTTCATTATTATTTTTTGGGCGGTGGGGGAGACAAGGGGAAGGAAATGGGTTTGGAGGGGCAGAACCATTATGGGCATCTACATTGCTTTGCATTCCCATGAGGATGCAACATAAACACTCCAGATCACTCCATGACAATGTGGAAACCCTGTTGCTTGGAACTGTTTCTCTCTGGGTCAGTTAAGTAAAACTAGGCAAAGCACCCGTCTTTGCATGGTTTCCTATACATCCCTTCCTGGTCTCTTGTGCTTATATTCTGTGTGGTATATAGTAAAACTAAAATAGAATAGATACTATGATATAAATATAATAAGGATATGTTACTACATATAAAATAAAGGTAAATTATCTAATAAAGTTTGTGTCTTTAGACCACACAATGCTGGGCAGCATCACTGTGTAAGCCATTCTGTCACCCAGCTCTGAACCACAGAGCTGTTCTTATAGTTTATTCCCTCCAATTTTTCCTAGTGCTGGTAGCTCATGTTAACAGCTCTTAGACCTTGCTGCTTGGCAAGCCACAATGTTGATTTCCTCCCATAAGAACCGCTGTTCGGTGTTTGGTATAGTGGGCACCCCCTCTCAGAGTTGGGATTTAAGGTGATGCTGCAACATAATCAGGAGGGGAAAAAAAAGCAGAATATTCAATTAAATTCTGAGCCCAAAGCAGACGTTGCTGAGCGTTTGGAAAGGGCAGTCGTGAACATTCAAGCTCGTTCTGGATGCTTTTCAGTTTATCCTTGCTGATGCCCTCCTTGTTTGCTAATTTTGCCCTTTTTTTGTTTGCTATTTGCAAACATTTGTGTGAATGCCTTTTTGTCTGGGCAAGTTTTGGGAATGGCTGTCCTTCATGAAACATCCACAAGGAAATGAGAAAAAAAGTGTGTCCACAATAAGACCATGGGGTTGTTAACAAGTATCTGTTGCTTTCCTGTTTAAAACTTTCCAGTCCGATCAGGGGGCACAAACAATACCACATGACTGAGATGAACAGTGGTGGAGCAGAAATCAAACTAGACACCAGACACGAGTTGAAAATTGTTCATTCAGCTAACGGCACAGAGACTTATGTATGTTGATAGAGCTCATAGTGGGCTCATGAATTACTGCAAAGTAAACTCCCAAGAAAGTTTAACTGCAACTAAAATTTGACCAACTCTAGACCCTGATTTCATGTACAAAAGCCAAGCAAATCAAATCCGCTTTTGGGCAGGTAGGTCTCTAAACCTAACATTTGTCAGCATATTCAGGAGGCCTCTGTGGATGTTTATATAAAAATGTCCTTCCTCACAGCCTGACTCTCCTCTGTCCCTTTACCTGCATTTCCATTCTGTGTTACATGTGAAGATGCACCACTGCTGACAGACTTCAATATCCCAAACCCAAAGCAAAGGAGGAGCTTTTTGTTCAAAAGCAAATATCTGAAAGGACAAGGAAATAAACACTGTGCAGTCCCTTTTTGTGCACTACAACTGTCTATTCCTCCCCTCTCCAGTCTGCTCCAATCTTCAAGCCCCTTTTTAACTCTCATGTCGGCTTACTATAGTTTATGGTGTGTTCCTGATTGCAAGGCAGCTATTTAATAGTCTACAAAGTGCCATGCAAGCCCTATAACTCAGGGTGAGCAGTCATGAAGTGCATAAAATTGTTTCCCATTTCTGAATGGAAAAACCAGAGGCTTCAGGCAAGATGAATAAGCATGGGCTCAGATACCCCAATCTGTAACGTCTGGAAGCCAGGCTGCAATGATATATGGATGTTCCAGGCTGGTTCATACGCTTGCAATAAATATATTAGAGCCTCATAAACTTGTGGAAAGTTACTCATAGATACATGAATAAGAAGAAGAGAAAAATTTGCAATACGGACCTTTCCTCTCTTCTTCAGAAATGGCTATCTCTGTGAGACACAGCAAGAACTGAAGGTTCATGGCCTGGGGCCAGTTACTTCAGAGAAGTATTGGCAGAACCAATGAAACCTGAGCAAATCAGCTTAGCTTTATATCTGCCTTAAAACACAATGAAGTTTGGTACAAGGGAAGGCTGTTTACTCCATAACCTTTCATCTCTTTCAAATCAGACCTAATTTATTCTAATAGCCACTCATTTAATGGAATTTAATGAGCAAGGGGAGATCACTACAGAAGGGTATTTCTATACTGAATTCAAATTTAGAAGGAAAGTTGCCAGGGTGTCTCTCTCTTTGCCTCTCCCCCGACTCTCTCGTGTGCACATACACACACAAAAATGCAAAGAAGCACCAGTTTCTCCTTTGTACAAAGGCACAATAGGGAAGGGAGGAATGGCAAATCTTTTTCTTTTTGTGACTGTAGTGCATAGGAATAGGGTTGTATTCCTTTAAATACCTTGTGAGTCCTCTTGTGGCACTCATTGTGTCCTGTGTTTTTGAACATGCCAAAATCCAACTAATGTAGCAGTGTGTGTTGTGTGGGTAGCTAGGCCTGGCATGCTGGGAATGGTTATTTGGCCTTCACTGTGTCTACATAGTCTCTTTGCAGTAGTTGCACAGAACAAAAGACTAAATTAGTCATGAATCATACTTTTCTGTTTATAACTCTTGTCAACTTCATGTGTAGGGTCAGGTTTGTAAAAGTTCACTAAGTGATTTAGGAGCATAAGTGTCACTAAGAGTCATGGGCATTGAGAACTTGACTCTTACCTCCTCAGCCCTGGCAGAGACTGGTGTCTTTATTGCTTAGCATGCAGTTTGCAACCATAACTCCCACTATTTGAAGGACTGATAAAAGAAGAGTATAACAGAGTTGGATGTAGCCTCTTAGGCACTGCATTGAGAAGGGGACATAATAGGCCAGAGTATGATCTCATCTATTCCAATTTTACACCGGTCTAACTTCACTGGAGTTACTCTGAATTTACAACAGTGTAAGGAAGACCCAGCCTGGCTAATACCTTGCTGATATGAGGCCAGTGTAGGATATGCTATGAGACCCTTCTAGGAACTGTATGACAGCCTGCTAAAATATTGTTGCACAGAATCAGAGGCATGCCTTCAGCGGGCAGTGTTGAGGCACCTGCGTTCCAGTGAGTGATGCAAAATGGCCTTGCATCGCTTGCTACAAAACACAGAAAGTGCCAGAGGTGTTACAGTTTCTGTCTCCCTTGGCAAGATCTGTAACCATTAGACTCTGAGGCAGAGGGTGGATGGCCAGGGTACTACCTCCTCCTTGGCTACCTCAACAGGTGAGACTAGCTTTTGTGAAACTCACCTGTCATCAGAAACCCATGAGGTAGCATCTCAGAAAGGAGTGTAGGTGCCTTGAATGGAGGCACTTGTGGATAGCTCCTGAGATGGGTTGGAGTTCAGACACATCCCTGTGATCTCACGGTTCCCATTGCCTACCTCCAGACTTCTGAATTGCCCTTTGGAGCTGCCTGCAGCTCCCCAGCCTCTATGCTGAGCACCTATGTGCCTCTACCAAACTGTTCTTAGGCATCTCCAAAGTCTTTCATTGACTGAACAGGGATCCCAGGTGCCAAATCATGTCATTTTGAATCATCCTGAGGCAGGCACCCAAATGTTAGATTTAGGCAACACCTATGCTGAGGCATGCCTTGCTCTTTTTCCTGGAAGTCTGCAGATGTACCGTGTGATACTGTGTGGTCAGATCATGCAAGCAGGAGGCAGGACACACTGGTCCAGTGCTTGGAAGAACGACTTTGGAGGAACTCCTGCCAGGGCTAAGGGATCTTTGTGGAATCCAGCTCTCAAGAGACAACTATATTCCAGGCCCAGCTGTGCCATGGGGAACAAAGTGCACGTGCAGGCTACCACAGGTCACCAATAAGGTTAGGAGGCAGCCTGGGATCAAGAGATTCTGTTCTTGGCTGCTGGGTGATCATAATTGTGTCCCTTCACTTCCATGGGCCTCCATCTTCCATCTGTAAAATGGGACTACTGGGACTCACCACCACAGTAAATTGTTTAGCGATCTGTGGAAGGAAAGTGCCTGACAAGAACCAGATATTGTCATGATAGTAACAAGACAGCTTGGTGCAAATGCCAGGCAGCTGAGGCTGATCATGCTGCTGATCTTACCTGTTTTGTGTCTGCTAAACCCTCTCCTTTCCAGCTTTCTGGGGTGGGAGGCAGTGTCTTCCTCCCAGGCCACTCAGTATTATCGACATAACAAGTGAGACTAACCAAGAAAGGCAGCAACCTGGACAAGGACATTGTTGTTCCTCATTTGGGAAAGTAAACTACCCATGCAATTAATTCCAGCTTGAAGGACTGGAGGCGCTTGATAGGCCTCTGTACAAGCATGGCCTGGTTCCTTTTTAAATGAGAGGCCATTTCTTCCCCAAAGCCCATGGACAGGCCAGGCTCCATGTCCAGTCTACACTGGACATGTCTGGAAGCCATTACTGGCCTTTTCTGTTTTCCTCTGCTTCTTCTAGCTTATGTTCTTTCAAGGAGGGAGGTCTTGAAAGCTTTTGAATTATTCCACTGGCTAGTGGTGCCATTCAGCAAGGGATAAATGCAGAGCTTCACAGAGGCCACAAGGGTCTTTTAGCTACTATGAGTCAACTGGATAAAAATTCCTGGACCTTTAATTCACATTAGGGACATCTCTAAATTTTGGCAGATGAAAAAGAAAGCTGTTGCTTTTCCACTGGGCTCCCTTTGTTTGTACTTATTTCCCCCTCATAGTATCTGGTAATCCAGACACTGGTGGTTGGATTCTGGTCTCACGCTGGTGTACATCAGGAGTAATTCCCATGGAAGTCAAGGAAGAGTCCCTGGTATAAATCTGGTGTGAGACTAAAATAAGGCTGCCTCAGTCTCCTTGAGACCCAGCCACTACTACAGGGACAGATGCCAGGCCACGTGGGCTATGCCAGCCACACCAAATGTCACCTGTAGGCTCAGTGGAAACTCCAGACTGACCAGGGGAACGGGACCTGCATAGCCCAACTATACTGGGGTTTCGGCAATAACTACGTGCTGCAAGTGCACTGACCAGCTGCACAGCTCTGCTCTCCACTGGACAAAGGAGAGACTAGTTTAGGTGCGTAAGTGTAGCTCTGGGGGAGACTTCATTACGTCTCTGCATAGACACTTTGTTTTTTACAGCTGAACCCTGGAGGGTCAGTCCTGAGTTGCAATACCAGACATCACTGCTAGCCGCTGGTGGGTGCCAAGCTAGCTCCGTAGCTTGGCCCAGAGCCCCACTACAGAGCACTGCATGCAGGGGGATTTGGCTGAACTGTTGTGTGAAGTTCCCCACCCCCGTTGCATTCCTCAATACTTTTGTAGGGTTACCGTGTAACATTTTCCACATGATACCTCCAAAGCAGATATTTCAAAGGCTTTACAAATACTCTTTGACTACATGTTGCCCCCAGCAGGAAGGAAGAAGGCCTGGATCTCTGTCTCCAATTTTTAAAATGGGGAAATGACTGTCATGATGTTACCCACTTGCAGTAACAGCAATTTCTGAAAACCATAGCAATAAATATACCAAATCCTTTTTAATAGGCATAGCATTTTAAATCTGGATTAAACAATAGAGAGATGAATGGCCAAAAAAAGCCTATTGTAAAATGCTCTTGAACACCAAAAAAATTCTGATTTAAATCACTTCTGCATGGTAAAGAAACCACAGCTGGGTTAGGGTTGGAGTGAGGAGCTTAAGATTAATTCTTCATCAACCTGGAGAAAAGAAACCATTCAAAATGTGTTTACAATGTGAAAAAATGCATGAAAGCCACTGCACACTTTACCACAAGATTTCCAAGTAGTTATTTCTCAAACTCAGTGAGTAAAACTCTAGAGCCCTGTTTCTGAGCCAAGCGTTACGTCTGAAAGTTGCACCATATAATCACTGCAGGTGTGGGTGTGATCTTGTAACCAATACACCATACAAAGTCTAGTGTGAATGCCGTTATCCCAATATAAATGGGTACCATGCTGGTATAGAATATTTCTTCCCCAATCCTGGAATCACTAGCTGGAAATAAGCATTTTTACAATGATATTATAAAATCATAGAAGCCAAGAGAAGTGGGCCTGAAAAGGACCTCCAGAGGTCATCTAGCCCTAAACCCTGCCTGAGGCTCATCCCTATCCACGCCATCCTGTATGAATCCATTGTCTCTAACCTATTAGCAACCACTAACACTAATATATTCCACCCACACTGTGGAGAAGCTGTAGCCATAGAGTAGTACAATTTGTGCGTAGGCAATGCCTGTTTTCCCTTCCGTGTGGTAGGCTTCGGCTGCAGGGCTATGGGTGGAGACTGCTGTATATGAAGGCATTTCCCAGTGCTTCTGGATACGCGCATCAGTTCCAGTGGCCTTTTTGTCAGAACAGGCCCATGGGTCAATCTCATTGCAACATCTTTAACGAGAGAGCTCCTTCCACCGGCCTCTGCCCCTGCTCCCTCCAAAATAAGTGACAGAAGATTTTTTTTTTCACTTGGGAAATAAAAAGCCGAAGGGACAGAACACCCCCAAAAAGGAACTAGTGACTCAGATGCTGGGAAGCCCAGGGCCCCAAGGGATTCTGCATCTCATGGTGCTGAGCCTTAATGACTTACAGAGACTGGAGGTTTGGAAGATCCCTCAGTGCCTCTGCAGGGATCCGTCTGAGCTGGTTGTTCTGCAGCATCCTATAATTAAAAAAGAGAAAACTTAAAAAAAACCCAACAACAACACAATGAAGTTATTTTCCCTCCCTGATGCTGTCTTGGAAAGCACCACAAAGCCTCACATTTAAAGGGAAACCCTCCCAAAGGCTGGAGGGGATGGAAGTGACATTCCGGTCGCCAAGGGTCCCCTAAACGTAAGCTTGTGGGTTGCAAGTGGGTGGTCTGGAATCCAGGCTGAGATTAGTATATAACATGTTCAAGGGCTCTGCAGCATAGAGGCCCCTGGGGAGAGTGAGGTGGTATCTGCTGGGAGAGTCTGAGGCAGGCACAAGGGTGGATATGATATTACAGGGTGTGTCTACACAGGATGCTTTACTGTGCATTAGATTAACCTACTGCATAATAGACTGTCACTGTATGCAGCAATTATTGTGCAGTAGATTAATCTAATGTGCTGTTTTCTAGTACCTGTAGATACAGGTACTAGAAATCAGTGCATTGAACTAATGTGCTGAAGCACACGTGTAGACGCTTACTGGGAGCAAATTGCTCCCAGTCAGCCTTGGCAGCAGAGGGCCACAGGGTGGGGAGAGCTGTCCCAGCTCACAGGATGTTGTCTGCTAGCCACGTGGAGATCAGGACTCATCTTGATTTCCACGTGGCTGGGAGAGCTGTCCCAGCTGCTGGGCAGCTGCCTGCCAGCCATATGGAGATTGGGACCCATTCCAGTCTCCACATGGCTGGGAGGCAGCTGCCCGACAGCTGGGAAAGCTGTCTCCCTCCTCACAGAGATCAGGACCAGCCCCTGTGCCTGCTACCAGCCTGGGGCTGGCCCCAGGGGAGTCTGAAGCTTTCCTTGACTACTGCAGGGGGGAAGAACAGGGCAGGAGCAGCCCTAGACTGAACTGTTCCCATTGGGAACAAATTTCCTCCCAACGGGCACACATTCAGATGTGTACAGGGGCACATTAACTGCATGTGTAGAAGCACTCGCAGGGTTTCTTTCCAGTCCCTAGACTTTAAGATGGAGGGATCTGGCCCTACTGTTTTGGGGATGGTAATGTGCATCCTATGAACAGCACAGAAAGAGGGGGGCTGGAACAGTCTTAGGCCAAATCCCAGCTTTCCATCTTCGTTGTTTTATTTGGCTGCTAGTGTTTTAAAAATAAAAAGACTCCACATGCTACCAATAATTCTTGGTTCCCCAACACTGCTTTAGAATACATGATCTTCCAGCTCTTTACCAAGGGAGGTCAGTAGCATCACTCCTGTTTGCAGATGGGGAAACTGCTCCAGTGGGTGGACTCCAGAATTCAGCAGAGGTTTCCAGACTTGCACTGATGAAAGATCTGCCCCGGTGTAGCTCTGTATCCAGGCCAGATTCTATTGTACTTATTATGTCAGTTGACTTAGGTGCCTAATTGTAATTCTATTCTACCCTGCTTGATCCCCTGAAAAA
Source organism: Gavialis gangeticus (assembly GCF_001723915.1). Taxonomy (NCBI): domain Eukaryota; kingdom Metazoa; phylum Chordata; order Crocodylia; family Gavialidae; genus Gavialis; species Gavialis gangeticus. Next base: position 1,365,907 of record NW_017729019.1, on the reverse strand, counting down.
CTGCTAATGCAAAGGGTGGGTGGGTCCTCCTGCTTGCTTCTTCTTTGTGACTCAGTCTTACGGAAAGAGGATGGCACGTTACCAAAGTAGATGCATTAATGGATTTTCAGGGACTTGAGCACAGTCAAATAATCACACTTAGGCTTGCAAGCCTACCTAGAAGCCAAATAGATGGAATAGGATCTGTCCCTTTGTCTTTTAATGGCCTGGCTGTAAAGGGGTCTGTTTTCCTTTCTTTAGTGCATCATAAAAATGATGCTGTCCTATAGGAATGTGCTTTGTGTGCAGAAGGGTATTGGTTGTAGCAGTGTTGGACAGACTCTCCTTATAGCTGAAGAAGGGTGTTTGTGCATGAAAGCTTGCAAAGAACATTTTTTCCAACTGTTCAGTTGGTCTAATAAAAAATATCACATCAACCCAAAGAACCTTGTCTGGCTATGTGTGCAGAGGTGTATGTGTGCTATGTGTATGTCCTGTGTGTGTGTCGGTGTGCACAGCTGGAGGGCAGTTCGGCTGCTGGGAACTGGCACACTCATTACCCCTCTCCTCAGTGTGGACTCCACCTTTCCCACTCTTAATCCCACAGGGACGGGTGCACCTCTCCCTCTCGCATGCTCAGTTTCCCACCTTCAGGCCTCTCCCTGGCTTTCCCAGTTTTATTCCTTGGGCATGGTGCACACCCGGTATAGTGCAGATCACAGCCACGACACATCATTTCTGATCTCCCTGCTTTGAAGTCCCAACTGCTGCGGTCACAATGGGTCACACTACACATCCTCAGCAGGCTCCCTGAGTCCAGATTATGCTCATTTTAAGCAGCAAGCCCTGGAAAAAGACAGGGAGCTGTCTGAGGACACCTTCAGTAACCCCAGCTGGCATAGCAGCAGCTGAGAACAGAATCTGAGCCCTTTGTGCTCAGCAAACCAAGAAGATGGTCAGGAGAGGGATGAAGAATGCAGCAAGGAACAATCAAGAGAAGCAGGAAGGAAATGGAGAGAGTGCGGGGCGCTGTATAGGGCAGGCAGGCCTCTCATGTAGAGCAATGGTTCTTATTACAGCCTGCAGTGTAAAGGATGCTGTTTACACCGGGTGCTGACTGCCAGCTCTGCTGCTCTAAGTAAACAGCATGGTAGGCCAGTGCTGGGCATTTGCATTTACACAAGGACATGCCAGAGAGAGGACAGAGAAAAAAACAACCAACTCCATCTGTAAGAGAGACAAGTGGCACAAACTTTTCAAAGCCCCACCAAGAGGAGGAGTGGACATGGATGACGAGGAGCACAGCAACACAACCAAACCTGGAGACAGAGACGATGACAGCAGTAGCAGAAGTGACAGCAACAGTGACAACAACAAGGGCAATGAATGAACTGAGAATGTAAAACCCAAAATAGGGAGGAGGACTAAGAGACTTTTTCTGAATTAGGGAAAAGTCTGTGAATGGGAGCTCAGGTGAGTTTACTGTAACAGGTGCGTGAGATTTAAAACTGTTGTAAGGTGTGTGAAGTAAAGCTTATGGTAGATATATAACCATATATAGAGAAATATATTAAAAAAAAAAGCAGGAAGCACAGGCACTCACAGCCACAGGCCTTACACCTGCCTTCTGCTAGGCTTAAAGCAGAGTGAGTGCAGGATGGGACACATGCCACTGAGCATCCCTAGCCAAACCTGTGCCAGTGCAGATTCCCTTGCACCCCATCCCTATCAGGGTGAGTCCCAATGCCCACAAGAACGAGGGGCCAGATTTTGGCCCCTGGCTCCTATGTGCCATCCCCAGTAGAAGCAACACTGGGGGAGTGCATAGCTACGTTAGCAGGCTGCAGAGAGGTCTGGAGCAGGAGAGGCTGAGAGCAACAGCCTCAACCTGAACAGCATCTTTCAGACTGCTGGAGCTGAGGCATCTCTGTGTCTCAGCCTATGCCAGACTAGATCCCAGGGAACAGAGCCCCTATTCCTCAGCTGAGTGTGAAATGGGAGCCAAAGGTACCAACAGGCAGATAGCTCCATGATATGCTATTGGAATTACACCCCTGTGTAGCTTAATTGATGTGAACCCTTCCTGGCAAGGAGCAGCTCCTGGTACCTGTGCTTCAAGCCAGGTCCCTCTGCAATCTGTTCTCTAGAATGCCCCAGCATGCCACAAAGCACCATTGTGTGGGACACAAGCCCCAAAACACAGGTCCGGGCAAAACCACAGTGAGGTTCTGCCTTAGAGCTGGCAACTCATTAGAAATCCCGGCTTTGTAGGTCTGAATTTCCAACTGAATTAGGAGCATGAGAAATGTGGCGGGATGGGGAAGGGGGGAATCCCAGATGTGTGTGGTGCAGAACTACACAAATGATCTGGCACACAGAGAGCATCCTTCCCATCCCAGGAGAGCCTGATTTTCTGGGAAGAGGAGGGCACAGCTTCTGGAATCTCTTTTATCCTGATGTGGGTGCTCCAGTCACTACTATGCATATTTCGCTTCAGGAAAAACAGCCCTTAAATGGTAACAGCCTCCCCAGTCCAGAAATACTTCATTGTGCTCCAGCATGTACAACTGGGGGCAATAAATCTGCACAGAAACGATGGCTTGTGCAATAATTCTAGTGCAATGGGACATCAGCAAAGCCCTGGCTGACACTCCCTTCTTGTGAAGGGAGAGTTGGTGAGCTCAGCATTTTCCTGGTCATTTGGATAAGCTCTCTTCTAGGCCTTTGCAGCCATTTACATGATACCCTGAAGCAAACCTCCCTGTTCTGTTGCCTTTGCACATTGAAGATTCAATCTGCTCAGTTCCACGCTTGATGCAAGCTCTTTCCCCTGAATGGGACCATCCTTCTCTCATGGCGCTGCCATCCAGAACTGGGCAGGGGCTCCCTTAGGTCCTGCAAATGCCCACCTGTCTTAGGGCTGCTGGCAGGAGCTGTCTGTCCTCCTAGACTCAAAGGCACACAGGACAGTTCAGAGATGGCCCTGGCCAAGTGGGCCTTGTACTTGACCAGGAAAGAGGCTCTGGCCAGGAAGGTGCCCGGGGACTGCGAGGCCACTTTCCTTTCACTCGTCCGTGCACGTTTCCGGGCAGAGCACCAGTGGGTGGCATCCGCCAGCTCCTTGGATGCCTCTGAGTGCCAGTGGCTGCAGCCTGGGGGACTCTGCTCAGTTTTCCCTGCAGGCACACTTATTTTCATGTTTTGACCCTTTGACCCACATGACACTCCTATCCTGTTTTTTTCATTAGTTGTCCCAAGAATTTAGTTGTTCCATTCATCCTTTAGCCCCCATAAAAGAGGGCTACTAGTTAGCCAGGTGGGCCTTGCCCATGGTAATAGGATGGACAAATAGACAGGACAGTTTAGAGAGGACCCAATCTCTAAAGCAGTGGTTCTCAACCTTTTTTAGACTTAAGGTCCTCGGTCGACTCAAAGCATCCCTTGGAAAATGCTGGTGCTTAGCTCTCACTTGTTTTTTGAGTACAGAAAAATAACAGCATTTTCCAGAAAAAACTCAGAAAATCAACAACATTTCATTGTTCTCCTGCAGCATGCTGGCTATGCATTACTGCACTAAGGGCATGTCTATATGGCTTTCATTCTAACCCTGGGTCCACAGATAACAAAATAACCCCTGGCCACTTGCTCTCAGGTGGGTGTAGAGGAGACCAGCAACAGGGCAAAGTGGACAACCTGGGAGCAGCTCAAAGCACAGAGGTTCGGGCTCAGGTCGAAATTCTGTTGCATCCTCGCTGCTGAAGTCACACCCGCGAAGCGGAGTAACTATGCTTTTAGGCACCTACACACAGGTTGGGTTGTATCTGCACCTTGGTAGCTGCACTCATCATGTGCTGCCCTTCAGAGGATGCTCTGTAGACTGCACTTTGGCCACGTAGACTCTGAGTGGGGACAGAATGACCTGCAGATGCACGTGAAGCTGCCTAAGTCCTGAAATGTGATCTGCCGCAAATCTGCATCTAGAAGGTACTTGGTGTAGGAGACAAAGGGCTCTTTCACTTGCACCCCAGCATGGGGCCCTTGCCCAGAGCAGGAGACCCACCAGAGCAGAAGTGTTTGTACCTGCACCTCTGGCTTCCCAGCAAAGTGCTCTAACCACCAGGACATGGGTGACGCAGTGCCCAGAGCACTCTCCAGCCTCCTCTTGAGGCTGGGCAGCCAGAAGGCAAAGGTGAGCACAGCCTGTTAATAAATGTGAGGCCAGGGCCCTCAGAGATCATAGAAAATTAGGGTTAGAAGGGACCTCTAGACATCATCTGGCCATCTAATCCAACCCCCTGCTCAAAGCAGGACCATCCTCAACTAGATGGCTCTGTGCCTTTGGCTGTCATGAAAATTAAGTCAGCTCCATGGTTACCTCTGGATCCAGGTCTCTGTCAGCATGCCCAACCATCACTACATGACTGCCAGCCCCATTTCTCCTTGGGATCCCTCCCTCCCCTACAAGCACACAGGGCAGCCCTGAGGGCCAGGGCGGGGGAAGGCTGGGCAGGCCAGGGGGGTACTGTCATTCCCCTTTGCAAAGGCCTCTGCCAGCTCCCTTTATTGTTTGTCAGGATTGAGCAAGATGAAAGGAAGAGAGACTAGATCAAGGGCTGCTCACCTACCTCTCCAGGCAAGCAGGCTGGGGAGAGGATTTAAAGAGAAAGCATCCATTCATGCTTCTCCACATGCCTCCTGGGGAAAGCTGCTCATTTAGAAACAGGAGGAATATTTCCCATGCTGTTCCCCACTCCCCACTCCAGAATCAGAATCAGCCTCTTGTGCTTGCAGGACTCCCAGACACTTTGCAACCTGCCTCAGTGACTCTTAACCAAAATACTCAGGGGGTCCAATCTTCTCATGCTTGGGTAGAGCAGGCATAACTCCGCTCAGCTGCATCTTCCTCTACCTGACACCTTCACACCTGTGTGAAGGATGCACAAGCATCACCAGCCAGATGCACCAGTGTTCTCTCTGCATTGCTCTCCCAATGTAAGGCAGCCACACACCCAGTCCCACATAACTAGCTGGCCAAGCCAGGAGGACAGCAGACTGCCATGAACCAGCCAGAGTGTCTTGGTGGACCTGGTATTGCAGGGCATTTTGCCCTGTGCATCCCCTTTCCCATGGACACAGTGATCCAGCCATGTGACAGCTAGAGAGAACCAGTCCCACACACCACAGTGGCGTCACTCCTGCTTGACCCCGGAGCTAGAGAAGAAGCAGTCTTTTTAGTTTTGAATTGCTCCCCTGAGAACACTGGGGTGGGGGCACTAGTATCCAAAGTCACTCCCCACTGATAGAGGGGGGGTCTCATGTGAGAGGGCGGGTGCCCACCTGGTCCAGTTTCCAAAGGATGAATATTGCATGCCCTCCTCACAGAGACTGCACTGGGTGGAGGTTGAGCTCTTCTGTGCCACATCATGGGCCTGAAGCATGGTGGTAGGACCACTAAGTAGACAAAGGGGATGGAGGCAGACACTGTCACCACACCTGCCAGGCCTGTGTGCCCATAGATTGAGGGCCTCAATCTTTAGGGCTGACAAAGAGGGACCCTTTTGGCAGAACAGATTTCACTCCGCAGACAACCCCATTTGAGTATTTCTAAAGCAGCTCATGTCCTGAGATAGCTCATGTTATTTCAAGTCTAATATTGCATGATACCTAGCAGCCCCAGATTGCTGATGCCCTGCGATAGCTCATTTGCAGGGATATCTCAGACTGTGGGATACATCTTGCTTTTTAATACCCCATGCCCCAGGGCTCTCTTCTCCTGGCAATTCAGTCCCTAGTTACTACCTCCAAGGTGCACATGCTTGCAGCGGTGAAGGCAAGATGGAGGACACCTTGCACTTGCAATGAAAGGTGGGGATGTTTGTAGTGGTCCATAGGTCCCATGGGAATACATCCCACTCTCTGGGACAGGCTCCTGAGAACACTTGGTCTCTTGTGCAGGTCATTTCTAATATAGAAAGTCCCCTTGGCCTGGGGAGTGGAGTTGCTATCCAAGAGGCTGTGGCTCTTATAGGTATCCTGGGAATCAGGCCATGGAGTCCCTTGAAGATAAGGATGAGTCCCCTGAGCTGGACCTGCTATTCCACAGGATATTCTGCAGGTGTAGGGAGCCAGGGGGAAGGCAGAGGTGCTTGTGCTAGCCTGTGTAGCTGAGGAGACATACTGCAGTGCTCTGGGCAGGGTAGGGGTGCACGGATAAATTAATGCAGTAAGTGCCCATGGTCATACTTTTATCCCATGGCAATAAAAGCTAACCCTCAACAGCTTAGCCTTTCACTGCAAAACGATTTATGCCCAGGTACACTGCGTTGCTGTAGTTTAGCTAGGAGGTGAAAAGAAGTGCGTATAACCAAGGCCAGATCACTGTTCACCAAGGGGGTGTCTAATATTGCCAGAGAGAGGCCTTCTCACACCCACTTTGCATAGGTGTGAATGGCTCCACAATATGCAGGGCATGATTGAATACAGAATCGGTGCAACACCTGACTAAATTTGGTGTCATGTGCACTGCTGAGTCCTTTACACCTGTAGTTTTGCCAGTTGAAACCCAACAGGCAATTTCCTCCATAGGTCACAAGGGCAGAGAATGTGGCCAGCGACCCAGTGAAATGATTCCTCTGTTCCACTGGGGTGGGTCTGACATCCTCTGGCCACCAGCAGCACCACATGCTTCAGGGGAAGGTGGAAGGAACTGATGGTAGGCTCATGCAGGATACTCTTGCTCTGATACAGGTCCCATTCTTCAGCTGTCTGTGCCTCATTTTCCCCATCTGCAAAATGTCATCGGTGCTTTCTTTCTCTCAGAGGGCGTCTTGGAGATCTGTATCACAACAGTATGAAGAAGCCCCAGCCTAGCCCCATTGTGTCAGGTGCTTTATGTACACACAGCCAGAGACGATACCTGCCCTGACAGGCTTACAGCCTGAGCAGGAAAGGCAGGCATAGGTTGGGAAAGGAAACAGAGGCAGCAAGGGGGACCTGTCTTGCCCCAAATCCCCCAGCAGATGAATGGCAAAGCTGGGTGAAGGACCCAGCTCCCTGACCCTGCCTGATAGAACAGCACTCAGCAACCCTGGGGTGGGAAGTGGCCATGAAGGCTGAGAGACTGCTTCATCCCCTAATGCTCACACCAGTCCTGGTGGCTTGTCAAATCCCAGTGAGTCCTCAGAGATCATCCTGCCAATCTGTAGCCCCTTCTCCATGTGCCTCCCTCTCATGGTAGCAAAATAAGTGGGGTGAAGGAAGCAGAAACCAGTAGTGAGTCTGGAGGGGAGACACAACTGCATCTGCCAGTGACCTCACCCCCAGGAAGCCAGCAATATCGTTACAGAAAACAATTAGAGCAGCTCCAGGAGGAAGGCTGTAAATCAGAAGCACACGACAGCTTTACACACCACAGCAACCAGGGCCAGAAATCCAGCACATGCAGCAGAAGCTCTGGGAGGCTGCACGCTCCCAGCAGTCGACAGGCAGGCAAGACAGTGAGTTGCTGTTTGAAAGCAGAAAGCCCCTTCAAAAGACCCCTCACTACTCATATATGTAAAGGGCCATCCTCCCCATCTTGTTATTCCCTCTAGTTTAGCTCTGAGGGGACATTTTAACCTTTCCTTTGCCAGTCCTTTCTGCCTCCTGGACACTTTGTAGGACACTATGTTGTCCCAGAATCTGTGGGTACGTAGGAGTCCCCATTCCTCGACTAGGTGGAGGTGATGGCACAGAGAGCCTTGATTGCTTCGAAACACCTTCCAACTGGCCAGGACCCTGCCTTGGCTGTGTCAATACAGAGGCCTGCATGGCCTCAGCCCTCCAGTGGGTGGGTGGCTATTGGGACATGGTCAAGCCTTGATTCTCTTCCCTTTGCTGTCCTCACCATTGCTGGGGGGCTGGGAGGTACAGCTGGATTGTGCATGGCAAAGCAGGACTCCACTTTGCTGTGTGCTGGGCTTATGCCAGAGACAGCCTGGAGTTTCTGTGTGCATTTTCCTTCCTAATTTCTCCCTTGTGGGGGGGAGGCTCTAGGCTGGGGTTGAAGCACACCCACTTTTGAGAGTGCAGAACCCACCCTGCCTATCACAGAAGAAGGATGGGGAAGTCTTGCAGCCTTCCCTGGTATCTGCTAGGCCAGGGCTGTCAAACTGGTGACCCATCAGCCACTCCAGCCCATCAGGGGTTAATGTGCAGCTCCCAGGAACCTGCCCAGCCACTACGCCTCCCAGTTGCTTCTGCTGCTGCAGTGGCAGGGTTTTCTGTGGCTGGGCAGCATGGTAGGAGTGGGCAGTGAGAGCTGCAGCAATGGAGAAGGCTTGCAGGGGGAGAAGGGCTCATGCTGCACATGAGATGGGGGAGCTGCACTGGTCCCACAGCATGGGAGAGAGTGGCCTCAGGGAGCTCGCATGGTGTGCACCCACTTGTGTGGTGCGCACCCTGGGGGCCTGTGGCCAGCGTGGTAGGTGGCCCCCACCCACTCAGAAGTTGGACAGTCCTGTGCGAGGCAGAGCTGGCTTGTTGTTATTACTGTAGTCTGCAGGGGATGCTGTGCAGGCTTCACCCTTCCTATGTTCTGCATCATTAGCTGGCTGGGAGTGACTCTAATATGAATTGATCAAAAGAGGCTTTCAAAGCCCACAAGTTCCCCAAGTAGAAAGTTCCTCTTGTTGAAATTGGGTGGGTGAGCTGCGGTTTTTCCTCAGTTCCTTTGATTCATTGCCTAATGCAGGCAGTGGATAAAGAAGGAGCTCATTGCTAAGCCTAGAGATTTAGGGCAGGATTCATGCTTTACATCTTCAGAAGGCCTAGTAAACAGCACTGTACTCTCTAATCCCGAGAGCAGGTTTGTACCTGCTTGCTTCATATAAACTGGGCCAACGACGACAATTTCACATTGCGGTTGAGTTCAAAACATCCCCTCCGGGGTGAAATGTTTATTGCAGGGGAAATGTGAAGAATGTGTATTGAAAGCAAGAAAAAGGAACTAGGTGCTAAGCAGAGGCTGCAGCTGGACTGTCTGGTAGCTGCAGAGAGCCGTGCGAATTCATGCTTGGTAGGACTCCCACGTGTGCTGTGAGATTATGTCAGGAAAGAAGTCTGCCCATGAGTTGCTAGTCCTACGACACCACGGGCAGGGCTGTTCCCAGGCCCCGCTACCTTCCTCTTTGGGCAGCAGAATGGCGGGGCTGCAGAGAGAGCCGGTGCAAGGGACAGGAGTCTCTATCTTGTACCCAGCAGGATATTGTCTAAGGCCTATTAGAGAACTCTGTAGGCCTGTTAAGGGGAACCCATGAATCCCGATGGGATTCATCAGGATTCATCCTGTATCCTAAATCCTGAATGAATTAGTGTTTGGGAGATGCTGATGCAATGGCAATTTGGCCTCTACCCAGGCATGTTTTTTGCATTTGACCTTTCAACTTCAGTGGGCTGGAGCAAGTCCTGAATAAACTCCAGGTAAATGCTTCAGCTTTCAGCCTGGCTCTTCAGATGAGTGTCCAAACTCTGAACCTTCAGACATTTGTCTGTCATTCATTTTCAGGCAGCACCTATGTCCTATGGGCTTCCCTACAGTACCAAATGATAATGCTGTTGCCTGTAGTTATAACCAGTGGTATGCCAGAGCTCTAGTGTGCACGAAAGCTGCTGCAAGATCATCTGGCTTGGCATTTAACCTGCATGGATTTAGAAACTGGTAATATGGTACCATATTACATTGCAGCTGGCTCTGAATGGGGCAGAGGCCCATGTCTTGTGGACAAAAGGTATTGTTGCCTGATGGATGGTATAAACAGTAGGCTGAGAAAATGTGACTTACAAAATCTTCAAACTGTAGAGGCCAGAAAAGGCTTCCCCTGGGATCCTGAAGAGCTGGTTTCCAGAGAGGCGCCTGCAGTAAAAAGAGGAGGCAAGGTCATGTCAGCATCCTTGAGGAAACTTAACAAGTTTCATCCTATACATCTTGCTACAAATCCTCCCAGGTCTCTGGGAGCAGGCTGAAAGTTGAACAATGACTGAAAGTTGAACTTAAGGCTTGTGTCCATGTCATGACCTGCTACTGCCAGCTTATTCAGTTTAACCAGCAGAGACCTATGCTTCCAGCACGGGTGATCCCATGCTCAGTTCCTGGGAAAGAGCCCTGTTCTACAATCACTGAAACAGAAGAGAAGAAATTAGCTTTATGACTGTCCTTGTAAGAGGCCTTGACTCATATTTTCCCTGTGGCGGGTGCAGAGATCCCACCTCAGGAACACAGCTGGGTATTTGTACCCCTCCGCTGTTTCCATCACGTGAGGCG
>NW_017729019.1:1350252-1355040 GCF_001723915.1 Gavialis gangeticus | reverse complement strand
AGGAATGCAGCCAGCTCCAGTTCCCTAAAGAGCCAGGCTGAGGGTGTGGTCCCCTGGGTGCTGGGCCCACCCTAATTGAATGGTCACAGCACAGAGATTTAAATCACAGTGTCACAGGGCAGAGATTTTTGGGGAGAAACCAAGGTGGCTTTCTGCCACATTCCCCATAAAGATGCTCAGTGATATTGAATACAAATAGAAACCCTACTTTATTGCTCTAAAAGCCAGTAGAGATGGCAGAGTGATGGAGAGGAGGGGCTACTCCTTCCTTCACACAGACCAGCTGCCATCACATTGTCTCTGGCGTGGAAGGGATGTTCCTAAATCATTACCTTATCTGGTCTGCCCTTGCTGGGCCACCATTTAGCAACATGTGACCTGTTGTTTTATGTCTTTTGTCTTTTATTTTCTTTTTCTCTATTTAAATATCCTCTTTCCCATTTTCTCCTTCCCTATTCCTTCCTTTCATGGCCTCTCTAGAAGTACACTGCACACCCAGGGGGGCATAGTACCACCAGTGAAAGTGAAAACTGCAGTTTTCATTTGTTTCCCCACCCAAGCCCAGAAAGACTTACAGTGATGCTGAAAGGTGGCAAACACAAACCAATGCAAAAGGAGATGTTCTCACACCATGGATTAGACTGTGAAACTCACTGCCACTGGATCTCACTGGAATCAAAATCTGAGCAAGTTTCAAGCTGGGCTCAGACACTCACACAGATTCCTAGTTTTTGACTTCTCATGGAAAAGTCTAAATTTGTACCCCATTTTCTAGCAGTTCTAGTTATTCCCCTTCTTGCTACAAATAGTGTCCGAGGCACAGAGATTATGCAAGTTTCCGAAGTTAACAAAGTGAGTCTGCTGCAGAGCCAGGCATTTCATTCAGGTCTAAACTCAGCACCTTGTCACCAGACCTCCTCCTCCCCAGTATGGGGCACATCTCTTCCGCTTGTCTCTTCAGTATCACCTACCAGTACTTGCTGCTTGCACTATAGCAGTGTCACCAACTCTGTATTTACAAATCATGGGTTGCATCCCAAACCCCAGAGACTGGTTTGAAAAACTGGAGATTTGAAAGAACAATCACTGCTGGAATCTTTTTCTTTACCTTCCAGTTTCTGAGCTTTTAGGATCACATTCAGATTGTGTTTCCAGGCGTCTCCACAATCAGCAAGCCTAGAAATGATTTCTTTTTCCCCAAATGAAAGCTGAAATTCCCATAGTCACATGACTCCAAGAGCAGGGGCTTTAAGAATAACACTTAATCTCATGAGACTCTCAAGCAATGGCAGCATTCCCAGGATTATGCCACCACCAGGTGGTTGGACCTCGAGGCCACTTTAAGAGTTTGTTAAATCCTCTAGCAGGCCTAAAAAGTTGGATAACTATGCTTGCTGCATACAGACTTGTCAGGGGAACTAAAAATTGGCAAGAGAGCCAACTCTTCTTTTAAAAGGCTTAGATATGAGTTGGGCAGGACTTCATAGGTAACAAATAGATCCATTTAAGAAGCTCTTGAATATGTTTCAAAGAGTGTTTTGTAAAGGCCACAGGCAGGTTTTAAGCAGAACATGTAACCGGCTAGTATTGCTCCCTGGGCTGAACTGCAACCCTCTCTCCCCGACTTCCCCCTTTGCACCCTGGACCTTCCTTGTCCCCGTCCCACGCTGGAGAAGGTGGACACCAGAAGTAGCTGGATGTTCAGTGCTGCAGGGGGAAGACGCATCCTTTTTTCTGCTGTTGCTATAAGCCGAACAACTAAAAAAAAGTCACCGTTTTTAGTGACAAAAAGGAGGCAACATCTCCCTTCTGCAGCAAAGAACTGCCGGCCACTCCTTAGCAGTGGAACGCCACCGCTTCTCTGCCCTCCCTGCTGCTGTTGCTGGAGCAGAAATGATGCGGGCTGTGGGGGCAGGAAGGTGAGATACCCCACCATTTTCATTCAGGCACCCTCCCCTCAGCAGTGCCTGGTGCTCATGCCCTGCTCGTCCATCCATCATTACACTACTGATTTAAGGAGACTGTGAGATCATCTACAGGCATCCGCACTTGCTAATAGCCTTGCACACTTGTGTGTGCCAGTACTCACTCACTCTTTCTTTCTCTCTCTCTCTCTCCCCTCTCTGGAATCCAGGGAAAATTGCTCCCATAATTAGGCTTCAACAGCATAAATAGCACAGGGTCGTTTCTTTAATGTGTGGGAGCAGGTTGCAACCTGCTCTTGGTGGTATGTAAGCCGCCTGGCAGGCTGGGCTATTTGTCACTTGGGGAGTGTGATTTGGTGTAATTGCTTCCTTTGATTGCTGATTTCCACATGGGGAAGAGATGCCTCTAAGATGAGACTACGCAGGGTGGGGCACAGTCCAGAGCTGCTCTAAACAGAAGTGGCAAGGCTGGTTCCTGCATGCTGTTGGGGAGACTGGGATGCGGGGGGAAGAGTATGTGCCCCGGACACAAACCTGTGACCATTGAAGAAACAAGCACTAAATATCTTGCAGATCCCCTACAAGCAAACAGATGTGCTGGTGGGTAGGTGTTTGTGTGTGGGGGGATTCAGACTGAAACAGCCTTCGCTCTGCCCCCTCTGCTGCCTGGTTGCCTCTATCTGGCAACTGGACTGTAAGTGGGCAGTGGGGCAGCAGCGGTTGGCCGCACCCGTTGGCTTCCGGAGACTTTGCTGCACCTTTTGAGTCAGACTGTTGTATGTGTGTGCACACAAGCTGACTGTCCTTGGAAGAGCGTGTGCCTCTGTACACGTGCAAAGGCACGTGCTTACAGATGTCCCACTGACCACCGGTGGGAGAAAGCTCAGGGTGGGAGTGCAAGCTGGGGGCAGTTGGCTGCACCCCTGCAGCTGTCATCAGCAGGACATCAACACTAGTGTCCTGTTCCACGTCATTAGCCTCTCAGGTCATTTAGTCCTGTGCACCCATGACACAATGATCTGTCTGTGCAGATCCACGGGGCCTCAGCATTGCATTCCCACTGTTTATTGTCAATCAGCAACCTTCTCTTTGCTGCATTCCCTTCCCCTGCCCCCTTCCCTTCCAGACGCACTTGAAAGCCACCAGCTTGGCAAGCAGATTTCTTCCATTAAATGCATCATTGGAAGCCAAAATACCATGAAGTTCAATCAGACAGAGTCTCTTCCTTTTTCTTTAATTTAGGCGGGACACAATAAGGCTTGCAGCGATGCTGACAAGCGCGGCTGGTTCAGAACTCTGCTGACACCTCCTGCTTCACAAATCTCTTAATCCGCCCCCTTCCTGGGAGAGATTGGGACTGAATTGCTAAATAGCCCACAAGAAAAAGAATGGAGCTGGGGCATTCCCCCTTCCACGCACGCAGGGAGTGGGCGGCTGCTGCCCGAGGAAGGGCTGCCTCTTGCCGCTCATTCCCACATCACGAGGGGAGAGATAGGCTTTTCCCACCCCAGCTCCAGATCTCAGACATCTCCAGCTCTGTGGAGAGAACGTGGATCTGGGATTTGGCTCGGGCTCGTCTTCCCTGCCCATCCTGGTCCTGTGCTCTCCCCTTTGCCAGCCAAGGGTGACTCTACTGAAGACAACAGGAGTTTACAGCATTGAAATCATTGCCAGGAGGAAGGAGAGAGCTCTGTCTCAACAGAGGCAGATGAGAGAGGTGGGGAAGGGCCAGTGGAGGGTGGCAGTAGCATCTGGGTGGCTGGCTCACTCTCTGAAGCTCTTTGTGATTGTGATAGACTCAAAATCTTTGCCACCCAGTGACTAATGGGAACTTTCCCATTGGCTTTGATCTGCATGGGAATTGCAGTTCCTCCCACAGTCCTGAGACTCACTCTGAGCTGAAACAAAGCACTATATCAACCCTGTGTGGCATTCCCTTCCCTCTGATGGAAAATTTCTGTTCTTTGGCAATAATTCAAACCCAGAAATATCTCAGTTGGGTAATGCTGCTGTGGCACCTTGTGGGAGCTGCAGCTCAGCTTGCATCATGCACCCACCCTTCCTAATCGCTTGGTATCCATATTAACACCACATCTCCTACGATGCACTGGTCTTCCAGGCAGCATTATTTAGGCCTGATGCCTCATTTTGTCTGCCTAATCACCACCATGATACCCTCACCACTCAGGGTGGTAGGAAAATTGCTGTCTCCCAGCCCATGACAAGGATTTGTTCACCAATGAAGCACTTGCCCAGCCCCTGCTGCCTCTCTCCCTCGCAAGTTGTCTGCTCTGTGTGTCTAAGGTATTTCTCAGGCAGCCACCCTTTCAGTGTAGCTTCTTGGCATCGCTTGATCTTTTTCCTCCTACAGATAGATCAGATCTTCTCATGAGCAGGGAAAGGATGTCACTAGCATGCTACCTGGGAAGCAAATCAGGCCCCTTCTATCCCTCCCCTCCCCACAATTTTCACCTATCACAGATTAATAGCACCTGCAAATTTCACAGACATGATCTTTCCTCTCTCACCACAGCCATAAAGAAGGACATGCGATAAGTCCATTTCTAACTCTGCTCCCTATGGCCCCTCAGCAGGCCTGTTCCAACTCCTCAATGCATCAGTGACATTCATTGCTCTTGTTCAGGGTCATGCAGCCAGATTTTCCACCTCTGTGAACACACCCATTTAAGTCCATTTGGATTCACTTGCCAAGTAAGATTTAATGAGAGGTAATGACTTCCCTAACAATCCAATACAGGACGCTAAGTGCATTCCCGCCATCCCCTTCTTTTATAAGCTGTCAAGTTCTCTGATAGGATCAGCTCCTTCGAAATCTGTAGCGATGCTTCTGATTCATGGTCCT
>NW_017729019.1:1344121-1345252 GCF_001723915.1 Gavialis gangeticus | reverse complement strand
TGGCTTCCCTAACAATCCAATACAGGACGCTAAGTGCATTCCCGCCATCCCCTTCTTTTATAAGCTGTCAAGTTCTCTGATAGGATCAGCTCCTTCGAAATCTGTAGCGATGCTTCTGATTCATGGTCCTGTAATGGGTATCTGTTTGCAATCTCGCATGCAGGCTCACAGCACTGGGCCAGCATGGTCTGCAGGGCAAGCACCGCATACAGATCCATTCGGGGGACTGGCTGGTGGTGGTGGGTGGCAATGGCAGCTGCAGGTTGCAGTGGGCACACAGATTGAGACACAAGTTGCACAGTGAATCCCACCAAGTCCCACTCGCAACAATTTCGGCATCCACTCCTAGTGAGACAAACACACAATGGGCATGTTGCTTGGTGCTAGGGAATCCCAGGGAACCTAGGGACACTTGAGTAGCACAAAGCATGCTGGGCAGCATGCTCTCATCAGCCACCCACTGGCAGAAAAGCAGCAGTGCATTCAGTCGCTTACTAAACCCAGATTGCAAAGGCAATGTGTGTACACGCCAATCCCACCCTTTTTCTGTTCTGGGACAAATACAGGCACAGCTGGTCCTGGGACAAATGCAACATCTATTCATATCCTCAAAGAATGGAAACATTCAGTTGGGATAGACCTTTGTTGAAATGTTCGCTCTGCAGAGCTGGGTAAGAAACGTTTTTCTTGTCCTGCAAGAAGAATTGCCATTTCAAAAAATGTCCCTGCCCTGAAGGGAGACACCAGGGGGACATCTCAAAGATAATCCCAAAATAATTCTGGATTGGGACAATTCAGTCATTTTCTTTCTGCAATTGGGAAGCATTTTGTTTCGGGTTTGAAATTTTTCTTTTTTTTTACTACAAAGTAACTTAAAATTTAACACCTAGTTAACTTTTAGTTAAATTAAAATAGTCACCTCAAATCAAAAATAAACTTTTTTATTTTGAAAATGTTAATTTGGTGGTTGCGTCAGAAGAGAAAGCGGACCTCTTTAACCAATTCTTCACCTCCGTTTTCTTGTGCAGGGACCGGGACTTCCCTGCTGTGATAGAAGCCGGACTCGAGGGGATTGCCTTCAGACCTCAGGTTGGGGAGGACCGGGTTAGAGAGCTTCTGGAGGGGCTGGAC
>NW_017729019.1:1342807-1343493 GCF_001723915.1 Gavialis gangeticus | reverse complement strand
GGCTAGGAGCTGGAACCAACTTCCAAGGGAAGTGGTGCTGGCCCCTACCCTGGGGGTCTTTAAGAAGAGGCTGGATGCCTACCTGGCTGGACTCGTTTGAGTCCCGTTTCTCTTTTTGGGGTTTTTTGTTGTTCTCCCGCCCTGGCGGGGGGTCGGGCTAGAAGATCTACTAGGTCCCTTCCGACCCTTAATCTATGAATCTATGAATCTATGAACCTATAAGAGGAGCCATTTCCACAGCTCTGACATTTTTTTTTCCAACTAGGAAATGTATCAAAACCACCCAGGTGCTCAAAAATCTTCGTTTCAATAATTTGGCATGTTATGACAAAAGTCTTTTATTAAAAAAAAAACCTCATGAGCTGCTCTAGAGGCCTGGTTTTCACTTGCACCAATGCTCCTGTGCCCTGCTGTGGAGCTGAGGCTTGTGCCACACTGCAGAGGTATAACTAGGGAGTTTTGCACTTTGAATGGTGGCAGCAGCTGGTCTAATGGCACCAGCCAGGTTGGCAGTTGTGATGGCTGGGACAGCAGCAGCAGTTGCCATCCTTGTGCCCTCTCTAGGATGCTACTGAGGCTGGAGCAATGCTCACCCACCCCTGGTTATAGTACTGTGGCACACGGCTCATGTCACAGGGCAGGGCGATGCTTCAAGCTACCCATGCATCCTCCCATTTCTGGACAAT
>NW_017729019.1:1331881-1337807 GCF_001723915.1 Gavialis gangeticus | reverse complement strand
CACATGGCTCATGTCACAGGGCAGGGCGATGCTTCAAGCTACCCATGCATCCTCCCATTTCTGGACAATGCTAAGGGGTGAAATTATCTTTCCCCCCAGATTAATTTGGGCAGCGCAGCCAATGCTGTTAAGGGAACAGCACTACCTGGTAGGCCTGTGTGAAGCGGCTAGTATTTGCTTTGGATTCAGATTCGGCCGATTCGGGGCACAGTGATTCGATTTGGCCCATCCCCCGCCCCTCTCCCAGCCCGGCAATGGCCGCCCCGCCCGCCCCAGCTCCCAGCACTTGGGGGAAAAAAAGCCCCGGTTCAGCAGATGCAGCCAGGCGGGGGTGATCCCCAGTGCCCCCTGCTGCATGGGGGGCTCTGTACGAGCCCCCTCCCCTCCCAGCCCCCTTACAGGTTCCCGCATGGGTCAGCTCCGGCCCTTTAAGGAAAAAAACCCTTGAAGAAACCCTGGGACTCACCGCTCCTGCTGGAGGTGGTGATCCCCACTGTCCCGCACCATGTTGGGGGCTCTGCACAAGCCCCTGGAGCCCCGAGGCTGCACCAGGAGTAGCAAGTCCTGGGGTTTTTCTCAGCTTTTATTTTTCTTAAAGGACCAGAGCCCTGGCAGCTGTGGGGGTGCTGGGGGGCTCGTGAAGAGCCTGCCATGCAGCGTGGGGCAGTGCGGGGCAGCGGGGATCACCCCCCACCTGGCAGTACCCGGTGAGCACCGGGCCTTTTTTTTAAAGTACCAAGCTGGGACAAGCGGGGCAGCCATGGGGGGCTGGGGGAGCAGGCGGAGGTCAGGGGGGCTGGCAGGGGATCCCCCCCATTGTCCCCTCCCCCACCCCTAGTACTTACCAGCTCAGAGTCACTGCAGCTCCCTGCTGCAGCCACCGGGGACTGCCCGAATCATCAAAGCCCTCTGAATCTTTGCTGAAGATTCGGAGAGCTTTGAATTGATTCGGACCTTTAAATTGGTCCCCTGATTCAGTTTGGATTCAGAGATTCAGCCACCGAATCAGGCCGAATCTCCTCCAAATCGAATCACCACCTGAAGCTTCACACAGCCCTACCACCTGGAATCCCGAAAGGAAGCCAAACTTTTCCAGCCCTAACACATCCCAGTCTGCACATAGGGAAGTCTCCTTCATGCACCTGTGGCTTGTCTACATTGCACTGACCATGTGTCCTGCTACCATACCCACCCACACACGCAGACATGCTCTGAACCTGGCTGTTTGCCAGCGAGGTTCATCTCCAGTGGCTGCTTTCAGACCCACCAGAGACCAAGGGCTCAAGACCAAGTGCAGAGGGATGGGACCAGAGTAGCCTCACATGGGTTCAGAGGGTGGCTTTGGTTGGGGTGAGCTCAGACTCCTTGCCACAGGGTAGGCAAGACCTGTATGCTCCCATAGCCAAAGTGCCCGAGTACCTGCCCAGGCTGCAGGCCAGGCTTGCCAGCATACTGTAAACTCCATGGTGCCAAGGCATCACTGCTCTTGGGGCTTGAGCTTAATTAAAAGTACCACAGGTATATCCAGGATAGAATGACTCTAGTATTGCCGCCACTACTGTTAATGCATTTTATCAATGAGTGATTGAAGCAAAATACATAAACCCCACTGGGTCCACAATCCAAGGCTCTCCCCTCCCACCAGAACACCTGCCTACCTCCATTGCAGACTCCAATGCATTTTGCACTTCTTTCTGCTCAGTGGCTCACCTTTGACATGAAAGGAGGCCTCAGCCTAGCTTGTTCAACAGCTTGGTGGTTGGGGTACAGTCCTGGGAAGAGGGTGATGTGGGTTTAAACCCCATCTGGCTGAGGAGGATCTAGAATTCATGTCTTCTATTTTTTTGGGCAACGCTCTAACCCCTAGGCTGTCGGACAACCTACGTGTGGGTCCTCCTCTCGGTTTGAATCCTGAGATGATGGAGGCACGTAATGTGAGCCCCGAGGGGCAGGAGTTCACTTCTGAGCCACCATCTCTTAATTGGTTGCCTGCAAGTGACTCCTTGCTCAGTGCATACATGCTCTGGAGGTGCCTAAGGGTGTCCATTGACAGCAGAATGGGAGAGGAGCTTTGTGTCTCCCCAGGCAGAACAGGATTGCACTCCTGAAGTAAGAGGCATACTTTTTAGACAAGTGGTTGCTTAGCCTTTGAAGTTCAGTAGACAAAGCAGGATCTGGGCCTCAGAGTCCAAACCCTGTACAATTTCAACTTCATTTTTTCCCTGGGAAGGAAAAGAAAATATGCATATGTTCCCTAGTGCTTTTGTGAAACTCAACCCTTCCCAGCTGTCTCATCCTCCAGATTTGCACTGCACAACACGACACTGGGTAAAAATGCTGCAGCCGATGTAAATCCCTGTGTAGTTAAATAACAATAGGAAATTTCTCTTGTACTGAAGAACAGGAGAGGGGCTAGGCACTACCAAAACCCGCAGGAATAGCACTACTCTCTAAGGAGAGGGAAATGTAAAACATGATTACACTGTACTTGTACTTTATAATATACTCTAGTTTCTAATATATGGGGCAGAGATGTCACAGCCCTGAACAACAGTCTGGCTATGTCATAGAAATCCCTAAACTCAATAATGTAGCATCACTGAGTGCATCTACACGTTCAATTAGTGTGATGCAATAAACTCCAGTGCAGTTTGCGCCGGAGTTAATAGCTCCTGGGCACATCATCTATATGTGTGCCTGGGACTGCAGAAGTTTGAACCAGGGCACAGCAACCCCAGGCTGGCAGCAGGTTCAGGGGTCAGCCCTGGGCTCTAGGTCATGGCTTTGGGCGGCAGAGGGGCTGGCTGGAGCATGAGAGCGCCCAAAGAGTGGAGCCATGTGGCTAAACAGCAGGCAGGCATTTACGCACACATTTAGGTGCAGTTATTTTTGCTGCCATAAGATGTTACTTGTCCCCAACGGTACTATCTTACAGCAGCAAAAATTAGTTTGCTGCAGTCTGATACCATCACACATGCAGCCTGTGACACTTTACACTGCAGCCAATTAGCTTACTGCTCAGTTAAGCACCTGCTCCATGAGTGACTGGTGCCACCTGAATCTGGGGGGGCACCTGCAGAAGCTGATGACAGCGGTGGCCCTGTCAGGGGGGGCACCAGCTCTACCAACAGCATCGGTGTCAGCCATTGGGGGGGCACCTGCACCCCTGTGCACCTCCTACCAGTTGCCTATGACCCACTCTATCCCAGAAATGCAAATGCCTCATAATACAGAGCAGCTGTCACAGCAAGATCTGTGTCCTCTAGCCCCAGTGACTGTCACTTACATATATATCAGTGCCCCATAATGTACAGCCAACATGCCACACATATATCAGTGCTCTATAACATGTCACTGCCATGCCACAGAAACGCTGGTGCTCATTTAGGGTAGTGCTGCTACATCACAGAATGATCAATCCCTTATCAGGCACAGTTTAGGACTGAGAAAGGTCAATGTTGCATAGCACAGCACTAAGCACCACAGACAGATATGTCAGTGCCACCTTAGAGCACAGATGCCTCTCACAAATGGCATGCCACGCAAAGCAATGTTGGCACATTTGTGCCCCGGGTGTTAAAGCTCAGATATACATACATACCTATGCCCCACAAGGCAACAATGCTATCTCAGAACTGTCAATGCCTCATCACACTGTACTGCTACATCACAGAAATCTCCGTGGGCCACAGTGCGTTTCAGCAGTAGTAATGCCACTGACTTGTTCTAGAGCTGGTGCTTGGTCCCTGCTCCTGCCTCTTAAATTAGTGAAATGGGGTGAATTATCTCTTTCACAAGAGGGGAGAGGGGAGGACACTCCATGCGCATGTCAAAAGAGGGGACAGTCTCTATGCCTCCAATGATACCAGAGATCTGCTGCCGACTACAGACATCAGTAGGGTGGTCATCATAGAGGACATGCCGGTTTTCTGTTACTCTGTCCCCAAGAGAAAAAAAGAGGACTTAAAGGCATCAGGTTTTGTATCAATAGAGGACAGAGGACAACTGGACTGTTCTCTATGATGACCACCCTAGACACCAGTGGGGGGAGCAGCCCCCACCCTGCTAGGAGGCGACTGCTACTGACAGCGCTTAGTGTACATTTATTGCCTCCTTTGATTGTCATATACCCCTCTCCACCTCCCCTGTCCTGTTTCTTGTCGCCTGCCCTTCTCTAACTTCATTCTTGCCTTAAAGGAGCTGTCTGGGAGAGGGACACTCTTTTCTGGCCTGTTTGTAAATCAAGGAGCACAGTATGGACCGGACTCCTGACAGGTGCTTCCGATGTTACTGAAACGCAAGCACATAAACTGCAAGTCCCTATAATAACTGCCCCCCACCCCAGCAGGCAGTGTGCTGCCAAGTGTATGAGCCAGCAGCTGGGACAGGGGCTGATCTTGCCATGTGTACCTTGAAGCAAGAGAGCGGCGAACAGCACAGAACACCTGCCCTCCATCACACTCCCTCCTCCTGGCACCGAGTGCTCGTGTTTGGATTCAAAGCACAGTAACAATGCGTCAAACACATTTCAACATGTTGTTATTCCCAGGCCGACTTTCAAGATCCTCTTTCTATTCCTTCTGTACTGATTGCCCTTGTTTCTCTTGGCTCCCGGCTCTGGTTTTTCAGGGTTCATTAACTAGAATTTATTAGCTCCTTTAAACAATCTTTCCTGTGAAGGGAAAGCAAGCAAGCAAGACAAAGCTAGAAAGAAAGGAAGACTATTTTCTAAACTGCTTCCTATGAGTGTCTGGTCCCAGCTCTGAACACCCCTTTCCTGAGGGAACTGGCATAGTCTTCTTGGGTGCCTCCGCGGCTATTGTGCCTTTCCCCCTCGGAGTCGCTCTGCTGTCAGCTTTGAATGCAATTTCCCTCTTTCTCCCTCCAAGGCTGGAGGCAGGGAGGAAGTGCGAGGAGCCAGGAATGCAGTCCCTGCTGACAGACAGCTGTCAGGGAGCCCCTCCTCAGAGGGGAGTCCCCGGATATGGTGCTTCTTCAAAGTCAGATGAATTGGAGCATCTGCTCTCCCTGGAAGCTCCCTGGGGCTGTGGCACTGATTGTGCTTATAACGCCTTTGTTCTGACGGGCTCACAGTGAAACATTAATGAGCTTTGGCTCACGGCACACCTGAGTCATTACCCTTGGCTTTTACTGGCAGGGAAACTGAGGCATGAAAGGGGAACATGAATTGCCCAAGACCACACAGTGAGCTACAGCTGAGTCAGGATGAGAATTCCCGACTCCCAGGCCAGTGCCATGGCCACAAAGCCATCTTTGATTGCTGGTGATAAGTGATCGCTCTGCTGCTTCCTGATACAATTTGAGTCACAGGGAGAAGATGGGACGATGAGTGAGAACCTGGCAAGCTACTCCGCTGTACAGGCTGAACGCAACTCCAGCACCACCACGGACAGCAGCCAAACCTGGTCTCATGCTGCAGGCCCACCTCATGCAGCAGCCTCCGTGCTCCACGGAGGCCAAATGCACTGATGCAGGGAAGTGTAACATGCTGCTCCACAGTGCCACCAAAATGAGCAGCACGGCCCAATGCAACAAGCCGCACTGCTCTGGAGTACAGCGCAGCTGGAGATACATCACCACTGTGCAAATGAACGTAGTCCGCTGCAGCTTAAAGGGCTGGTCAGCCCATGCAGCAGAACTCAAAATGTCGTGTCGTTGGAGCTAAAGTACTTCCATATGGCCCTCCCATTGGGTCCCATGTGCTTCAGCCAGTAATCCTGTGGGCTGTATCTCATGGGCATAGCAGTACATGAGACTTCCTGAGCCTCATCACATCATCAGTAGCCTCCTAATGTCATCAGTCACTCACCTAGAATTAAGATACTGGACGTTTTTATTCAGAATTTGTTGCACTGCTCCGTTGGTTGTTCCACCTATGTCCTGCCCCTATTCTTTAGTCTTTTGT
>NW_017729019.1:1321116-1326881 GCF_001723915.1 Gavialis gangeticus | reverse complement strand
CTCATCACATCATCAGTAGCCTCCTAATGTCATCAGTCACTCACCTAGAATTAAGATACTGGACGTTTTTATTCAGAATTTGTTGCACTGCTCCGTTGGTTGTTCCACCTATGTCCTGCCCCTATTCTTTAGTCTTTTGTACTCATTCTCTGGCTCTGCCTTTCTATCCCCGTGTTCCTTTTCCTCTTGCTATGTCGCCCAGCACTTTCCCTCCCATCATTCGTTTTCTTCCCATCAAACCTCAGAAATAGCCTCAGATCACCCTGGCAATGCTGTTCCACACACCCTGGCCCTTGTATCCATGTCAGTCTCAATGGCTCTAAGGAGACTTCCTGCAGGGGACACGCTTGCAGGCCTCTGGCTGTAGGAATGGAGTCCCCGTGTGCAATAAACGGTTGGCTAAGAAGAGACTATCTTTAAAAATGAATGAGAGGTGAGGATTTTTAGTGGTATTTTTTATTGGACCAATTGTACAGTTGGGAGCTTCAGGCATCAAGTGCCCTTGTTCAGGCCTGAGTTTAGACCTGAAAATATCATGTAAAATCCTTGCCTCTCACACATTTCTTGGACCATTTTTTGAAGAACACTCCAACCAGATATTAAAAATGAAGAAACATCACCGAGGAGGTGTTGGTTCAAGACTTTAAGATGTGTAATCCTTTCCTGGGCAGCCACAAAGCCTCAACATGACCAGCTGCTTAAAGCAGAGTCACCAGAAAGCCAACAAGGGAAGAAACTGGCACCGAGACACAGGAGAAATTAGAAATGAGCAGAACACAGTGAGCAAGAAGAGCAGTCAGAGAGCATGTTACACGGGTGGAGGGAGAAGAGGATGGGCTGTCTGTGACCATCAGAGGGAAGAGAACCAGGAGACAAGACAAACAGGTGCATCCAAAAGCCATGGAGTCAGGTGGCAGCTGCTAGGAATATCAGTAAATATATTATTACACTTGATCTTAGCCCACGTGACATTGCCCCCACACACATCATAAAGCTGCTACAAAATGGAGCATAAAACCATTCAAAATTCAGGCCAAATTCACATCCAAAATCGGGAGAAAAAGAAATCTAAAATCTACAAGCATTTTATTTAGGTATTTTTAAAGCTCCTTTCCATTCAAACCAGAATTTTCAATTAACTATTTTGCATGAAAAAGGACATGCTGGGTGGGGAGATGGGGAGTTAAACCAAAGGGGTAAATAATCTTCAAATGAATATTTTGTTTCAGCCCAAATGAAACATCTGGGGTTGACCCAAAACAAAATTTTTCAATTTTCTCTCTCATCTGGCTGCAAAGCCTGAAAAAATTCTCTTTCAGTTCAACTAGACTTCATTTTATTTTGATAATATTTTGGTTTGACCACCAAAATGTGGGTGGAAGTTCACCCCAGTTCCCAAAGATATCAAACATGCCCAAGAGAATTCTCCACTGTCCAAACGGGATGGATGATCCCAGATTTTAAAGTGGTCTGAACATCAGAGAATTGTAGAAGCACAGAAAAATAGGGCTGGAAGGGACATCTGGAGGACATCCAGCCCTCCTTCCTGCCTGAGGCACGATCATCTCTATCCAAAATATTCCATGCAAGTCCTTGTCTAACCTATTACTAAAACCACACAATCAGCCCTGTTGCACACTGGAAGCCAGGGTCTACAATCAACCCTCGGCCATTCTGCCCCACATCCATTTTCTCAGCCCCCCAGGAATACACCCCATCCAATCCCATTATTAGTTATCAATTCATCCCCAGCCTCCAGATAAATCCTGTCCTTCTGCCCCATCTGTTCTGCCTCTGCACCCCCCTCTACCAGGCCTCACTGGGGAGGCAGTAATAGGGATCTCTTCTTTCAGGCAGCGTATTTCTAGAAGGGGAAGCAGAACTGCTCTAAGTACTTCAGCTCTTTCATCAAGAAAGGGGGGAGCTCTGCCTCCTTGACTAGTTGCTCCTCTCCTGGTTGTGGGGTGGGGGTCGTTAGGGCAGGCAGCCAATTAGTTTCTCCCCCACCCTCCAAGCAAAAATTAAGAAGTGTGCCCTTCGCTGCCCCCTCTTGTTCTTTAGGCATTTTTCCTGGGGCTGCAGCTCCTTTTGACCCAGCACAATCTACACCCTGGATAATCTTCATTGTCACGCTGAGTACATGGAAGGTTTGTAAAACAAGTGGGAAAACAGGAGAATTTATCAGTAGTATTAGAGGTGTACGGGCGCACACGTATATGTGCGTGCACACGTGCGTGTGTGTGCATGTATGCATGCATGCACATGCGTGTGTGTAAAATTGCCAATTCTTCTTCCACTTTTAACTGGGATGTTTTTTAAATCCAAGTATATGTTTCCCTGAATGAGGAATTGTGATCTTTCGAAACACCCAGCAAAATGTTCTTAAACAACTTCCAATTACTTTTCATATTTTCCTGTTTAATTTTTTCCTCCCAATTTGTTTCGCTCAGAATTATTTTTGGCCATGGGAAATTGGCCCCTTCTAAAAGTTAAACATATTCATATATTCCCCGTTACGACTATATTCTGTTTGCTTATAACATGCAATCAGGTTATAATCATTTGCAGTGAGGCAGCCAGCAACTGTGTACAGGAGGAGGCTGAGTAAGAGTGAGACGTCATCCTGTTAGGACAGAATAAAATATTGTGTCCACTTCTGGTGTCCACATTTTAAATAGGACAAGGAAAACCCCAAGGCAAAGAGCTGCAAGACTAATTAATACAAGGCCTGAAAAATCTGTCTTCCAGTAAGAAATCTGAGAAACTCAGTGTCTTTAAGTTCCCCACAAAGTTATAGTATCAGCATGATTTTGGCATGGTCGATAGAGTTCTGCAGGGTGAGACGATTTCTGATATTGGAGGGCATTTAAGTTAAACAGGAAAAGGCATATACATATCTGATGACTAGAAGTCAAAGCAGACAAACTGATGTGGGAAATCAGGCAGATGTTTTTAACTATCAGATGCCCAATTACCAAAGGCAGTTTTAGTCCAGACTGTGTGTGTCTTTTTCCAAGCTCTCCTCTTGCTCAGTAAAGGTTATGGTCTGGATGCAGATATCCATAAGTGAGGTTCTTAAGCCTCTGTTATGCAGGATGGTCAATTAGATGACCATAAAAAAATCCCTTCTGGCTTTAAAAATCTGTAGGGATCCATGAACCTTTTTAGCTGCCTCTTTGTTTTCCTTATTCTCACTAACTCCAGGAGTGAACAGCTGTGAGTCCTTTCTAAAGAACTGCTGCACTGTTTTGAAGATCATGACATTTTGAAAAAAATAAAAGAAAGGTATTGGTTTGTGGGCTTCTCCTCTGATGCTTTAACCTTTAGGCAATGCTGCTTGCCCAGCAGTGTATATGCCCGTGTGTGTGTGTGTGTGTGTGTGTGTGTAAATTCAACCCTATATAAACACACCAAGTTCAGGGGCATGTGAATTCCTGTTCTTTGGGAAATCCCAATATTTGGGGGTAGGGAGGGGACATGTAAAAAATTCAATATTTCAAAATTTCCTGTGAAATGAAAAAGTTGAATGAATAAAAAAGTTGTATTTCAGAAGCATCAAAACATTTCCTTTGGACTTTTCTATTAGAGTAAAATATTAATAACAACATATCCTATATGTTATCTTATTAGACTGAGATATTCATTGTCATATTGTTTTTTATATATATATAATATATATATATATACACACACATAATAAAACAATATGACAATGAATATCTCAGTCTAATATAAAAGTGCTTCAATTTTATTAAAAGTGTCTTTTTTAATGAAAATATATTCTGTTGAAATTCTCTGCCCAGCTCTAAGATTAAGCATGGTACAAGTAGCCATAGCAGGGGCAAGCTCTCCAGGGCTGCAAGGAATTATCCTTAGAGAGTGCCATTCAACTTGGGCAAAGGGCTACGCCATTAAAACCCTATTTTCAGGGTTTACCTGTGATGTACATGGCTTCTATGCCAGCCCTTTGCAAAGGGTTTAACTTTAACATGTTGCTTGGCTTCATCCACTCCTGGCCTCACGGTGTTATTTTTCTGACAGCATTGCTATAGCTGGGCTAGTAGGAAAGGGCAATTCACACTTTTACAGCAGGATCTCACCACCTTCAATGCAGCTTAGGATTTTTCCTGGGTTCAGATGTCTACATTGCCTCAGCCTCAGTCTCAGAGGTCCTGATCCACACTCCTGTCCCCATGCTGCCATTCTAATTTCAAACTGATAGGAAATCCAGAAAGCAAAGGGAGGTGAGGGGATGTGTATGGACAGCAAGGTGAGCAGAGTTGTGCGTGGGCTGCTTTTCTTTGGGTTAGGATAGGCACCCATAGTGTCTCTGATTCTGCTCTGCTGATCTTGCATCTTTTACAATGACTGATGCCAGGGACACTACTCCTGATTTCCATGAAGGGAAAAAAATGCAGCTGCTTCTGACCTGATTTCTCTCTGCTCCTCACTGATGCCACTTTGGTTTCCTTTGTAATCCATCCCCCCTCCACCCCGCACATCATATCACCCCAGAACACGTTATGCTTTCTGTAATAACACCATACTTACAGCTCCCCCAGGAAGCGCATATGATGAAAAGTGTTGGGCTGCAGTTCGCTAATGTTGTTCATGCTCAGATCACTATGGGAGAAGAAAGACAGAAGCTCTGATCAGTCATTATTGGTGGCTTGCACGGAATAAACCACTCCCCACCTGACAGTCTCTGTGCAGAGCCCATTCTCAGAAGAGGAAAGAGATGCCCTTTTGGAAGGCATCTCAGACCTAGTATGGCCAGGAGAAATTCCCTCTTAGCTCTGCCTGGCAACATGAGTGAATAAAGCAGGATGAAAGAAATCCTCACGTTAATGAATCCTGTGTCCTTCTGTGGCATCTTTCACATGAACTTCTCAAGCACCCCCAGGATTTTGAAGGTACCAAAAGGTTTAGGGCCCTGTTCACTCTTGCAGAAATGAGAAGCCAGCAAAAGGTGTGGAGCATCTGGTCATCACCATTACCTACACTGCCCCCTCCTGGGAGACCCTGTTAAAGAAGCCAAACACAACTGCCCTGCAGGGCAAACCTGGGAGGTGAGAGCTAATTGCTGGTCATTGCTTGCAACCTGGTGAACTAGCCCTCTCCAAATGGGGAGCAGCTATGAAAAGGTGCAAGGCCAAGACCAAGGGGCCCGCAATTTGTTCCACTCTTTAAATCTGGTGGCAAAGGTCATGCCATTCTTTACATAGAAACTTCTGTCTCTCCACGGCCTTTAGCTGCGGCTTGGGTTTAATAACTGACATGTCCCCTCTCAGGGGACCCTGTACCTCATTTGCAAGGCAACAGGCTTGACTGATCTAGCAGGTCTTTGTCTCAAAACCTTTGTAACATCATGTGCCTTACATATAATTAACAGTAGCAGCCCTGCCCTCTTGAACAACCCTGCAATAACAAAACAGTGTTTGTTATGATATAAATCAAGAGCAAGTCTGTGCCTACAACTGTACATTTGATCCTTGCTCTTGAAGAAAAAAAAAAAGCAATCAGAAATTGCTGAGGCCCAGGTCAGGGCTGACATGGCTGAAAACAACTGGGAGCTCAAAGGTGGGGCAAAATTCTCATCTGGGCATGAAGGCGAAGGTGAGATCTCGTATGGGTGCAGAACAAGGCATTGGGCTCTGGACTTAACAGGATGCATGCAGGGCATGAATGTCCTCCTTAGAGTTCATCCTTCAGACTAGATGCATATACATATGTGCTTTCATACATACATGTATCACCCGGTTCCT
>NW_017729019.1:1319784-1321105 GCF_001723915.1 Gavialis gangeticus | reverse complement strand
TTTCTGTTCCTTCCCAAAGTAGGGAGGCTTCTTGTCTGGACCCTCATGATTTAGCATCAGCTGTTCCACAATTTCAGCGGCCTCTTGGACGGTTTTAGGGGCCCTGTCCTTGACTAGGGTTTTAATCTCCCTCGGACAGCAGTAATAAAATTGGTCCAGTTCCATGAGATGGAGCAGCTTCTCTCTATTGTCAACCTTGGCTCCATCTGCCCATTTAAGGAGTGCATCCCACACCAGGGCCACAAAATCAGCCATCGTCTTCCCGGGTTGTGGGAGGATATTCTGGAATTTTTTCCGGAAATAATCTGGTCCTAACTTGAACCTTGAAGACACGGCCTTTTTAAAGGCATCATAGTCATCAGCTGCATCCAGGGGCAGGCTGTTCAGGACCACTGCCATGTCACCTTCTACCAGAGCAGCTGTGTGCATCATGAAATCTCCCTTGGGCACCTTCCACCATCGGGCTTGCCTTTCGAAGATGCTGAGGAATATGTCAGGATCATCTCCAACTCAGTAGTGAGAGAAGGATGGGGAGTTCAGTTTGGGGTGTACCCCCGGCGTTCATGGAGGGCCCACATCTCCCCTGTTGGGCTGCAGATGGAGTACCTCTAGTTCGTGCTTGGGCTTGGCCTCTGCCTCTTGGCACTGGTGTTCTCTCTCTCTCTGTCTCGGCGCTCAGCCTCTTCACACTGGGCCTCCATCTCCATCCTTTTCAACTCCAACTCATACTTGAGCTTGCACTGTCGCTCCTCAGCTTCTAGCCGCATCTGGTACCTCCAGTGTTCCTCTGTAGGAGGTGATTCCTCGGAGGGCTGCGGACTTGGCATGTGGGGATGTGATTCTGGGGAGGGCTCAGGAGTTGACATGCGTGAAGGTGTGGCTGAATCATTGTTGCACAGGAGTTTAATGAGATCTTCCTTCTTTAGCCCTTTCTTCACTTGAAGGCCTCTCCCTTTCGCCAGTTCTTTTAGTTCAGGCACGGTCATTTGGACATACTCGTCCGCCACACTATCCAGTCAACCCAATGCCAAATTAGAAATTGTTTGCTCAAGGGATTTCAGTGACTCTATTCCTCTCCCCAAATTATGCCTCTAATACAGCAGGGTATTCGTATCCCACCCCTGCCACCATGTGTGGTGGGCCAGTAGGGGGTGCTCCTGTGTTGAGGCACCAACCTCACTGCGCCCGACCACCTTCCCTGGGGGCACCTCGCATCTGACTGACCCCCTTCCTGGAGCACACTCACTAGCCTGGGGGTAACGTTAGCTGCCACCACCCCGAGAAGGGACTCTCTCGGCCTTGTGTCCTTGGGGAAACACAG
>NW_017729019.1:1318789-1319718 GCF_001723915.1 Gavialis gangeticus | reverse complement strand
GAGTAGCTTACTCACAAGCATCATCCAGAGGCTGTTGGAGATCCCCTCTGGAGTCAGGCCATTCCCAGCTCATGAGTTATGGGGGAGAGAGCCAGTTTCAGATGGTTTGGCTCCTCTCTAAGTCTGAGTCCCCCACATGGCTGCTGCCCCCTCCTCCTGGGCAGTCTTAACTTATATAGCCCCTGTGACCTCATTCACCTGGTCCAATGGAGGCCAGCACCTGTTGGCTGTCGGCCAACCAATTTGAAATACATCACTAGTTGCCGGGCAGACTCTAGCCCACCAGGTAGAAGCCCCTCACCCAGGTAGCTGATACCAGTCACGTAGGTAGAGGGAGCAGGTTTCCCCCCTCCCTCAGGAATGTAGCCAGCTCAGGTTACCTAAAGAGATAGGGTAAAGGTATGACTCCTCTGCTGGGCCCATCCTAATTAAATTGTCACAGAGCAGAGATTTTGGGGAGAAACAAAGGTGGCTTCCTGCCATACCTTAATACAAGAATAAGACACAAGCTGAAAATGAAGGGCAGACTCTTAATGCAGACATGGGAATATCTCCTCCCTACATGTACCCCATAGCTATGATTTAATTTTTTGCTCAACTTCTAATTACTCCTTTCTCTAACAAAACCTGTTGACTTCAGAAAAGATTTGATGTCAATGAGGATTTTGCCTGGAAGTTTTGGATTCTGGGGACCGTACAGTTTTCAGCAGGAGCTGGGTGCATCTGTATTACAAACACTAGACCAAAAATTTACAAGGGGAAAGAAGGGACATTTCCCTTCTGACAAAACTCCATTGTGCCACTGGGGTTTCTCTGTGATGGTCTCCATCCTCATCAACATTGACATTTTAACTGAGGGCTTCCATAGTTAAAAGTAGGAGTTTCTGCAGCATATGAAAGAGAGAGAGATCTTGGTCATGAGTCCTGTC
>NW_017729019.1:1305514-1313789 GCF_001723915.1 Gavialis gangeticus | reverse complement strand
TCTGCAGCATATGGAAACCAGGCCCCTAGCTGGGCTTGTAACAATGCATGTCCCCAGTTGCACAAGCATAGCAGCCAGGGTCTGTGAAATGGGCGGCAAGGCTGACAGCAGGGGCTGGGCCAGCAGCAGCCATGGCTATAGCTGCTCTTGTGCTTCCTCTAAGGGTGAAGTTTCACGTTGCATGTACACCATACCAGATCTTTGGCATGCTAAGCAGTGCTAAAATTACAACATGCTTTGAGGAGTTGCACAGACTGTTTCCTGGACAGCTCTGACTTGCTACTAGAGGGCTGGTGAGCAGGGGCATGGCTAGGAGCCAGGACACCTGGGCTCTATCCCTGCCCTGGGAGGAGGGCAGGTGTGGGAGCTGAGCATCTTGGGATTCTGGAGGACTGCAAATTGCTCATTTTATCTCCATGGAACAGACTGAAGTTACTCTAACATGAGCTAGGTAGCAAAGCCCAGAGTTAACCGCATGTTAAAGTTTATTAACATTTACCTAGTGTTAGAGATGCTCAAAGAGCACTTTGCATGAGTGAACAAGCTTTAACATATGGATGCTGGCATTTTAAGTGACTTTAGTATGGTATAAATATTAGGGGTGTGCGAAGCAGGCCCTATTTGATTCGGATTTGGCCTGAATCAGGGACACTGATTCCATTCGTTGATTCGGATCACTGTCCCTGATTTGATTTGGCCAAATCTGAATCTGCAGATTCGATGCTGATTTGGAGAATCAGCAATTCGAACATAGACATAGCTACAAAAAAAATTTCTACATACCCTAATGTACCAGGCACAGCTCATGATCACTGCGATGCTGGGGCACATGGAGCATCCCACAAGAGGTGGGGGGGGGCCCTCCATGTGCTCAGCGGCAAACTCAGAAGTGGACCGGAAGTACTTCCATTTCACTTCCAGGTCTACCGGGGACTGCGCTGGGGGGCCTCCCCGCACCCCCAGACCCAGGAGGCACCAGTCACCAAGCCGGGGGGCACAGGGGGGTCCCCCAGCACACTACCCAGCAGACCCAGAAGTGAACCCGAAGTGCTTTTGGTCCATTTCTGGGTCTGCTGCTGAGCACGCTGGGGAGCCCGCCGCACCCCTGTGGGACACTCCATGTGCCCCAGCATCGCAGTACTCATGAGCCACCTGCTACCTGGAGGTACATAGAAAAAACATTTAAAATTGTCTTTATGTCCGAATCTTTCCAAATTGATTCGGAGGGTTCCAATTTGATTCGGAAAAATTAAAGGGTCCTCTAATTTGATATGGATTCGGCCACCAAATTGGGCCAAATCTTGCCAAATCAAATCAGAGACTGAAGCTTCGCACAGCCCTAATAAATATAACATGCAACTTCACCTTAAGTCAGTGCCTGTTGCCTTCTGCTTGTTATGCTGCTGCCTCATAAGTCAGGTGCTGCAGGGACGAGTAGGTAAAACACCTGTGGCAGTGGGCCATAAATATATAGAAGGCATCCATCATATCAAGGCTGGTCTGAAATTTGTGCTCTTGGCATTGTCAATGGAAAATTTAATTTTTTTTTTTGACTAACCACATTTGTGTGCATGTGGCAAGTGCCTATTATCCTTGTGAAACAATGTAAAAATCATTAAAATAATACAAAGCAAGCACCCATGGCACAAAATCAAATTCTCATTGCAGTTTGAGCATTCAAAAAACATTCTGAAATGAATTATTTTGAAGTCTGTTTCATGGGGGATTTAGAAAATATTTTGATCTATTTTAGGACAAAATGAGTTTTAAAAGGGCCTATATTTTCCATGAACAAGAAATTCTGGTCACTAAGAAGAAAGGACACAATTTTACTTCACCGTAAACACCCACATGACCCTTTTTCAGCTGTGAAGTGGTGCTACTCGCACTTATGCAGTTTGCAACTGTAGTCTCCATGTAGCATGCATGCTCAAGTTTATGAGCTATCTGGGCAGGCACAAGGCTACGTATGCTCATATGCTTTATATGCAGAGCTGTCCTTTTGGAAAATGGCACCCAGGGGTGTACTCGTGCCCCCCCACCCCATTGCTGGGCATTGCTCCTCCTCCCTGGGGCTGGAATCAGGTGGGCTGGGGCACTGCTGTGAGCGTGGCAGGATGCGTGCATGTGTACGTGTGCCTGTGTGGTGCCCCCCAGACCATGGTGCCCTGGCTGGTTGCCCACGTAACCCACACCTAAGGCTGGCTCTGCATGCATGCTCAGATTGCAGGGCTGGGGTGCCATTTTTATGGGTTTATCATGGCTGGGGCCTCACCCCCTGCACCTCTGATTGGTCCCACCCCCACCACTGATTAGTGGATAGGGTTGTCTATCATACCCCCCCCCCACACACACATATACACGCTCCTTGTTGCTGATTGGTGGCCAGGGGTGGGGCCTCATGACAGACAGCCCTCTCAGCCAATCAGCGGTGAGGGGTAAGGGTGGCAGCCAGCTTACCTGCTTGCCTTCATACCAGGCGGAGTGGCCAGGAGAACTGCTGGCTCCCATTTTATTTTTAGTGAGTTTTTTTCCCCTTGCAGATTTCGCAGAGATCACCCAATGTCGACATTTCCACGAAATCCGTGAAACTGCAATTTGAGTAGGTCCCTACCAATCACAGAGGGGCCGTCACCCAAGAAATCAGAGGCTCCGAGTTCTTAGGCCCTATTTGCCCAGAGGGGTGACTCTGCACCCCTCTGGTTTTGTAACCCAGTGCCTTCACCACCAGGCTGCACATCAGCCCCTAGCCAGCTCCTGGAGCACTGCTTTTGAAGCTGAGCCATTGCCCCATGTATTTACTATTCATTGGCTAAAATGGATGGAGGGCAAGTGGAAGAGGGGAGTTTCTGCCCCATCGAGAGCAAGGTTTCAGGACACAATGCCAGCACCTCTGCTTTACAGGATAATCAGGCCTATCACTAAGCAATGCATCCTCTAGTTCAGAGGTCAGCAACCTACAGCCACAGGCCAGATCCAGCCTGCCAAGCGATTTCAGCCAGCCTGCAAAGTCTGAATATTGGTAATATTTTGGCAATGGGGCAATTTTGTGGCATTTCAGCAGCAAGGTGCTTCTGTGGCAGGTTGTATACATGGCGGGAAGAGGCGGCAGCTGGGTCAAAAGCAGCAGCCCACCTTGGACTGAGCTGCATTATTTCGGCCTGCTGCTCCGAAATGGTTGCCAAACCCTGCTCGAGTTTGCTCACTTCCTCCTGAGCCCACCTATCTCCCTCTCTTGGCTGCCCAAGCATGAATGGTAAGATGTCCTAACTGGTTGTTTGAGCCATTCTCTTTCACTTGATCTGTTTGCATTCATTTAATATGATTGTCCAGATTCCTACGATTTCCTTTCATCAAAGCATGTGTAGGGTTGCGGTCTGAATCGCTAGAAGGAAGGAGCTCTTTGCCGCCATCTCTTGGCAAACTGGAAGAAGAGTCAGCCCTTATTTGCATGTTCATTAAGCACCTTCCCAGTGTGAGCATCTCGGTCAGTCTGCTTCAAATTCATTTAAGTTTTGGGGGCAGTAGAAACAAGATCTTGTTACCCTTCGCGTATCGATAAAAGACGAAAGAACGACACTTCATGTGTCTGAGTAAGAAATCACTATAACTTCTATTACAATCTTGTAGCGCTGGGCGGCAGAACTGAGACTAGAGAATAGCTTCTTGACTTAGGGAAAGGCCAACTTCTTGTCATCAATCAGTGTGCACATGATCCTGAACTCTGGTTGCTAGTGGGTCATAAAGCCCCAATGACAAATGGGAAGCAGCAAGGCTGGGAAGTGGTGCACTGAAGGGCTGTTTACCCTTTGAAGTTTTTACCGGGAGGTGAGAAAACTGTGGCAAAGGTATGCTGTCCAAGTTAGTGTCTGGAGGGCATGTGTGTGTTTTAAATCATACCCCACAAGAATTTTGATGATATCCTGTTGTGTATTCCCATTGGATAATGTTTCCTTTGTGTTAGCTTCAATGCTTGTGAAAGGCAGAGACCCCCTGGAAAAGTATTTCACTTCTCATAGGTCTCGGGTGGTGGGTGTATGCATGTAAATTTTGTGTAAATTTTGAGGTTTTTGTAAATGTTGAGATGAACCTGGCCCTTTTTGCTTCTAACACCACTTGGCAAGAATGACAAGTGGGTCACTGGATATGGTTTCACTCTAAGTGTCAGGGCTTCTGGGTTCTCTTCCCATGTCCGTGACTGACTTCAGCAAATTGCATAAGCCAACATTTCCCAAAGTGGCCTCCATGCCGAGATGCCTAAACACTAAAGTAAGGTACTCATTTGGCCACTCATCTCTAGTGAGTCGTACTGTTATTCGTATTACAGCATGGCTCCACTGTGCTAGGCAGTCTGCACTCAGGGAATGACAGCCCAGGCCAAAAAACCAAAAGAATCTAGCCGCAAGGAAGACAAATGGGAGGGGAGGAAGCAGGGGTACAGAGAAGTAACTTGTCTAAGCTCACATGGTAGCTCAGTGGCAGAAGCAGAAATGGTACCCAGGTCTCAGCAGTTACTGGAGCTGAGCTCCACGCTCTGCTGCCGTGGATGGAATTGCAGCGAGGGTGAATCGGACCTCCCTGGTATTTCGGCAGAAGTGCTAGCAATCAGCTCTTCTCACCTGTGCACCTTGTGGCAGATGCTCAGCTCCACTATCCAGCCCCTCCTACCTGTTGAGCTATGTTATCCTCATATAGCACCATCAAATAAAGCCAAAATCAAGTCAGGCCCCATCCCATCCTGTCTGGCTTTGCTCTAAAACACTGAAGTTTGACTGATGCAGCTTCCAGGAACTGTTCATGCCACGTACCACACTTACCTGCAAACTATAAGTCTCTACAGGTGTCTCCCATTATTTTGTGAAATCACCTGCTCTTTCCAAAGGCTGCCTCTTGTCGAGCCCTGAAAGCTTCACTTGCCTTTCCTGACATGGTTATATTTAGCTTGGTTTTGAGAAAACGACTAATGCTAAATATTTACTGTAGGCATTCCCAACTTGTATACACAGGGAAGCTGAACCATAGCTAATGGAAACTGAGTTGCATGTGATTCAGACTCAGCACTCAGGACTCACCTGGCCCTCCAGGGGTTCCTTAATTTATTTTCTTTGATGTTGCCTTCCCTTTATAAACAGACTCTTTCACTATTACCTGATGAACTGTTCTTTCCTACCAGAAAGGCCGAAGTAAAATGATGCTATTTCCCACCATCGGATACTCTTGTAAGACCATCCACAATGGGCAAGGTCCATTGCTACCAGAAAGGCATCAATGACATCATAAGCCTTGTAGGGCAAAGGGACTTTTTCATTTGCATCTGCTTTCTCTGCTCTGTAGGATCTCTCACACAGGTGGGAGTCCAGCAGTGGAGGCAGGGCTCTGATCAGCGGAGCGGGAGCCAGCGACATTCTTGAGGGCAACAGAACAATGGGAAATATAAAGGGGATGGATGAAAAGCTGAGAATAAGTATAATGAACTGTATTCAGCCCTGGGGGAAGCACCTGCTCATCTTGATGGAAGCTGTTCCAAAGAGATAACATCCAATTCCTACCACCACATGGGGCAAGCTTATATTGATCCCAAAGGTCCCTCTTTGTGCATGGGGTAGATCCAAACCCCAGGATCTGGATTTGGGGCATGCACTTCCCCTGGTGCTAGGGGATAGGCTGGGAAAGTTTAGAGAAGCTGGAGGCTTGAGCCATCTCATCAGCTATGCCAAGCTCAGGGTTTATCTAAACTTCTGGGACAAAGTCAATTATTTCTGTTAAGGAACAAAACAGTATAAACTGGAGGGGAGTACATGAGCTGGAAGCAGGACGTTCAGTGCAGTGATGAGCAGAGGAAGGGCTGGTGGAATATTTCATATCATGCTTGCTTAATCTCCTCAAGTCCATTTCACAGACATGTCAGAAATGCCTCGAGGCTCCTGCTCTGATGCAGAACCTCAGCACCGCCTTTCTACTCTCCACTCCCATTCCTCTCTCATTTCCCTGCCCGATGGCAGCCAGCACATTTCCATGTGCCTGTCAGTGTCCAGCTACAACTCCTACTTCTGTTGGCATGCACATCACTGCTAACCATATACCCATGGGCTACCTTTTTCTCAGACCACCCCTTGCCCCCTCCCACCTTTCTCCTCCTTCACATCAGCATTTTGCTCCTTACGTACTTCAGCCCACCCATGACCGCCCCTCTTCTCTCCTATTTCTGCTCTCACTTCCTGTCCCTGCACCATCCTCAGGTGCTTGAGCCCAGACTAGGGCGGCCTGATGTAGTGACAGTGCAGTAGAAACTGGCAGCTAGAGACCCCCAGGCTCTGTCCAAGCCCCCTGGCTTCAGCTGTTGAGTAAGCAACCCTGGTGCCCTTTTCTTTGGCTTCAGCTTTGGTTTGCTCATGCTTTGGGAAAGCAGGACTAGAGCACTCATGCCAGAAAGTTTGCGGGAGGGTGAGGGGCTGTGACAGATTTTCCAGCTTCCAACAGAGCTGTGGGAGAGGCAAACGAAGGCTTCCACCACAGTGGTTGTGCGGCTTCAAGCGGTGGGTTTGTTGCTGGTGACAGCTTGGCTGATCTGAGAACCTTTTACTGTGCTGTATGCAGACTCCTTGCTCTGCAAATTCAGCTGTCTAAGCTTTCAGGAAAAGGGCAAAACCAGGGTGGGCAAATGCCAGACCTTCTCTTTGTGACCACCAGTTTCAGTCACAGAGGTACTGGAGGTACTGACTAACATCATTAGGCATACTCCCTTCCAAGCTGGTGAGCGCCAGTGGGCGAGAGCAAAGCCCATCACTGTTCTCCCATACAGGAGTGAAGGGTGTTGGATGTGATCATTTGGCAACAACATTTGGTCAGTGGTTGCGCTGGATCAAGCACCCCACGCAGAGGTAACATTTTTGAGTGGCCCCTGCTCAAACAGCTCTCAGGGTAGGGCCAGAGCAGAGCCTTAACTTTTGCAGTGCTCTGATTAGAAGAGCTGGCAAGGCATGGAGATGGCACGGGAAGGAGGTGGTGCCAGGTAAAGAGGCAGTGGAAATTACTCTCCCACTGCCTCTGGGAGCAAGGGGACAGCTGGAAAGGGATTGTGCCTCTCCAGGACAACACAGCTATATGTTGCCCTGTACTCAGGGCTTGGAGTAAAAGGAGCCATTTCTTAACAGCCAAGTGAAGGGACTAAAGTAAACTAAATCAAACCAAACACATAATTAGCCCTGAGGATTGTGCCTTGTGGTACATTTCTAACGAGACCAGCTGTCAGGAGAAACTGTCACTTTGGCTGTTCCTGGAAATGATCATTTCTCAAGATTAAGTCATTGAGCCCAACTAGCTGCATTCATGGGCTGGCGCAGGCACTTCAGCAATGCAAAATCAGTCATTATGGTTTTTTGGAGGCATTTTTGTGTGCACGAAGAATTCCAGAAATGCAACCATTTGACTTTCCCCAAAAGCAGCCAGGCCGGCTCTCAAGGCAAGTGAAGGTTTGTTAAAACAAGGCCAATTTCACTGTCACTGAATGCCAAAAGGCTGCTCCCAGGCCACACGCTCCAGTATTCCCTCAGCAAAGTGCCTTTGAGATGCACTGCTCTGTGCTGACCAGAGGCCAGCACACCCTAAATGCAACAGGGCATGCTCTGCGGCAGCTGCGATGCTTTATCCAGGCTGGTATGAAGTGATGTCAGGGAGGTTGAGGGAACCTAAGTGTATCTAAAGTGTCGTGATCTATGCAAGGGGGTTGCTAACTCCTCTGCTCACTTTCCATCTGCTTCCATAGGTGTCCAGGCTCTTCCATGCAGAGCAATGCAGAGCTTGACTGGCTGCCGAACTGGGAGTAGAAACACAGTCAGGTCTTGGCTCCTGCATTATATTGGTACTCATGCCAGGATACCAATAATGTAGAGGTCTTTCCTATACTAGGCCAGATCCATTTGTCATCTACTCGTTCCTTCCATATTGGGTGTACCTCCAGTGGTACCTGGCATCTCCAGTCCCGCTGGTGGCCTCTGGAAAGTTTCCCTTCCTACTCATAGATTCATAGATTCATAGATTAAGGGTTGGAAGGGACCTAGTAGATCTTCTAGCCCGACCCCCCGCCAGGGCGGGAGAACAACAAAAAAAAACCCCAAAAAGAGAAACGGGACTCAAATGAGTCCAGCCAGGTAGGCATCCAGCCTCTTCTTAAAGACCCCCAGGGTAGGGGCCAGCACCACTTCCCTTGGAAGTTGGTTCCAGCTCCTAGCCGCCCTAACTGTGAAGTAGTTCTTGCGGATGTCCAATCTATACC
>NW_017729019.1:1290335-1300514 GCF_001723915.1 Gavialis gangeticus | reverse complement strand
TAAGTGTGCTGCTGGTTCCTACTGCCCAAGTGCAGCACCCTGCACTTGTCCGTATTAAAACGCATCCTGTTCCTGTTAGCCCACCCCTGTAACCTATCCAGATCCCTCTGCAATCTCTCCCTCCCTGCTAGCATGCTCACCTCCCCCCAAATTACTCTTTCCTTTCCATTTCAGTAGCTTCTTGCAGTAGGACCCAAGTGGAAAGGCAAGATCCTCTAACCTGGAACCTCGAGCTTTGCTCCAAGCAAAAGAATCAGCATACCCCCCATTGAAGTCCCCAGTGCTGGATGTAGCCAACACCCAATGCCTTGGGGAAGGCTAAAAACACCCTGACACATATAACAGAAAATGTGGGGGAAGGGCTGTGGGGGCGGCAGTGGGACCAACCAGCAAGGCCCAGACGCATGGGAAATACTTATGGTAGAAAATAGGCATAGCCACGCCTAGATCATCCCTGACCAGTGGCTATCCAAGCTCTTCTTGAACACCCCCAGTGAACATAAGTAGCAGGGCAGGAGTCACTGGGCCATGGCTGGTAGGGGAGGTGTCCATAAGAGCTTTTGTCTTGCCAGGGCACATTCCCTGCTGTGCATGATGGTCTTTGACAACTTCTGTTCTAGACAGAGCACCACTCAGCCTAAGGTCTGGGAAAACTATTGAACCTGCTAACTCCATCCACCATGTCCCCCACTGGCTTGACTTCTATCCACTCTGCCGGTGAGCATAGCTGCATTGATCCCCCTGCCACATGGCATGGTCACTGCCTCATCTACCTGGCAACTGGCTTTGTAGAAATGGTGCTTGCATTACTTTTCTGGATGAGATGTCTCACTCAAGAGAGCAACCTCTGGCAATGAGCTATACTTCCCAGCGAGGGCAGGCAACCATACAATGGCTTTGGTTTGGTTAAAAGGGCCTTCAGCAGAAGCCTGAAGAGCCTGGTCTACTGGCAACTGCTCTGTAATCAGTGATCACCCAGCTGGCACTGGCTTCAAGCAGAGCAGGGCCTGGGTTTTCCATTTCACTAAAGGCTCCAAGCTTTTCATATGATCCAGATCGAACCCCAACAATTTAGGAATTTCCCATTGTTCCACATTGATCATTAGGTTTTCTTGGGATAAAATCAGAAAGTTCCATTCTGATTTTGACATTTTGAAAAGCTTAAAAACAAACTTGCATTGCTCTAAAGCTCCACAACCCCCAAGCTGCTCTGAAGCTTCCAGTACCAGAGAGCCCAGGTATCTTGTAATCCCAGGGAATACTCTACCTGCTTCTGACATGTAGCCCTACCCACATCAGCCCTCTACACTGGGATCTGTACGGACACTTCTGCATAAGAGTCATCAAGGACATTTTTCAGTCCTCATATGCCAATGCTGCAGTGTACAGGGATATGGGGACTGAAGCCAGAAGGCATATTGGTGAATCTGTATCTTGGAATACAAGATGCCAAGGGAAGGGAAGTGTACAACATAAGGACGCCCCTAGAAGAATACATGCTTTGTCTCATAAATCCAGGTGGCTGGGTTTCTTCGTATATACAGAGGGGGAAATGTGAAGGAAGAGTGGGGGCAACTATTAGCAGGCTGCGACAGCTAAGCTTTCTACACTTGGGCTACGTCTCTTTGCAAGGTCTGCAGAAGTATAATTGTAATTAGCCAATACTGCTTCAAGAGTGTGCATATATGTAATAGCTTGTCAGTAGAGAAAGGTGCCAACAGATGTTGCTCCAAAACATGCTGTATGCTTGGTAGGTTCTGTAGGATAATAAAGGTCCTATGTGCAGTTCCTAACAACCAGCCTGGTGTGTGTGTCTAACCTAGGGCTTTCTGGGGCAGAAATGATGGGAGGTTGGGAGCTTGGTATTATTTCATTAAAGCAGGGAACCATTCAATAATTGGTACCAGGGAATAAATTCTAGGCAATGACAATATCCTGAGGGATACGGTGGAGCAGGAAAAGTGGCAGCAGTTGTTGGATCCATTGGGAACATTCACTATTCTGCACTGATTATTGTTAAGCTGCAGCACAGACGTTACATGGCTGTATAACGCAGACCAAATTCTGCCCGTGTGAGGTGCTGCAGGCTGTGGAATTGCCCGGGGGAATGAAGTCAGGTGCTGAATCCGGGAGCTGTGCATCAAGAAATGATCCATATAAAAGCCTGAGCACCCCCTTCCAGCTGGGTCAAGAGGAACAGTGCTGCCATGTGAAATGGAGAGAAGGGGGTGCAGCACAAGTCTGAAGTGAATGTGCACACGCAGACAGACATGAAGGGGGCCTTGCAGTCAGGGGTGCTAATGCAGTAGGGGCAGGGACACTGAAGCAAACTTTAATCTTCCTAGCTTAGGCACTGATAGCCATGAAGTACCATTGGTGTGAACTTCAAGTGCAGGCTTCCACCTGAGAAAGCATGAAGGGTCCCAGCTGGATGCCTGTACATCTTCACTGCTGTTGCATCTTCACTGCTGCTGGTACCTAAGGCAGCTAGAGAAAAGCTAGCACAGACAGGTCTCTTATAGTGCCATAACTGTACCTCCTATAATTGCAGTGACATGACCATAGACTTGCAAATGATGAACAACTCATCCCACACACACAGGTCCACAATCAGCTGTTCAGGATCCTCCTTTCTTTCAAGTACACCCCATCAGATTGCCTGCGGGAAACAAACTGCCCCCTTCATGCATAAGACGAGGAGGATAGCGGCACGTGCATGGGGAAACTCTGCGCTAAGCAGCAAATTTAACTTCAAGAATTTGGCAGTGTGTCAAGGAATTTCTCACTGGTTCATGTGAATGCAAGCTCTCCTTCAGTGCAGAACTGCCGCCCTCTTTCTAACCTGCCTGCAATGTGCCTTTCTGACATGTACTATAATCAGTGTTTGTGACAGAATCCCACTCCATGTCTGGCCTAGGCATGTCTGTCACTTTTGCCCACATCTTTCTGTCCTGTCAGCTTTTCTCCCTCTGTGTGCGGGGGAATCCTGAACAGCCCCTGCCTACACTATCCTCAGCTCCAGAAAACCAGCTGGCATGAACAGTTGCAGGTGAGATAGTGGAGCATGAAGCTCAGTATTGGGATCTTCCTGAGACAAGGCAGGGGTGGCGGGGAGGGGTCCAGTGCTGTTTGTGTAACGTGGCTGCTCCTTCCCAGGCCTGTGGGTTCTGGTAGTGCATGGTGATTGCTGATAATACCAGGGCTGCTCCCTGCCAAACTGCCTGGGGAATCAGCTGGCAGGAAATCAGAGCAAAAAGACCTGGCAGGTTGTGTCGAACACAAGCCGTCGCTACTTGTGCGCTCCTATCTGCGGCGGAGCTGTATTAGTTGGGTCCCAAGCAGCTTTACCTCTATATGGGGCTGAGTGGCAACAATTAGGGAAACCTGCCAGAGCTAGATGTTTCACCTCCCAATAACCAATCACAACTCCTGCTATGGAAAACACTATTATGGACTGGTATCATTCCAGATCTGGAGATCCTAAGGCCAGAGGGCATGAACGGGGTGGAGCTAGGACTCTGATCCTGCTGCTTTCGAAGCCCATCGTTCCCCTTCCCACCTAGATGTTCTGCCAGTAATATTTCTGATCTAACTCCCAGCCCACGGAGGGAACTGGACTGAGAATCTCAGACTCATCTCACCTAGAGAGATCAGCCATCATACAGCTCTGCCGTTTGGTCACTACCCCTCTGATCCCACGGCCAGAGGTGGGAACATGGAGATCTCAGAGCCTGTCCCTCCAGCCTGCCAGCCTTTGATCTCGGTGCTGTAGCTGCCTATACTCCTTTCAAGCAACAAGAATCCAGCTAATGGGCTAAGGAGACTTGTACCTGACCTGGCACGTTCGGAGACATTTTCTATGGTTCCTGGAAAAACACAGAACGTTGTTGGCACGAAATGACAGGAGAGGTTTATATGAAAAGCCTCCGGGCTTCCAGCCTCCCTGACTCTCCAGTGCCTGCCACTGGCTCTGGGAATAGCTGATTCCTCTCATCCAAGATGTGTGAAAAGATTTAGGACGAGGAAAGCAGCTATGCCGTGCTTCTCCTTTGTGTCAGACACACATTGACTGCAGATAGGGGGCCCTCTTCCTCCGATTCCCCGGTTCTGTCTGGACCCTGCATAGCAAGGCATAATGTCTCTCACCTTTAACACAGCCCTGCATGTATAGGGAGTGCGGCTGGTCAGCTGCTTCCTCAGCAGCAGAATTCAAGGGGTTAACCAGCCCCCATCACAGACCTGGCTCTGGCAGGTTGCATTTCTGGCCAGGTTCAGCCGAAGCTTTCCACTCCACCCTGCAACCCTGCCAAGCAGCTCGCCAGACCCAGCCCTTCCTAACGGCACCTTGTTCCACATTCCCCAGAAAGCTTTGCCTGGGCCCTGCTGAGTCGCACTTCCCCATGTGCAGATTCACACGGGGCCAGACCCCTGGCAGAAGTGAAGGGGAAAATAGAGGTAACAACACCAGCCATTAAGATGGATTAATGATAACCTATTCCTCCTCAGTCACTAGTTCTAGGAAGGGCCCCAGTGGCAACATATCCCCCGGGTACAGCAATCCACCTGAAGGCTGGGAGCCTGTGCCTTATTCTTGGGTCCGCCACTGATTCACTTTTGTAGCCTTGAGTAAGTCACATTCTAGCC
The DNA here is from genome assembly GCF_001723915.1 of Gavialis gangeticus. Classification (NCBI taxonomy): domain Eukaryota; kingdom Metazoa; phylum Chordata; order Crocodylia; family Gavialidae; genus Gavialis; species Gavialis gangeticus. The sequence continues at coordinate 1,295,870 of NW_017729019.1, read as the reverse complement.
ATGTGCCTCATTCCTCTCTCTAGTCCCAGACTTGTCCCACTAGGCCATATATTGCAACGGACAATCCACTGGAGGAATGTATTTAGGCTCAGCACATCATGGTAAAGGTGATGCGTCTCGTGGGTGGGTAGAAGGCAGCAGTGGGAGTAAAGATGGAAAGGAAAGTGACAGTGAGGAGATGCAAAAGCAAGTGCATTGGAGATCTTTGGGCAAGCTCCCACCCGCTGGTCATGGAACGTGTTAGAGTTTCCCTGGCGCCCTGCCGATTCCGTTTGAGGACCTCTCCTATAAAGGATGATCTTGCCAGTCCTCCATGCGAGCTCTGGGCAAGGGCTGGCAGGAACCACCCCACAGCATCTACTAATCCACAAGAACTCCTTGTATCATTATAATAATAGAAGAGGAGCCACATGCTCACAGCTGGCGGGGTTTTCCTTGCATGTAATCAAATCAAATCAGGATAATTAGCAACATAGCCAAGTGCCCGGGGTGTTTCACACACCTTATGGCAGCGGCATCCCAATTTTAGCAAGACCTAAAATTTGATCCTCATTCTGCCAACACCTGTCATGTGATCCTCAACCAGCTGCTTAGCTGCTTCCCCTTCTTTGCCTCGGTTTCCCCATTTTCAAAGTGGAGCTAATGACACTGCCTGTCTTTGTAGAGTGCTTTGAGATCATGAATCTAAGTACCATATAAATAATATTAGCTTGCAATGATAGGTAGCTAGGCAAATACCTTCATGTACAAGGGAGTTATAGCTTATCAGAAACCAGTCTACTCAATGAGTTACGCAGATGTTCACAGCACATCCTGGAAAATACTATGTTTAAAGAAAGGAAACAGGGCAACTGTTATGGGAATGGGGTAATCTGGCTGGGGGAGACTGGAACATATTGGGTCTGGGAAGAAAGGTGACTTTGATTAATGTAATAGAGCTGAGCAAGAAACTGAATTCCCATCCTGTGAAATTTTCCAATATTTCAAATTCTTTTGGCCCAAATTGGTTCACAATATCAACACTTTGCACAGAACAAAAAGTTATCCAAACCCTCCATGTGGAAGTGGAGAACTGTACTACTCCCAGCCAGTTTGACCTATCATTGCATCACAATGTTGTGCCAAGTTGCATCCTGGGAGTGGTAATTCAGCTGCTTGCAGAAACTACATTTTGCATCTATTGCTTGCCCAGCTCTAACAATGAGCTCTTGCTGCTCAACCGGAAATACTGATGGAGGAGGAAAAGGCACTTTTGTCTATCTTGACAGCTAATACGCTGAGCAGGGAGGTCACAGACAAGGCTTCTCTTTGGAGATGTAAGGTGTCTGTTTCTTTTCTAAGCTATAACCACCCTAAGGTATTGCAGATGGGGAAACATCTAAATCTCAGGGAAGGGGGGTGTTTTAATGTCCTTTTCTTTCCTCTGTTAACTAATCATGCGTTATACTAACATCTACTGTCATGTGTGCTGCAGGTAGAGAAAAATATACCTGTGAGCTGGAAGAATTCCTGTTAAAGGGTAAAGGGTTACAGAAATCAAAGCCCATCCCAAATTCCCATCTTGGCCTTAGGCACAGGCAGATGTGTCCAGTCCCTTTGGAGTGTGCTGCAAAAGGTGGAGGTGGGCATAGGCCAAGTGAGAAGTTGCAAGATCAAGAGTTAGTGCCATGCACTGGTAATGCAAGTGTCACACTACCTATATGCCAGCTCTCTGACATGAGGGAATCCTCAAACTGGGGACACATACGTGGCTGCAAGGACACAAAGGAGGCAACATAAAGGAGATCAGTTGGCCCAGTCTGTAGGAGCAGCTGAGCCAGGACTGGAGAAGGGAAATCAGGAGTGGTTAGGCCCATCAGGAAGCCCATTTCAGAGAGCTAGCTTTTATCTCATCATTACAAATGCAGAGGGTAAAGGAATCAGCTCCCCTGCCCGACCCTGCTACAGACCTACGTCTATTCTCTCTACGATTATTTCAAGGCCATGTAGCCATTCCCATTCCTTGACCTACTCCATCCAAAGGAGTATTGAGCTCTGCGTTTGCCAGCTCCTGAGATGATCTCAGGAAGTCCAGGCTTCCACATGCAGCACATCTACAATAGAATCAGCATCTGTCCCGGACAATTCATGGGTACAACAATGTTCTCTTTGCAGACCCAGGATCTGCAGATCTGTATCCTGACCACAGAGCATCCCTGGCTGGGAAATATGTTTCTTAACTTCCACCAGTGTAAACTGAACCTTTCCCTTGCAGATGTTACACCCACAGAATGTCTGATGCTTCATGAATGCCAATACTAATATATGAGTCTTGCAAGGGTTCTTCTATCCAGATGTGCAATAACAAAAACACCTGGTTTAGGCCACTTGATTATTTCTGTGGTCTGTAGAGAGGAGCCACAGAAGATCCTTGGGCCAGGGGTAGACTTTTTCCTCTGTGTCTGTACCCAACCTAACACAGCTGGGTACTGATTTATAACTGGGGCACCTAGGTGTTATGCCAATAAAAATAAATTATAATAATCCCTCTAATGACCTACAAAAAGTCAACCCCGGTAGCACTCTCAAGGTCATGCCTGTGTTCACTGTTATTCGTTTCAAATTTCCAATGGCTGCAAATGCAGGTGTGAATCTACTGGTCTGAGCAGTAGCATTACCCCCTTCTGTGGCCACCAACCTGTTGTCCTGGCTAATCAAGCTCAGAGTAGATCTAGAAGAATAGAAACTGAAGTGGCATTGGGAGTGTGCTAATCCTACCAGCTCATCCCCTATGTTCAGGAAAGCCTTGACACAATGCCCCAGTCCTATAAAAAGCTGAGACATCTTGCTGACAGGAGGAACCTAGGGCATCTCTGGGGAGTCAGGAGTCCTGCTAGGGAGGGCTTTTGTGGCAGCCCTGTATTTCCTGGCCAGCGACACTATCGTTGTGGAAGGGCAGGGTTAGGTAAAGACAAAATGATCTATTTCTTGGTGTGCTGCCAAGAAACAGACTTCTGGGAGGCTAAAAACAGCAGTCACTCATGTTAATAGCAGGTCTTGAAAACAGAACAGGATGGGGGTAAGGAATCTGCTCTAGCTACATGCCAGCCTAAAGGCAGCCAGTGAGCTCGCTACCTCTTGGAACCACATGTTTAGAAGAGCGCTGCACATCTGATGCTGAGCAAGTTCAAAAGTCTGGTCTGGACTGTTCAGAGGTCTGTCTGGATTGCAAGATCCCAGGGCCCTCCATGAGGCCAAATGCAGGGAAGCTGGAAAATTATATTGGAGCTCCACAGCATGTTGCAAAATAGGAACAAAAACAACACGCTGACCTCAGAAGGGAACAAGTACTTCTGGAGCTGATAGCAAAGCAAAGTAGCACATTACTGAAAAGGCAGTTCTGGGTAGCCGGCACACTAGCCTGTAGTTGCTCGCAAAACACAACTGGCAGCAGAGAGGACGAGGACTGAAGATGCAGCGACACTCCCTTCCCTGCTTCCTGAGGAGGTGGCTTTTTTAGTGCATCCACAAAGGGGACAGCATACGCAGGGCCTGTGGTGGACCTGTCCCATGAACACAGACCTGCAGGCTCTGGGCTGCTGTGTGGTCCCATCCACTAACACTGTTCTTGCCTTGTCTTTCCCTATTCCTCCCATCCACCTCATTCTCCTGGCACCAGACGTTCAGTAGCTAAAAAGGGAGAAAGACTGCAACTAGAGGTGACCCCAGACCAGATCCTTGAATCCAAACCCATCCACACTTTGGATCCAGACCCAGATTGTCCAGCCCCTTTCTGAGTGGAGGGTCAGAGCTGAGTCTTCATGCCAACTGTGGCTGGCCCACACATGGCAGTGCAGGATTGGAAGCAAAGATCAAAGAAAGAAAGCAAATAATTCACGGTTGTGCTTGAAAAAAAGCTGTTTAGCTGGTAAGGTGCAGCTTTTTGAAGATGCTTGGAGATAGAGCTCAGAGCTTCAGCACCCACACCCTGGGCTAGGTTTTCTCATGTGCTCAGAACCCAACACACTGAGCTGTTCTGAAAATCTGGCCAAAACAGAGCAGCCACTGCACTGGGGTAGCGGAGGAGATGCATTGGCTGCCGTGATCATGAAGCATGTGCTCTGGCTCACAAGGCAAAACCCATGCTGGTACTAATAAGAGGAACGCTGCAGTACAATACCATGCATTGGTCCATTGTGCAGTACTGGCCATCTAGCTTTTCAAATCAGAAAAATGCATGACAGTTTGCAGAAAAAACGTGTAATTCTCCTCCTCCTAACTATTGTAATGTTGTCAGACTGGTGCAGCTATTCCTGCTTTACACCAGTGTCAGGGTGGTTAGGATCAGGCCCCAGTTCATTCAGGGTGTGGAGGGTACCCCTTTTTCTGGATTAAGTTGGCTGTTAGTGATGCTGGCATCTTCATGTTTGGTGGTAATGGTTGGGGGGGTTGTTGTTTTGTTTTTAGAAAGTTCCATTTAACCACCATTTATTGCAGTGCAATGTCTTTCCAAACTAAACACAACAGGGGCCAAAGTATGCATCCCAAATGAATACTTCTGGGGCCTATTTTTCAAGCCAGGGCACTGCCTGCCTGGGTTGTTCCTGCCAAATCTCAGCCTGACACAGCTCTTAAAGACTTCATGCACAAGTTGAGCTATTGTGGCCAAAAAGATATAATTACTGGCATTGGTATTACAAGGGCTTTGCTTTTTTTAAAAAACAGCATATGGTGTCATACACCCAAAGCATGTATTGTATGCACATACCTCACATGCTTGGTGTTCATGTCCTGCACACAGATGAGTTACATGCACATGCACATATGCATTGCACTCATGCATGCCCTACCTATGCAGAAAGCCAAGGTTAGATGTGGAGTGCATGCATTTATGCTAGAACATGTATCACTCCACTCTGTGCTTTTGGATCTGTGTTTTCCAGGAATGTGTTGACCCCCGGTGCCGTGTGTATGACAAGCGTCTGCTGTGAAGGACCAAGTGATGGTCCTTCCTACCTTTTGCTAAGGTAGGAAGCCCAGACTTGGGTATCTACACTAAAAGGAGATGACATTGTTACTTCCATGGCCATTTGCCATTTCCCCATTGCTTGTTAAGCAGCCAGTCCCAAATTATATTCAGTACTCTCAGCGCAGACTGAGACACTCAGCATGACTGATCGCTTGCTGTATTTCCTCTTCTTCTTCTGGTTAGTTCAGAGTTGCCATCTCCACCCTTTGCTTTGTATTCCTTTGATCCCTTCTCTCTTAGCCTCAGCTGTTCGGATTTCTTCACATGCCAGCAGGCCAGGCTGAGTCCCCAGGCAGCAGACTGTTGCCATACATGGACCACCTACCCCCAAATTGTGGGGTGTGTGGAGGGAAGCATGCTCTCTTTAGTAGGAGTCTCTAGCACCTCCTTCCTTTACCAGCTGATCTGCATTTATTTGAGGATCATGAACTTTGAACTGCCTCCCCTGGAACCTGGAGGGACCACATCCCTCAGTCTAGTCCCCTCTGTTGTGTTCACTGGGCATGTCTACATGTGCATTTATGCCG
>NW_017729019.1:1280503-1285335 GCF_001723915.1 Gavialis gangeticus | reverse complement strand
GTAGGAGTCTCTAGCACCTCCTTCCTTTACCAGCTGATCTGCATTTATTTGAGGATCATGAACTTTGAACTGCCTCCCCTGGAACCTGGAGGGACCACATCCCTCAGTCTAGTCCCCTCTGTTGTGTTCACTGGGCATGTCTACATGTGCATTTATGCCGGCTTAAATTTACTGCAGAGTAAATTACGGCGCAGTAAGCGGGATAGGCCCACATCTACATGTGCAGGCATTAAAGCACATTAACGCTGTGTAGACCGACTTGGAACTAAAGTTAGTCCCAGGTCAGTCCACACACAGTGTTACTGTGCAGTAAAGGTGTCTACACGTCCGTTACTGTGCAGTAACTAATTGGTGTAAATTTGATACTTGCATGATGCAGGTATCAAATCTATGCTCAAGTCAGCACAAATCACCATATTTACCGCGCAGTATGGGTGTGCATGTGTAGACGCGCACCTGTACTGTGCAGTAATTTCAGTTACTGAGCAGTAAATGCGCATGTGTAGACACGCCCATATCACATACAAAGCTGTAGCTGCCATGGCCTCCGAGCACAAGATTTTGAACTGCCAGAAGTTCTGGGACTGTGAGGCCACCCTGAGCAATTGCACAGAAGCCTAAAACTGGACAGATCCAGAGAAGGGAGGAAAAGAGGGGCTGTCAGAGTCCTCTCCAGAGCAGCCCCCTCCCTCGCACCACACACAATTTCCTCCAAATGCAATATTCTCCCCAGCAGACTGATAAAAAAATACACCAAAAACCAACCACAGAAGCTGCTCTTCCTAGCACTACCACAAACCAGAGGATCAACGATGTGTTCCAGTCCAGTGCATCTTTCTACTGGGAATAAGTTCAACATACAGATTTCATTCAGCAAATGTACGACTGCCTGACTAGGTATAGGGTGGACATACTACTGTCCTTCTCAGCTGCAAGCAGACCTTGAAGAATGGCTTTCACTTGGACAGAAGTCTATGCTATAAAGCTGAAAGCACAGCATTATGGCAATGTTTGAAAGATTTCTGCCATGGGCGTGTGCGTGTTGCCACTGTGGACAATATAACCACGTCTTTGTGCTGAATCAGGTGTTGCTTCTCATGCCAGAACTTACTTCTACACACACACAATTGTTGCTGTTGGAACTTGCCTGTTCTTTTCACTGCGCTAGAACTTCAGTACACCTTTTAATTAAGTAACCTTCACAACTGAAAGCTCATGCCTTGGATACAAGGTAAATTCTGTATTAAGCTGCGCTACTCTTAGCCTTCAAAGCCTGATAGCTGCGTATGTGTGGTGGGGATAAAACCTTAGTTACGGAGAAGACGTGGCTGAATTTTGGGGGAGCATGGTTTGAAATCCAGACTAAGTTCTGAATGCCACAGTTTGGAGTTACATTTACTCTGTGGCCATGTCCTTCTAGTAGGGCTGGTTAAGTGCTGTTTAGCTAGACCTAGGCCCTGGCAGCACTCGGGGCATATGTGAAACATTGGCCATTTCTCCACAGCAGTGGGACAGCCTCTGTTTTTTGAAGCAGAGCACATCCTGCTTCCTGCTGCGTCCCTCCAGAAAACAGTCCCTGCCATTGCTCTTCTGTGGGGTAGAGAAGGGTCTCCCCAAATATATGAGATTTGGTTGGAGTTTTGACAGAATTAATGGGCAGCATAATGGGCGCCGCACTTCAACAAGGACGTGGTAAAGCTTGAGAGAGTCCAGCGACAGGCCACCTGTATGATGGGAGACTTGCACAGCAAGCCATATGAGGAAAAGCTGAGGGACCTGGGACTCTTCAGCCTGAAAAAGAGAAAGCTGAAAGGGGACTTGGTAGCAGTTGACCACTACATCAGAGGTGTACATCAGGGGCTCGGTGAACAACTGTTCACTAGGGCGCCCTTGGGGAAAACCAGGAGTAATGGCCACAAACTCCTGGAAGACCGATTCAGGCTCAACATTAGGAAAAACGTCATCACAGTCAGGGTGTCCAGATTGTGAAATAAGCTCCATCCAGAGATGGTGCAATCGCCTACCCTGGAAATCTTCAAGAGGAGGCTGGACGGTCACCTCGCTGGGGTCACCTGACCCCCAGTTGTCTTTCTTGCCTGTGCAGGGGGCTGGACCCAATGATCTTGCAAGGTCCCTTCCAGCCCCTTCCAATCTATGAATTGCCCAATGCCTTTGCAGAGGGACTTTCCTAGAGCAACACTGAAATCTGAGGGACCAGCACACTGTCAATCTCTGGCCTTATCTATACCAGGATGGTGGGGCCTAGCATTGGGCGCCCGAGCAAGTGCAGCCCACCTGAGTTGGTTGATCTGCTTCAGAGCTTGCATTTCTCCTGGGAGGCTGCTCTGGGCTTGTTCCCAGCACCTGCTCTTCAACCTCAGTCCTTGGAAGAGTGCTTAGGCCCTCTGGTGCCAGGATACACAGCCGCTGGGGCTATAGACAAACCCTATCTTCTTAAGTAGGTCTGTGGTCTTCGTTACTGTCATATCCAAGCCCCTCACCATCTCTAAGACATTTCCTAGAGTTGGGTAGAAAACAGTCAGTCTCACAGGACGTGTTGGCATTTGGTTTCATTCTGATTTGGAACAAAAGTCCGAACCTTTGAAATTCTTCACGTGAAAAATAACCGCTCTCTTCTCAGCCCTGCGGGGAAACTTGGCTCTGGAGCAGGCCCCATGGCAAGCTGCCTGGAAGCAGGGACCCTGAAAGCCCTGGAGTGAGCTGGCAGGAAAATCGGGTTGTTTTCTAACAGGAACCTGCCTGGTCTCCACTGGAATTTTGTCAGAATTGAATTGCCTCCGTGAAGTGTTTTGATTTCAATGAACTGGCAGGTTTTGGAGAAAAAAAAAGTTTCCAGCCGGCTCTAGTGTTTACCCCATGTACCCCTGGAAAGCTGGGGGAGAGATATCCATGTTTTACAGCTGGGGAAACAGGGACACAGAAGGTATAAGTGACTTGTCTGCAGCCTCACACAGTCTGTGATGGAACAGAGAATGAAATCAGTCTCCAGGTCCTTAGTGCTGGAGACCTCTGGGCCATCTTCTCTCTCCAGCACTAAGGTATTAAATGGTAGCTCTAAAACAAAAAGCAGGCTCGACTCATGCAGAGTTCCAAGAAGAGGTGGGAAAAGGAAAACCCATCAGCTATAAGGGAGATGGTGGTGCTAGACACATCCATTTTACTCCTCATCCCCACCCCTGGCACAAGTACACACATTCACAGACATGGCTATGTGATACTACCAAAACATAACACAAGGAATACAAAAGCTTCAACTCCCTAGTTTGTCTTTCAGCACTTTCCTCTCCTAGCAAAGAGCAGGAGAAATCGGTGCTGGGGAAGCAGATGCTCAGACAGACTGTGTTCCCTGGAGGCCGACTGGAGGACAGAGGGCCAGCTATTGTATCAAAGACCCCAGAACTCCTTTCCTTTAATGCCTTACTTAGCCGTTTCTTCCAGACCTGGCTCATAGCACATTTCTGAGTCGCCAAAGCTAGTTCCTCTGATGAAAGCCAGTCACACAGAGATTGTTCTTGCCATTAGTAGGAGAAACTTGAGGCCACACATGGAGGCCCCAGGAAGGGACAGCTGATGCTGATGCCTGCTGCACCAGAAATGGTGGATGGCACTGCCTGTGAGGAGTACCTGACACAAAGTACTGGAAGAGCAGTTTCCAAGCCACTGCAAGTGTATCGATTACATTTACAAACTGCTTCAGCAATAAGACATCTGCGAAGTGGCTGCCCCGAGAGGAGAAAAATAATGTCATAACCTAACACCTGCTTAGTAACGGAGAAAGTGCCTGGGATCTGCCTTTTAACGTAGTCTTCTCCAGGACATTATGTTCCATACCAAAGTAAGTACAAGAAGGAACAATCCTGTAGACAGGACTGAAATACATTTAATGCACTCAAGCACGAATGGAAAGCAGTAATTCACTTAGAAAGGAGAACTAGTTAGGATGGATCTGGCACTCACATGATTTATATTTAGAAATGCCTTGGCACGTCTTTTGGGTTTTCTATAGTATTCAGCCTGTCCCAAAATAGTTCAAACCCACTGCTTCACTGTACGAGCCAAATTCTAGGTATCTGGGCTGGGGAAGAACTTCCCCTATGGACAATTACTCCAGAATTTCCCAGTTGCATTTTCCTGGAAAATACCTGGGGCTGGTTTTTTTGAAGGTATGATATTGGCAGAGACGGACTATTGGGTTGATCTTGTATGGGAGTTCCTATGATTACTTAGATACAGGGATGGACTAGTCCATTTCTTAGCCCTGATCCCCTATTCTACAGGCTGGTTCCCCCATCCTAGTCTGTCTAAAAATCAGGCAACTTTGCTGTTACAGGCCTTCTTCTTGTATAGGCAGATGCTGACTAGACTGGCACTCACCGAGGCAAACAGGAAGACATCATCGTACACAAGAAACTGGTGGACATACTCCAAGAAACCAGAAAACATCCAGATGACTTACAAGGCACAATCAACTCAAAAGGAAACCGGGAAATGTGCCATAATACAGACCCTCTTCACTCTCCTTTTGCCTGGGGTGGTCACTATTGATCTGCCTAACACCCCTCCACACATGATGCGGCCAGGAGGAGCCCCGATCGCCTGATGGAAGATTACTGAGCTCTGGGGGGCGTGCTGAGGGAGATGGGCACACAGGTGGTCTTCTCTTCCATCCTTCCAGTGAGTGGATGGGGCAGATGGCACGAATCATGCATCGCGGAGACCAACTGGCGACTACGGGAATGGTGTTTCAAGGCGGGCTTTGGCTTCCTTGATCACGACCGCCACATCACAACGAGAGACATGCTAGGATGGGA
>NW_017729019.1:1275879-1279767 GCF_001723915.1 Gavialis gangeticus | reverse complement strand
GTCTGGAACCAGCTTCCAAGTGAGGTGGTGCAGGCTCCCACCCTGGGGGTTTTTAAGAGGAGGTTGGATGACCACCTTACTGGGGTCATTTGACCCCAGTGCTCTTCCTGCCATGGCAGGGGGTCGGACTAGATGATCTGCTCAGGTCCCTTCCGACCCTAGAAACTATGAAACTATGAAACATGCTTCCAGAAAGAGTAGTGACTGCACTGACAAATGCATTAGCCAGTAGGCACCCCAGGGTTGGAGCTCATGGCGCTGAGAGGGTCACCAAAGTTTGCAAGGAGGGTATTCAAAGATTTTCAGAACATGCAGCAAGGGAGGCTGCTTTGAAATTCAGGCCTGCTGGCTAGTGGGTTAGCCTTCTTCTGGATACTCCACATTCTTGGCATAGCATCATTCCCAGAAGCCAGCATTCCCCTCCCATTCTCCTGACACCACTGGGTATAAGGGAAGTTTATGGCATAATGTGGAATTTGAACCCACATATCTTTTGACTCACTACAATGTTACCCACCAAGCCATTGCAACTCTATATCAGCACATGAAAAACCACTGTGCAGGCTTTTAAACAATGCCTCACCTACCTGGATCCAGCCAGGCCATGGGTAATTAAAATCTACAGAGCTGGCACCGGGCACCCAGAACTCTGCCTCCATGAGGAAGAGGAAAGGGGAAACAGAAAAAGAGAGACTTGAATTTATTCTAAAATATGACCTAATATAGTTCTTGCTTCTAGCTCAGCAAGGCCCCTTTACATAGCAATAGTGTGGTTGTAGAGATGTGGCTACTGAATTGTACCTGGAGGACCTGCTTCTCACGCAGGCTGGTTGCTGGCATGTCTACACCACTTATAAATATGATTTTTGTCAGTATGATTACACCAGCTCAGCTCCCAGTGTGGATGCAGTTACACTGGTTCAGGCCTAGCCTACTGCAGGTATAGCTTATACCATAAAGAATAGGCTATAGTCGTATAAACACTCTGATCCCGATATTAATGAGTGCACATTAGGTTGCGCTGGTATAACCCTACTGAGTCAAGCTAAAGTGGGACAAGTACCTATACTAGACAAAGCATTAAGTTGCATTGCAACAGGATACTCCGTGGCTTCCATGAAGTGGTTTTGTGCCTTGGGCAGGAAGGGAGGCGCTCTGTTTTTATAACTGATACAACTGAAGCTAGAGTTCCTCACTTGGTAGGTTTTCACCTACTCAAGAAAACAAGGGGGGAGGGTTTATAAAGTGTCAAAATGATATTAGGATCTAAAAGAAAGACATATTCATTTTCCCATGGCTTTCCCCTGACCTTTTCAGCACAATAATTCACTACTGACTTCTTGAAATACCAATGCAAGTATATTACATCAAATATACTCATCTTGTATGTAGCCGAATGTATTATCATCCTGATTAGTGAGGCTTGTTTTAGTCTTACTATTAGATGAAATGTAGTTGGAAAATGTTTGACTGTGAATACAGGCTGCTGAAGTGTAGAGAGCCTGCTATATGAAATGTCAAGATGGGTGACAAGCTCATAGTCCAAAGATTAAGATTGTGGCCCTGAATCAAGTTAGCTTTCAAGAGGCAGATCTCCCTGCTATCGCAAATACTCCAGGGTTGAGACTCTTCCTGCCTCTACCTGTACCTTCTCTGCTATTGCTGAAAGGGCAGGACAATGGAGGCAGCTTCTAAAGCAAAGAAAAAGCAAATCCCTCCAGCCAGTTAGTTCATGTCAGTAAATCTTCCATCTCTTTTCCAGTCATTGGTGAGGCCTGTCTATTGTCTCGGGAGCCCGCCTGTCTGCCCCAGGACAAAAGGGAGAACAATCAGTGGGTTTGGGTAACATCCGATGTATTGGAAAGCAGAGAAATAAGAAGAGGGGAAAAGGCCAAGGAGAACTGGGTGGAGAGAGGAACAGGGAGAGGTGGCTCCATTGTGCATGTGCACTCAACTTCCATAGCTATTCAGCTCTTGTTTGCTTAGGGGAAGGCGTCAGTCAGGCTTGCTTGGCCCTGGTCCTGCCTCACGGTAAGAAGGGCTGGGTTTCTCTTCCTCTCCTTTTGTGTAAAGGTGGTTGTGATGGTGAAACTTATTGGCTGTTGTGTGCAAAAGAATTGAGTGGGCCTTGTCTCCGGAACGCTGAACTGCTCGTGGGCGCGTCTTTGTGGCAAAGGTAACACAAGTGTTAACTCGCATGATGCCCATCACTAGAGTCCCTCTTACACACTCACATGTTACTCCAACCTTTTGGTGATCATACTGAGCTGGCTGGGTCATCATGGGGTACAGGCTAATGCTGATAGTACAACTTGTCAGCGGCTTATGTGACCTCTCTGCAGGGCAGACACAAGCTAGCCTCATGCAAGAGCTGCTGGTCCTCCAGGTCTTCCCCAAAAAAGGACAGACATGCTCTCCTACAATTCACTGGGAAAGGATTCCTGGAGCAGCTCAGCTTACGACAGTGTGAAGGACCATGGGATGAGTCTACAGAAGCCCCAGTGCAGGGGTAGCCAACTTGTGGCATATGTGCCATAAATGGCATGGGGAGCCTGTATGTGTGGCACATGGCAGACTGGGCAGGAAGCAGAGAACACAGCCACTGACAGGTCAGAGTGCAAAAAGCTGATGAGCAGATTGGGAAGGGGATCGGAGTGGCACTTTGGGAAAGTGGTAATTTGTGTCACACCTGCTAAAAAGCTTGACCCCAGCTATTTTAGTGCCTCACATAAGGGTGTACAGGGTAGGCATCCTAGTGTCTGAGCAATGCCTGCCATGTATCACTGTATTGGGAAGCTGGAGAGAAGCAGGTCAAGCTTGTGGGGTGAGGGCTAGAAGGCCCTTGCTTCCTGGTTGAGTGCCAGGGATAACTGGAGAATACCCATCATCTTTTTCCTATTTAGAAACTCTTGAGTAGAGCGGAAAGCTATGGCATGGCTAGTCACAATACCTGCTGCTTACCTACAATTAGCAGGCATCTAAACACAAACTGTTCTGACGTGTTGTAATTACACCATGTTGGAGAAGACTCAGTTAACTGAGTCTGGTGAAGTATGGTAATCACTGTGCTCCAGCAGCCTCCGGCGTCTCATGTATCAGCGTCCCCGTGCTTTAGAATGATGGCTGAGGTGATTTATCTAAAGCTCGTCAAGGATGTTGATACACAAGACACTCTGTGCGCCTTAATTAGAGCGGCTCTCAGACTGCTCCAATTAAAAGCCCCCCCCACTCCCAGAGCATGTGTATAAATGCCCAGTGTTCCTTGTTATCTGTAGAGCCCATCCATTGAAATTCAAAGCCAGAAATGGGAGAAAAACCTCTTTGCTGTGGAACTCAAGCCTTTGTCCAGCATCATGATTATTGCTGAATTGATGGGAAAACTGAGGCACAACGCGGGAAAGCGATTTGTCCAGAACAGCAGAGCAGAGCTGGCAGCAATTCATGCCACCCTAGTGCCCTGTGCTCTGAACTAGAAGGCTTCTGAGAATGTGTACTCATGCCATGTGCGCCACTGGGTGAATCTAATCCTTAAGTGAGATATATAATGGGCAGCATTTTCAAATGTTTAGTCACAACCCAAAGAAGCTTGTGCCCAAAAGCTTGCAAACAACTTTTTTCCAACTACTCAGTTGGTCTAATAAAAGCTATCACATCCACCCAAATCAGCTTGCCTGTCAGAACCCAAAAGGTATTTGAGCATCCAAAGCTGCTTTGTGAGCTCAAATGCTATGGCAAGTGGGAATCTCTTCCAGAAGCCTGAACTGCAGGATGGACTGGAAGTGTGATCTGGCTCCAAATCCATTTAGTCCAGTTCTTGATTTCTCCAATCAACAATTCAGCCTCAAATTCAACGAGCTAAGGAGGATAGTTGGAGAAGCGCTAAAGACT